>NC_140198.1:4876090-5264310 GCF_965226575.1 Pagrus pagrus
GGGCTCAGAAAAACCTCCCCTCAATAAATAAAGGTTAAAAAACTGGGTCACTGACAAGAAAGAGTGAAGGAGACTTAAGAAGGCAGGAGCAGTGAGCCAATTTCCCCCCACAGAGTCCGATGCAAATATCATCCTTCGTATGGCGGGCTCAGGCAGACGATCTGGTAAAATGGCAAGCAGAGGCAATGGGGGGGGGGGGGGGGTGACCTAGTTTTTGGCGAAGTGGGCTAAAAAAACAACCAAAACAACTACATGATTAATGCTGCTTTGCATGTCTGCATCTCCTGCAAACTTCAGTCGGCTGACACGCTTCTGAGCGGCAGAATTTGCTAATAGGGAACGACGATTAAACGGAGGTCGACGTAGCCGTCTCAGCTAAAGTGAAGCATCAAGAACAGGCAGTTTACACACCATTTTACAGACCTGTAGCTTGTAGAGAGTGACAGATGGGTTGATTTCTTACATACTTTCTGTGACTTCCCTGAATTTGCTCTGATGCACTAAACTCCGCCCACCCGGCGGCGTGTGCAGGGTCAAAATGACCCGTAAATAGGAACCGGTCTTATAATAACAACACACTTCCTCTCAGCTGGCCTCATACAGTATGGACGCCCACTGTAACGCTAAGAGGTTGTGAGTCATTTTAAGTTAACAACCTCTCATCAAAAGATCTTTTCCATTTTCTGAAATGCAAAAAAAAAAATTCCAGTCAGATACTCTCGCAGAAATATGTCATCAATGTGTGATGTTCGGCGTGTTCAAGGCGTTCTCTTATTTTCAACTGCGGTACTTCATCTTTTTTTTTTTTTTTACCTCACTACAATCACAAGAAAGACTTTTTTTCATTACACCCACAAATTGCACATGAACATTTTAAATTCAATACGTGAGAGATTTTCTTCTAGTTGAGGAAAGTGGGAGATGCAACACGTCTCGTGGACGGACTGCACGCTGGAGAGTCCGTGCTTCTCCCAGTGTTGTTATTGTTGAATGTAAGTGAAGCCTGTGGAGTTTTCTCTCTGTGATCCTGAGGGAGAGACGTCAGCTTCCTGTGAATATTTTGATAATCAGATTGCTGACTAGTCATTTATCTGTGGGAATGAAAAGAAAGACAGGAAATACGATGGAAAAAGCTCAAACCGAATACAAAAACAAATCGAGAATGGCCACCTGAAAGTGAGCAGTACTGGAGAGAAGAAGTTTGGACCACAAGCATGACAGAGTGTTGTTAGACATGAAGAAAGGCCGTGGTTGAACTTGCTTTCTAAGTATTGCTTTTCTGACTCATTGCATAAAAAATGACGCATCTTCTGATGGTTTGGTACTTTGTAGATCCGACTACGACTTCTGTGAGCCGACTGTTGGATTTGACTGATCGATATAAAGCTACGACCACTGATTCCTCCACGCGGCTGTAGCTCAGGAGGTACAGCGGGTCCTCTAGTAATCAGAAGGTCGCTGGTTTGAACCCCTGGTTCCCCCAGCTGCATCTCAAAGTGTCCTGGAGCAAGATACTGACCCCAGACTGCTCCTGATGAGCAGTTGGCACCTCGCATGGCATCCTCTGCCATCAATGGGTGAATGTGACAAGCGTTGTAAGGCTCTTTGAGCGGTCAGTAGACTGGAAAAGCGATTCAATATTTGAATTTTAAGGCTTTTTTCGCAGGATCTTTATCTGTTGGCGACACTAAATTTTCTGTCGCCCTCTCTTTCATAGTTGTAGTTTTTCTTTGACTTTATCCATGACCTAGCCCTCTTGACGTGCTGCCATCAAGCCATCACTCATGACTGGAAGTGGAAATATATGTAACTTAACCCACGAAAGAAAGACTAACACACACACAGAGACAGATGCTGATGGAAACAAACAGACACATGAAGAAGTCAAATGATACATGCAAAATCAAAACAAATTCCCATGGATGCACGAATATTCACTTCCCTCACCCAGACAAAATATACACAATCTGATTACTGTTTATATTTTCCAGAGAAGTTCTCCGGTCACTGCTGTTAGTTTATCTGCCGACTGCAAACATTTGCTCTCGGAGATGGAGGCATGACGTCTGCGACTCCAAAATAACTCTGTTTCAGCCCAGAGCAACTTTCGTAAGGTTTCTTTTCTCGTTACGGTTGAAAAGCTTTAATAGGCAAACAACTGTTACAACACATGGAGAAGGACGATAAATGATACGGTGTTTTGATGAAAAACGACTCCTTCAGGTTGAATCATTCACGAGTTTGATGCATCCTGTCAAACAAACAGCATCTCGCATCAAAACGCTCTGTCAGCACTCTTTGAGACGATAGTAAAATCAATCTTTAAGGAACGCTGTGATATAAAATCTGGTATTTGCCATCGATTTATCATTTCCTCCGCCCGTCATCTGTATTCATTTAATCATCATCCGTTCCTCCATCTACTGCGCTTTTTCTGTCCTTCACCCATCCTTTTATCAGCGCACCCATCACTCCATCTACTCATTTTCTTTAATTCCCCATCCATCTATCCACCGTCTCTATCCCCCCACTTTATTGCTCCTGACCTTCCTTCTCCATCCATCGTTCCCACCAATCATTTCTATCTCACTCTGTCAGCCTGAGCCATCTTCTTCAGCATCTGCACTTCCTAATCAGTCCTTATTTCCGTCACCCTCTCGGCAGTGAGAGTAAACAGTGTTCACGAATACCTGGGAGGTGAGCAACAGGAGCAACGCTGACAGTTTAATATAATGGCTGGAGGCTGTGTTGGTCCGTGTGTGTGTGTGTGTGTGTGTGTGTGTGTGTGAGTTTATTCGCACTCATCTCCTGACTGGTATGTGTCGACATGCAAAGCTCTTCGCCATCGAACCACGCTGTCCATTCACGGAGGCTTGGCACACGGACTCAGTGTGTGTGTGTGTGTGTGTGTGTGTGTAACATCAACTCTGTGCATTCCTACAGCTGTTTGCATCTGGTTGCCATGGAGTTTCACAGCTGTTTCTACCAGAAACTAATGAGCTTCAGCAGCTGCTAGCCTGCTAGGACACACACACACACACACACTCGTGTATAAATACACACGCTTGTATCTGTTCACATGATTACTTAACCATTTGTACTTGTCCAAAAGGATTCAAGAGATGTTGGCAAGTTGATGAGTTAACACAATAAAGGATAACGCAACGTTGACAGCGATCCAGCTATAACATCTGCACATCTGGACGCAGCTGCCTCGGACTCAAGGTTTAACATACAAGTTGTTAAAAAAAACAACGAGAGCGGTTCACAGCGCTCGTCAACAGCCCGGGGAAATTTTCCGATATATATCCCCTAATTTGATTGCGATATTATCTCGGCAAAAGCGCAACCAATGAGGAGGGAAAAAACGATGATCATCAACAGGCTCGCTGTGTTTTCCATCAGTCAGCTGCTGTTTCATAACACAGTGACTTTTCTTTGGCTCACTTTCTGTAACAACTACCGCACTTTTTTTTCTTTTTCACAGATTATTTATTTGATCACTGCCATTTTTTCACTTTTGAACCCATTCACAGTGATTTTCATCTGTTCTCGTTTTGTCAAATTGGTTTGTTTTTTTTTAGCATTTTCAACTTCTTCATCTACTCACACACACAACGAGACACGAGTTTGATTATCAGTAAGAAAAATTACAAATTAGCACAGAGAAACTTCCCGTCCTATGACACCACGACCACAGCAAGAACTGGTTTACAGGCGTCTACTTCAATCACATTGCAGGACATATCAAACATGGTTGACCTGCACTTTACTGCACAAACAATTCTTGAGAGTCACTATATTGCTGAAACAAACGTACAACTGATTACGTATTGGAAATGGCAGGCCAACATGGTGATGTAATAATACCGCACTTCATAAATGTTAGTACCGGGCAACAAAATCACAATATTTTTGATCAAATACCGACAAATATTGTTGGGATGACCGTTGTTACTGTCACAAAACATGAACTCAAAGAGATTTTTGATAAATAATCATCAGTAATGTGGATATAATGACTAAGTGGGTAAGTATAAAGTATAAAATGGTTGCCAAATATACTTAGGCGGCCGTTAATACAACTGGGCGGCCTGACCTTGTAAAGTCTATGTGTGGGAAACACTGGATATAATATCGATATATTGCCCAGCCCTGCTACTGGACAGTGAAACCTGTGTTTTATTGTGAAGTAGCCACCAAGTTAAGATGATAACACCCTCAAAGGGAGTTCTGATACAGAAAATAAATAACTATGCAGAAGAAACATGCAGTTATTTTTGTAAATGAGTAATAAGTTTCATGTATTCTCGCTTAGACTCTGAAAACATTGCTAATAAAATCTAGTTCCACTTGGTTATCATCAAGTATAGCTTAAGCCAAAGCTGCATGAACATCCCACTGAGCACCAACACCTCACCTCTGCTGCACACTGACAGACAGACTGTTATAGATATACAGTAGTTGCATTATATAAATGCATGTGCACTTGACTTGCACCTTCACACACACACATGCAGTTAGCACAACCTTATTTATGCACAAGTAACAATGATGCTACAAAGAGAGAGTTTCACACCTGCTATGTCATTTTGTTTTTGGCAACCTCCATCGATACCACTTCCTTCCTCCTACAGTGCGCGAGGAGTAGCTCGCTCTCCTGATATCACTTGTTGTTCGAGAACCATTTCTAGGCTGCGAAACCTCAAACTGTAAAAGTTAGATAACATTCAGCTTCGCCTGTTTCCCATCAGAAAAACTCTCTTCTCTCATGAAAATCAGACCTTCGTTAAGTCATCGTCCTTTGACCGAACGACAGAAATGCCCGGGACAACAACAGGCCTGAGAACTAGTAACTAGTAGCCAATATGATGTCAGCCTGGATGATATCATAGAGTATTTTCAACAAGCAAAGTGAACTCACAAGGTTATGTAAGTCTAAGTACTAAAATATAGATACAAACTGCCTAAAAACTAAATGGACATGACTGAGTGCTGCTCCTTTTCCCTTTCACGATGAGCTCTTGTACATACTCACTTTACAAACTGTTACACCGAGTATAAGCTAAATTTCCAAGCTGTAAATCGTGAGCTGAATCATTTTTTTTTAAAAGAAACCGTGCTGAGCTTGTAATATATGTCAGAAGATTACAGCAGATCCGTACAATATTAACCCAGTTTAAAGGCACTCCCCAGAAACACTGAGATCTGGCAAAAACCACAAAGATCATTTGGCTCAGCTGTGCCCCACATTGCATCACCTCTGACAGTCCTCTCGTTTAATATTCAATCCTAAGGCTCATTAAAAAAATACTTTTGATCAGATGTAGCAGCCTATTATTAAGTGTGGTTGTGAAGACAAGAAGTGCGCGTCCCTTACGTACAAACACGGATGAAACGAAGGGATTTGAATACAGAGATTCCCCCGTCGGACGATATTTCAATACCACAAGCCTGGTAGAAACCCCCAAGAGTGCAAAGTGTTTCTGTTTTGGTGTGTGTCAAGCACCCTCTAACAAATGCGTGTGTGTGTGTGTGTGTCCTCTGCCCATGCTGCAGTGTTTTGACAAGTGTCGCACAATCCCTCGGGGGAGCGCGGGGGGGATTTCTCTAAAGAAGGGGAGCTCTGGTTTTGTCAAAAGAGAACGAGGCCAAGAGCTGCTTGTCCTCACTCCGACCGGTGACTCAGTCCCACTGCAGCTACTTTACATTACACTGCATTTATTTTCTTCAGACGAGCGTTGTGTTTTTGTTTTAATCAGCGCGCCGTGTGCGACTGTTTTCTGCCCCCCTTAACCGTTAACCACAAAAGCCAAACACTGTGCCGCCCGTGTGTTTACTTTATGTCACAATGACTTAAAAATCCTTAATCTCTGCCCTCCATCTAAATTGAGATAGAGATATACAACAAAAAAAAAAAAAAGGAAGCGTCTGACTGTGTCCTCCTTCAGTTAAGCTTTTTCGAAAAACCACTTCTAAGAAAAGTAAAAGCTGGAGCGAAAGGCGCAAATAGAGCCGGCTCATTTTTAGAAAAAGGAGCTACGTTGTCATTACAAGTCCACAGTGTTTACCATCCGCCACACCTCCCTTTAACCGAGGGTGAGTCTCGTTCCATAAAACTTGTCCGCATTTTTGAGCCACTGTTCAATTTTCTTCCCAGTAGGGATGCACTGATGAGGATTCTTCACTGCCTAAAAATATCACCCTTTCTTTGGCCGTGCATTGACTTTAAAAAGCACTTATTTGAGTGCAGAGCAGGAAAGACTAGTGTGTTAATGGACACAATGCATCGGTGAAGGTGTGTGGGTGAAGATACGGCGACAGTCCGTCAGCGGCATGAAAAACCAGATGCATTTATGTCATACGACTGATAAGCATCATCTGCTAACAGACATTCCCGCCACATGCCGTATGTTAATGTGACATTTGGTGTTTTCTCCCTCATCTTTATGAGCCTGATGTATCTGCAGCTTGGATAAACCGAAAGTCACTACATCTTTTTAATGAGTCAGGTCAAAAAGGACAAGAGTCTGCATCAAGCTCAGTCCGCCGCTCCGCTCTCAGCTGCTGTGGTTAGCTTTTTTCCAGAGTGTCTGTTTTCTGTTTGTGTCACGGCTGCTGCTCATTGTCTTTAAAGACATTTTTAAAAAAGAGGTTGGTTGGACAAACCAAAAGACTTCGGATACTTGGCAGGTGAGCGGAGTGAAGTGACAACGCTCTCTGCAAAGCTGAGGAGAAGTTAAATGAGTTCAAAGGAGTTTTTCAAACAATTTAATAATTTTATGACATAAATAAGCAAAACCATCAGCTGTTCAGTTATTCTTAACAGCTGCCACCCGGTGGGACTCTCTGCACAATCATAACATTTTGAAGGAATGTTGATAACTTCAGATTTCTCAACAAAATTACTATTATCGAGCGACCAGAGCTGTCAGCTGCTGCTACACCAGCTTATATTACAGTTATTAGCTTTACATAGACACAAATAGACACATTACCCCGACAGCTGTGCACCCCGCAAACGAGCTGCGTTCATAAAAGAAAAATAGTATTAAAAATTGTATTCACGTCCAAAACAAAGATCTTTATTACACGAGGTGAAGTTCCAGCACTTCCTAACAAGTGAAAATGAGCAACATGACCTCAAAGGTGTGCTGCAGCTTAAGTACCATTAGTAAAAAGGGGCCATGACCTTTGACCTGTAAATCCCACTACAAGTTGCTGCTGTCGCCTCAGGACACCGGCAGCAATTACCGACACCTCTGGTTGAAGCGCTGACGTGCAACCAGTTGTTTTTGGGGAATTCAAGTCCTGTGATCAATGAAGGACAATTACTTTGTCACAAAACCAAAATTAACAAACAAACCAGCTTTAAACGAGGCAGGTCATGTGACATTTTACCCTCCATATCTAGCGGCAGAAAACACCTGTCACACTCAACGACTGTAATATCCCACTGCCTCTTCCCAAGACTTCCCTGTCTTTTGCATGTGTTTGTAGTCTCAATGTAATGTGTTGTACGAAAATAGCAAAGGGTGCACAGTCTGTCCTCATGCTGCTGCACATTCGAACCAACATTTCTCTCTGTTCGAAGCATATTTAAGCCGACGTACTATGAAAAAAGTGAAAACAAGTCCAATCACTTAATTCACAAGACAGATAATTTATATGTTGTATGATAAATGTAGTGCAGATGAACTTCCCGACTATGGGACGACTGAAAATGTCAAAGTTAACTAAATTACATCATCAGCTTGCACTCTCAAAAAGCTAATAGCTAATAGCCGAACCCTCCGAGCAGTAATGTTTGAATTTATCATCATTCATCCAAACACAAAGACACCATTTAAAATGAAATGTCATCCCCCCTTCAGGGGCTGAAGGGCAAAAAACTGAGTAATATGGACGACAGAATCAACAAAAGAGCAAGTAGGAACCAAAAACTGTCGATATCTCAGAAAAACGGCAGCACACTTTTCATGTCTGACGAGTTGAACTTTCCTGACAGTTCAGACGCACTTGAAACGTTCTTCGCTTGACAAAAACTTTGCACTGAACCTGTCAGATGTCACCGCTTCACTTTTCCCTTGTTCAACCTTTCCTGTCGCTCACTGCGATCGATAAAAGCAGGAAGATTACTGAAAAATACCCCCCTTTCACAAAAAAAAAAAAGGAGCAGGGTGCCCCCCGGAGCAAGGCGAGACGAGGCGAGGCGAGGAGGCAGCGTTATGAAAGGGAACGTGGCCCTTGGCTCTTCAGCTGAAGCCCGGGTCAGAGCAGAGAGCTACAGTAGTAATTACTGAGAGACTGATTGCTGACAGGACCTTCCAACAGCCTGTGGTTAAACGGGTTGGAGCTGAGGGGGAGGAAGCTTCAAATGCACAGCCATGACAGATGCTCTGCTGATGACTTGTACTCCGGGGCGGTTCGGGGGCACGCATGCCATTTTGCTCTGTTCATTCTCCTTTCAAAAAAAGTTACAAGAAGAGAAACATTTGTGCTCTTAAACTTCAGATGGTTTTCAGGAGAAGGATGGGGAGGAATCACGACAGAGGCTGAGACCAGATTACCCTCTAAAATGGTATTAATTCATTTTGCGAAAAAAGACTTTTTGATTCGAGTGCTTCATTGAAACATTTTCAGGATTTTTCAAGTGCCATCAGAGGCTGTTACCTCCCGTTCTTTATTCAGGAAAAAAAAAAAAAAAAAAAATGAGAAGATGTAATTCGTTCCAAATGGCATCGAGGTTATTTTTGGAGCGAAAACTCTTCAAGCAGCAAAGAGACGAGTTCTCCTTAAACAGATTTGAACCCACTTCAACTGACGGAGTGGGAGGAATGTGTGATTGTGGCGGGCAAAGCATCGCCACAACTGGTCCAGTGCACCATTTTCCAACTGGTTTATGCCAGTTTCTTCCCCAGGGTGGTCATTTCAGAGCCCTTTGGGGTTGTTCATCATGACCATATGGATGTTCCCAACCTGGTATTTTAGCCAACCGATCTGTGTGCCATCCATGCGCCTGGTTGATTTAGCTGTGGTGACGGAGATGGCTGTATTTACTTTGGACAGAAGTGTTTTGCTCCAGTTAAGAGCGGATATATCGCTGCAGTGGCTGGAAGAGGGCTTTCACCGTCTTAAATCTAGGGAATGACGCTGGTGCGAGGCCACAAATGCTCTCATGCCTGGTGAATACCTTAATCTTGTCTCTTTTTGTCCCCAGCAGAGGATCTCACGACACTCTCGAACACATCTCTTGACAGAACAATGATATTGCTTTTTT
This sequence comes from Pagrus pagrus, assembly GCF_965226575.1. NCBI lineage: Eukaryota > Metazoa > Chordata > Actinopteri > Spariformes > Sparidae > Pagrus > Pagrus pagrus. The sequence goes on from NC_140198.1 coordinate 4,885,371, forward strand.
TTCCCTCCATGTGTTGTGGTGCACGGGGTTTTGTAGGCTGTTGCACAACATCAATCAGCTCTGCACAGGAAACGACCCAGTAGCAAAACTCTGCAATCTGAGCTCGTCCAAAAAACCATACACAGCCCGGCGTTATGGTTTGCTAATCTGGTTTAGATTAGCCACTGAATCATAAAAAGCTGCACATCATGCCAGTTGTTCAGAAACAACCCTCAACAAACCGAGACACAAAGCTGGAATCTGACCATTTATGACAATTCAGCAAAGCCACAACAAATAACAGAGGCAGTGAACTGAAGCAAGACTGTAAGCTTGTAATGGCCAAACAGAGACTGTGTTTCATTACACACATTGTTGTGTGTACTGTACATGCCCGGCTGACTGAAGCAAACTGCCACACTGACTCACCTCTGATGGTTTCTTGTGCTGGTGGCGGACCCATGTGCTGCTGGTGCCAGTATTCTTGGATGACCTGGACCACGACGTCACCTGACCTGCAGCAAAAACACAAAACAAGACCAGTGTAAGTCAGTTTAACACACATCTTACTGCTGCATGAGGAGGTTAGTGACTCTCTTTGAAATCTTGATAACTTGACATTAACTTAACTTGACTTTACATGTCAAATGGTATGACCCCAGGAAAACATTTATCATTCATAATAATTGTAAAAATAAGTATTTATTTTAAAAAATGTGTTTGGGTTAGGGTTAATGATGCTGATTAAAGATGTAATATGAACTAACTTACTACGTGGAACTATTTTCAAGTGTTAAGTGTTATATTTCTTATGAAGAAGTGGTGAACTTTATTATCAAAGCTCTGGAAGGTTAGGATAAAATCAATGTTTTGCATGACTTTGATATTTTTTAAATGTTTAGCTTTAATATATACTTGTATTCCATTCACTTACAATTTTAAACAGTATACAGTGCAATATATGTAATTTCATAATGTAGCAGAATGAAGTGGGTGAACAGTGACAATGTTGAACATGAACAGCAGCTTTAAAAAGACTTAAAACTCCAATAATATGAGAATTGTCCAACTACTGAGACCAGGAGAGATTCACCTGCCCTCAGACAACTTCTGCCCTGAGACCAGAGGAGACAGTTGACTCCCTTTTGTCCAACTACGTTGCCCTGAGAACAGAAAAACACGACTTCTGCCCTGAGACCAGAAGGAATCACCTGCCCTCAGACAACTTCTGCCCTGAGACCAGGAGGGATCACCTGCCCTCAGACAAAATTGTGGGAAACAATGGTCTCTGCCCTGGGACCAGATGAGACTAAACAGCCATGAGGAAAATCCTACAAAACAACTTCTGCCCTGAGACCAGAGGAGACAGTTGACTCCCTTTTGTCCAACTACGTTGCCTTAAAACAGAAAAATAGGACTTCTGCCCTGAGACCAGGAGGGATTCACCTGCCTTTGACTGTAGAAGCAACACAGTCAGGTGGTGTAACTGGTTTGTGCCAATTGGTGTAACCAGTATTTTTCATAAAAATATTATAATATGCAGGAAAATTCATGTGGAATAAGATGTAATCCTCTATTGCAATGTACTAACATATTTTTTAACAGTTTATACATAATTTGTCAAATATTATTTAGTGTTTTCAGCATTTGTCCTGCTCTATAATACAAAAACGCACACAATTTTAATTTAAAATAATCCTAATAAAATCTAATTTCATGTGATATTTAAAAATTAAGTAACTGTTTTCATAAGTACACTTTCATACACTCTAGGTGGAAAAAAATATGTAATATTCCTCCTTTTGTTGTGGTTACACCACTTGACATTTTCAGCAGCAATCAGTCTCACCTTTCGAAAAAAGTCGCATTTAAATCCACTCCGATCGTCCCGTCGGAGACATGAGATGGTTTCACAACACCAGTACAATAAAAACAGTGTAACATGAGCCGTTACGGGCCAACAGGGAATCAGTTACTCAGCAAGTTTTTTAAATGAGCATGTGATGGAGGCGGTTTAAACACTAAAGCACTAAAAAAGAAAGAGTCAAACATAAAAAACAACCTGCGCGGTGACTTTTCCGACGCCTGTGGCCGCACTACTACCACAGAGTCAGGCCTTTAATTGAAGCAGAGTGATGATGATCTATTAAGAGGTTTAATAAGTAATGACAGTATAAATAGCATCTTGTTAAGCACTTAGTCCACTGTGGTCCTTTACAACCTCATTAATACACAGCCCTAATGGCAATTAACCAGACACTGGAGCCAATATCCCACCCACCGCTTCAATCAACAGCCCTGTGTGTGTTTTCCTGTTAGTGCGTGTGTGTGTGTGTGTGATTTTCATATACGCTTGTTCTTCTTCTTTTTTTTTTGTTTCTGAGGATCTCGGCACCGCGTTATCTCGCCGCAAGCTGAATATCGTCTCTGCGCCGTCATTAGAAGTTGCATCACGTCGGCAATTAAATTACATCACACTCACATAATAAGGAAAACACAAATCCGCCAATACTGTGAAATATAGCACATTGTGACCGTGACAGTGTGTGTGTGTGTGTGTGTGTGTGTGTGTGCATGCGTGCTACCCTCCTACTCAACATATTTCCCTCGCCGGCACAGAAGTACTGCCACCCTGCTAATTTTACTCGTGACGTCTGAACAGCTAACAGCGCCGAGGGCAGAACTGCTGTCAGGGTTGTTCTTCAGAATTACTGACTCCCTCTCACCCTCCACACACACACACACACACACACGCGACACACACACGTACATACACTGTATATAGACGCCCATGCACTTTCCACACATACACCCACACTTTGGCCCACCATCACACACACACTGTGCTCATAGGTTCGTTATAACACACAGTCGTTTTCCACAGCGCGACAGAAAATACCGTGTGAACTGACAGCCGTTCAAATTAATCCTCCACTCAGCTGTTCTGAGTGCTGGTGTCAAAGTGTGCCACCTAACAGACCTTCGAGTTTGTCCAAGAACTACATCCCAAACGTCATGCTTGATTTGTGCGCATTGTTTTAATCTTTTTAAGAGATCGTATGGGTGATGTTGGATCGACCGCCATCTACAAAACACCAAAAATACATGAAGAAGTGCTGCCAGGGTGAACTGAAGCTGGAGGTGAAGGTTGACGTGAAACAACAGCTAACTAAGACACTGTAGGCACATCTGTGAGTGTGCTGCTCGCTTGTCTGTGAGTAGTTATGCTCAGGATTTATGTTTTATTTTGCCGGCATGTGGCTCAACATCTTGTTATCGGAAGGTCGCTGGTTCGATTCCCCTGGTCTGCATGTCGAAGTGTCCTTGGGCAAGACACTGAACCCCAAAACTGCTCCTGATGTGCTGGTCGGCACCTTGCATGGCAGCCACCGCCATCAGTGTATGAATGTATGAATTACTTTCGGACTAAATGGTGTCGCATTTAGTTGAAAATATGTCAAGAAGGTAAATTAAATGATTAACAGCATTATAAATAACATAATCATGTGGGATCTATAAGATATGTTGCCTTTTAAACACACCGAGCAGCTGTGTGCGGGGGTTTTGCTCTCACTGCCAAGGATTTCTACCTCAAAAACATGTATGGACAAGGGCACCTAAGCGTGGCACGATATTTTAAAAGCCTGCATACTCTGGCAACAGCTCGCTTTGGCTCGACAGCGACTGAAATGTCAGTGGCGAAGCAGACATCCCTGGGCCGGTTTAAAAAAAGAAAGGTGTGTGCCTCTCTCGTGTCCCATGCGTTGGTTTTGTTTTCTTGCGATAAAATTTGGACGCATAAAGTCAACGTATTGTCTAAGTTTGCGGCACAAGTTGCAGAGTCACATCTCTTGTCAGTGTCGCCACACACACCACTGAGGCATGAAAAGGTGGACGGAGTAGACAGAAGGTTCTGCACCAGTATTCACAGCGGATCATAGCGTTTGTGTTTTATTGCTGTTTACATACCGGCTGTAATATTAACAGCCAAACTGGCCGTCAAAAATAAAATACTCCAGCTAAACTCTGGGTGTGCCATGTTATTTGCAAGTGTGTATGGTTTGTATACACATATTTAGTGGGATTGTGTGTCTGACTGTGTGAGTGTGTGTGTGTGTGTGTCAGTGCAGGTTACGTCCACACACACCCCCACAAGAGGCAGCTGCACCACTCCATCACTGCGGCCAGATAACCGAGCGAGGCTGCAGCACAGTTGGAGGTTACCATCATGGCCGTGTGTTAATTAAAAGCCCCGCTTGGCACACGGCAGCCAAAATTATCATGGGCATCCTTCAATTAGAAACCTGATAACCTCATGTCAACAGATGCAGCTGGAGCCCGCGTGGCTCTGGCCAGGGGAAGCTAACGGCTAACAGCTAATTATAAAACGAGGCAGTATGGCCTTTCAGCATGTGGCTGAAAAAACAGCCTGTTAAACCTGCTGTAAAATACTTAATACATGCGGACCTGTGACCACATCACAGTTCAGCCTGTGTGAGGTCACTGCCCCGCTGCAGTAAAACAGGTTTTCCAAGTTTGAAACACTGCATTACCCAGAATTCACCTCCATTTACTCACCATGAAATCCTGCAGCTTATTTTGAGATTTTTAACTTACAAACGCAACAGACTTCCCAAAACATTCCCCTTTCTATTATTAAATGACCATTGTTCTTTCCACTTCTTATTGAATAAAGTCCCAAATTAAAATGTTTTATTCAATGTTTTACTCTGAAGTACAGAAAGTAAAGTGTTAAAATGAAGCTGAGAACACTTTTTATGATGTTTCATAGGTCAGGAACCCTCTTCAATCCAAGAGAGATTAACTGACTCAAAACCAAAAGTTAAGTCCTCTCTTGTTCTCAACAGTTTGTTTATCTAATCTTCTGTCTCACATTGTCGGAGGAGGAAAAGCCAAACAAATGTATTTTGTTTATTGCTGCTTAAATGCCAAAAAGTAGTCATGCCGACCTGCCAAAAGCCGTGAAGAATGACATTTAAAATTAAATTAAAAAATCGCTAGCGGTGACTACATCTGTGTATTCTGTAGTCAGTAATCAGCTGTGAGAGCCAAGCGTTGCCGTCCAAAGACTGTTTATTATGAAATGATTTTTCCAGCAGCAGCTGCCAGCGCAGGTAATGTGTTAGAGCGGCCAGATGTTCCCCTCGTCATACAGCGCGTCTCGTCGTGGACGTCTGCCTCATAGACTGTATATAAAGATATATACAGCCCATGAGACAGTGTGAGGTTATATCCAGTCTATAGTCTAAGTGGTCCACTTATCAGTCAGCCTATTAACTACATGTTACATGTGCTTAGCATTACGTCCAAAGCACATCAGGCCAGATATGGAGCCATCATCTGTTTGTATTAGCTTCCTGATTTACTGAGGCAGCAGGCCATGACGCAGTCGGCTGCATGAAGAGCTCAGCTAGGTGCAGGTTAGCTGCGGGATTTGTCTGAGATCAAGAGCTCTGAAAACAATTTGACATAGTGTGATCTTTCAAAACATTCGTTTTATCCTCCATCTGAGTATTAGCTTCTCCAACAGGCTAACAACAGTATTAGCTTCTCCAACAGGCTAACAACAGTGTTAGTTTATCCATCAGTAACCATTTAAGTAGCCTTTCAGTCATAATATTTCAGTGTTAGTGTTGTTCCCCAACTTGATTACATTGCCATGGAGACCGAACAGCTGTGGTGCTGCCATTTAAGTTAGTTATTTCAGGAAACTCTTTAGTCAGGACATTTCTGCAAAAGCCAAATTCTCTTCCTAAAATAAGACGGGGACTTTCTGCCAAATGCAATTACGGCGCATATTTCTTTAAATACCAAATACTCTAGACTTTTTCCCACCACAACGTGGTTTATTGCAGTGTGAATCTCATCTGCACAGTCTTTCAATACTCTCATACTCCATCATGCTCACTGTCTTCTTGTGCTACCTGTTCCTATCTGTGAGATATTGTGGCTGTGGTTTAAAAAAAGGAGGGAGTCTTAACGAGTAGAGGAGGGACGACAGTGAGACAGGAACATGGTCTATATGGGGAGTGAATATGAGAAAGACCCAGTGAGAGCTGACTACGACCAGGCAGCTCAGCTAGCTGCACTGTGCAGCAGCAGCACAGGAACTCACTTTCCTGACACCCTCACATGTACACACTCCCCCCTCCTTCAACTTACTGTCGGTGGTGTCTGAGTCGTTGCTGCTCGTGGAGTATTTTCTCCTCTTCTTTTCGCTCTCCATCTGTCAGGGGGGGAGGCGGGGAGGGAGGGAGGGGGGGAGGAAAGGGGGGGGAGAGAGAAAAATGACGAGTGAGAAGATGTTCACCATGAAAACACAAGTGTTAATGAAATAATGCGCCGATGGCACCAATCTGTCAGAGCCTGCAGCAGGCAGCCTGCCAGAATAAACCGACTGGATCACCGTTACACATTAGCGCCGCGGACTAGCTGGGAACTTCACAATGATACAGTTGTTCGGTTTTTCTTTCGCGTACAGTGGGAGTCCTTGTATGTGTGGACTGTAAATTCATCCTGCATTACTGAGAGTTATTGTGGAAGTCCCCCTTTTATGCATCTGCAAGCGAGGACGCTTTTTGAAGCTACAAGCAGCAGACAAGAGCTTTTTTTTATGTGTTTCTTGGTAAAAAGGCACATTGAAAAACAACTTATTTAACCAGGCTGTCTATATTTTGTTTATTTGTCGAGTTGATCACTGTGAAAACTACAAATTAAGTTTCATAAAGCGATACATTTTACCAGAAGCTATCAGAGAAGTTTCATGCACAGGCTGCAGTGACCTAATATGTACTTTTCTGCAACAAACAGTCGTTTTTATTCCCTTTAATTTGATCTGAATGGTTTTAAAATGAAGTGAAGCATTATCAGAATTAGATATCATGATAGAGCCCATACAAATATCTTTTTTAAGTTTATTTAGTCTGTTTTATTCTATCCGAATTGTTTTGTTTCTGTGTAACTAACGTGCTGACTTGTGTACTTAACGTACTTGTTTGTGTCTGTGTACAATTACTCCACGTGCCTTTAATCGCCCCCCAGGGACAAATAACATTTTTTGAATTGAATTGAACTGAAGCTTTAAAAAGTCACCCTGTTGAACTTTGTAAGTTTGCAAGTAAAAACATGAAAATCAACAATTAAACATAAAATGTAACACAACTGCAACAACAACATTATACCGTATTTCTTTCCTCTCATCTGGAATGAATGAGCCTCCATCCCGAGTGATATATGTGTTTCTGTGGTAAGACGACTCTCGCCGCTGAGTCTACACACTTAGATGAAGCCACAATTACACAATTTTTCCACAAGGATCAACAAGTGTATTGTTTTTCAATCCACAAGTGTTGTATATTTCACTTCAATTCTCAACAAGCCACAAAACCCTCTTAACTGCACTACTTTAGAGTATAAGTCTCACTTCAGATCTGGAGAGGACGGAGGAAGATATATAAGCAGAGAAGAGCGGAGATCTCAACGAGGACATTCACTGTATTTAACAGAGAGACGCTGGAGGTCTAACTCAATGTTCCTGCTCAGGAAGAGATGTTCAGAGGACATAAAGCAGATGTTACAGACGAAAAACTGTCAGAGAAAGAGAAAGAAAAGGCAAAGCAGGAGCATCAGAGAGGGAAATAGAGTCAAAAATAAATCAAACTATAACCAGTGTTATATACTCCGATACAGTGGATGGTGGTGTGGTTTTTAATCCGCTGGTAAAACCAACGAAGAAGAGGAGGAGGACTATCTAACGCAGTTGGCTCGACCGTAACTTCCTCTGCAAAGGCCTCATCCCCTCATTTTTATCCCCCATTCAAGTTAGCTTGGCGCTAAGGCGGAAGTTAGCCTGCTCACGCCCTACGGCACCCCAGCTGGACAGCTACCGCCGCAAATAAAGTCTGACGCTGTGGGAAACGCTGATAACTGTCAGTAAAGAAATGAATATCTGACTATCCAGCAGAAGTTTGGACAAGGTGTTCTTAAAAAACTCTTATCCATAATTGAAATGTTAGAAGCTAATTCAGAGAGAGTAGGAGAGGCTCTCGACATGGGCGATCAAACGATAACGACCGGTGAGACGCTTCAACGATAGCAGGAAGAAAACTGTTTGATAGAATCACTGAGATGTATTAAATCTTTAATCTGCTCTGAAACCTAACCCACCATACTGAATACACCCCGGCCTCGTAAATAGCATATTACATCTCTCAGTGCTACGAGCCAATCATCTAACAGGTGTGTTGATCAGTTGCACCGTCGACATGTAACACGACAATAGAGACAGCATGGAGTGAGAAAATGAGTGCAGACGCCAGACTGTGAGGACGTTATTAATAAAAGAGAAGAGGTCAGCTGCCAGTGTGGCAGTTTTTCTTTTTATGAAGGTCTGATATCAGTAGGAAACCAATCCCAACATCTACATCTGCAGCAAGACACAATGCCTGAGGAAGTCCACAACGGAGGGGAACGAAGCAACCTAAACTTAAGATAACTACCACAACTTTCTCCTGGTCCTTCTTTCAAAACACAGGCCATTAAAAATGATCAACAATCATCGATATCAACTGAAAGTAAACACTTTATGGAGATACTTCAGCTACATCGCCCAGGTAAGAAAACAATATCTGATGGTCACCTTCTTAATATGATGCTACATTATGATTCAAGGTTAAACAAACTTATTATAACAAAGTCTGGGATTTATTATAAGAAATCTCCCTGCCGAGGATTAAAGCGAAAAGATAAAGGAGCAAAAAAAAGCAGATCATGGAGGCAGCCCGAAGAAATGTTTTATCTCTTGCTCTTGTCGCTTGAGGGTAAAAGTGAGAAAATAAAGAGTGCCCCTAAGAGGGAGAAAAAAAGGAGGGCATGGGTCAAGAGAGTCTCAAAGGAAGAGAAATGAAGCTAAAGACGGTGGCGGATAGAGTCAAGAAGTCAAAAGGGAGGCTTTAGCGTACTGCTAGACCGAGGCAGGAAAGCCAAAAGAGGAGGAGGAGGTGGGTTACAATCTTCTGTGTGGGGAACGGAGATTTATGTGGCCGTAAAACTGGGCTATTCCCTCTTATATGGGGCTCTTCCTGTACCCCAGCCTCCCCGCCTGCCCTGCACACACTTAACTACTCTGACATTTATGCTGACACAAAAACACAGCGCTGCTTCTTCGTCTTCTTCTTCGTCTTCGCCTCTATTTCCATTCCAAGTCCTGCCATCTTACTCTTTATCCTCCCCCCATCACCCCCTGCCTTACAACAGCAGGGACACAGGGAGTCTGCGGAGTAAGGTTAAGTACATTATTGACTTCCACTGCCTCTCACGCTTCCCTCTCTCTCCCTCCATCTTTCCACCTCTTCCCATCTGTCTAGCACAAGCTAGTCTTCCTGCCTTTTGAGGAGAGTGGTTAAGTACATCATTGACTTCCTCCAGCTACGTCTGTCTGACTTCAAGTCTGCACGCTTGGATCCATCTCAGGGTTTCCCCCCTCTCGCCTATTAAACTGTCAGGCGACCCACTTAAACCACACTCGGGGTACTAGCTTTTTTTTTTTTTAAAGCGGCCAGCTAATTATTTTTTTTTCTGACCACCCAGAGGAAAATGTGAACACTCATTTCATAGAATATTTTTAAGGATGTATGTATTACACTAGTCTTGTAAATGAGTCGCTTTTACAAGTTTTCTGAAGCATTTACAAGGACAGGGCATTTTGCGGCAGAAGTGGCACGGGCTTAACCAAACACGAAGGAAAAATACATGTGGACTTTTAACCAACTGGTCAACTTAAAATATTTACTCAGGTGTCTCATAAGGCTTTGATTTGTTACCTTAGATATATAAAAAAAAGCATTTATTAAAAAGCATTTATCATGACGTGTCAAAAAAGACTATAAACACTGATCATTTAGAGACAACCTACGCCGATGTGAGCATTTATACGTTTGCGCTGTAGTGTCTGCATAGCTGGCAGTTGGACTTTTCCCGGTAAACACACCAACCCATGCGGCACACAGCTGTGTCTCTGGGCTAGGAAGAGTTGACAGACCAAGTGGAGCTTATACACAGGACTTGGTTACGGCACAGCAGCATTTTTCCATGACCTGTAGTTTCCTCAGTAAACACACCACCGCTGCTCTTCTTGAGTTATACTCCTTGTCGTAGACGCTCTTTGCTGCCAAAGTGTCTCTGGGCTAAAGCGAGCGGACAGGCTGGTTGAGGTACAGCAAAGAGCGGCTATGATAATGAGTATAACTCAAGAAGAGCAGCGGTGTGTTTACTGGGGAAACTACAGGTCACGGTCCCGCATTAGCACCGCTGCAAAGCACTGGCGGAGACGATAGAAATACGACGCCACCAAGTGGACCAACCACAGTCCTTGTGGTTTCCAACACTGCAACGTGCAATTACATTTCTGAGGATGAGCATGTCCGGCTAACTAGTCAATGAATCACAAAAATAACTGACAGATTAATGGTCAATGAAAACAATCATTAGTTGAGGCCGTAGTTAAATTCCCAGCTGCAGCGCTTCCATCTTGGCTAAGAAACGCCATCAATCATCTCTCAGAGCTCGAGGGTGGTACACAGTTACTGGCTGGTCGAGTGGTTGGTCGTGTTAAAGTTGTGGGATCTGAAGAAGAACAGCGTGAACTACAAACCGATTACTCGTTTCTTATTAGCACTGCTTTGCCGACAGTTGGAGAGGCAGCTGTTGTCTCCATGTGTATTGGGGTAAACACACATCTGTCCTTACTACAGATTTAACAGCATAATGTATTCCAAGAAAGCACCAAATCATTCCAGGTAAAGCTGCTTACTCCCACCTGGCTAATAACAAACAGCTAAAATGACATCATACTCAACAGGCAGTTACCAAAAATAAGTGGCAATCCCAAATTACATGGAAAAAAATGGGAGCAAAACAGAGTGTAGACTAAACATTTAACAGGTGGCGGATCAAAAACACAAACCGAAGGCAAGAGACAAAAGAAAAGCACACTGTGTTTTGGTGGAAAAAGGTTAGCTGAATCCCCTTAAAGGTAGAGTTAACCACAAAATCAAAAATACATATTGTTCCTGTCATCTGTCATCAGTAGTGAGTTGTTGAATTTTTGGGGATATCAGCCAGCAGGATTTTTCTGCCATCTCTCTCTCTCTCTCGAGTATAGTGGCACTAGATGCCAGTCAGTCAGTTTGTGGTGCTCAAAGTGCCAAAAAAATTACATTTAGAAAACTCAACAGCAACGTCTCTTTCCAGAAACCATCGCCAAGTTACTCGAGATAACCCACGGACCTTGTTGTGAGCAGTTTCATGCAGGAACTATTTTATTTCTGCTGAACTACACCTGCTAACACTGCCAATCTACTCATGGACGTCTTTGTCCCTGAATTATCCCTTTAAACCTCCACACAAACGTATCGTGTACGCACATTTGGCAAGCAAAGACACACAAACAGGGTTTTTAAAAATCTCAGGACTTGGAAATTGGCTGATCTGACCATCAGTGACTAATATCTTTTGGTTTAAAAATCTCAACAACTGATGTGCAAGTGCTTTGGAACAGTATGAAAAGATGAATCCTTTTGGTTTTTGCACTCCGAGTGTTTATTTTCACCACGTTTGGCAAAAACAATTACCTTAAGTGCGTCATTCACCATCTCCTTTCTCTGCTCAGCAATGCCTCGAGTTAGCTGCTGCCACTTGAAAATCTTTCACAACGGGTTTTGCATCTAACAGATGGTTGACACTTCAGCTTGGAACAAAAAAAGTTAAGAGTCAGTCAACCAGACTCTTCACAAGAGAGGGGAAAAGTTTTCACACTGACATATCAGTGAGCTTGTGGCTAGCTGCTGACATTTGGTTTTCATTTGGTTTGCTGACAATGCTAACCAGCCGTTGCTTGGCTAAGTGCGAACATCCAGAATCTTATTCCCTGTTGTGTGAGGACAGCCTTCAGTGATTCTCCCTATAATTTGGTGTTTTTCTTACAGCAGCAGTTGGAGAATAATTTTGACTTTGGTTCCACTTGCAGTGTTTGAGTTGGAAAACTGGGTTTTTGGTACGGATGTTATGATAAAAACACTACTTTCAAGAAGTAGCCAAACCTGATTTTATGCCTACTCTGAAGGGAAAATTGGGCAGCCACTTTCCTCACTGTATTGACCAGAGAGGGAAACCATCATCAGCCACCCTGACGAATTTCGTCTGAATGTTGTTTAGTCTACCAACCAGTGGTGGACTCAGGATGTTAGAGGGGCAGGGGCGGAAAAAAAATGAAGAGGGTACCAGCTGTATGCGGTTGGGCACCAGCACATAGAAAGGGAACTGGAAGGGCAACCAAGAGCACACTTCACCATGTTTTGTCCGTGGAAGCGCACCCTAGATGGCACTCTATCATGTTTTATTGTCTATAGTGGCACCCTAGATGGCATTTTATAACATTTTGTACACTGGAAGCACACCCTAGATAGCATCGTGTTTTATTTACCATAGGGGTATCCTAGATGGCACTTTATCGTGTTTTATTTACCATAGGGGCGTCCTAGATGGCACTTTATCATGTTTTATTTGCCATAGGGGCGTCCTAGATGGCACCTAATAACGTTTTGTCCACTGGAAGCACACCCTAGATAGCATCGTGTTTTATTTACCATAGGGGTATCCTAGATGGCACTTTATCGTGTTTTATTTACCATAGGGGCATCCTAGATGGCACTTTATCGTGTTTTATTTACCATAGGGGCATCCTAGATGGCACTTTATCATATTTTGTCCACTGGAAGGGCTACAGAATGCAAAAACTCTTACTTGACTTATGCTAACTTTTTTATGTAGCATTTCAGGCCTGCTAGTATTTTTAATGATCGGATCAAGGGTTCACATGTAGCTGTCATGGGGGGCTGAACCTGTGATTGTAAGCTGACAGGACAGTCTCTTTAACCTCTTGTTCTGGTGGCAGCCCAGCATTTATGAATGCATATGCGAGGAGGGAACCACTGACCCGTTAAAGTGAAAGAACTGGCGGTAATTGGAAATGTCACTGTATCTTCTTAAAATTCCTCTCCCTTCAACTTTTGGAGCTGGATCACCCGAAGCACGAGGCAGCCTAACAGCTCTGCAACTGCCAAGAACAGACTCCAAGTCCATTTTCTCCGCCTCTCCATCACTTACTCCGTCTCCACCTGATATCCCTCTTTTTCCCTCCACTCTTTCATCTTTAGTTTCCATGTCTACTGCATGTCTCTCCGTCTCCCTTTCTCTCACGCAGTACACACAATCCTGTCTCAATCAGTCCAGTGAACCAGAGCCCAGACAGTAGATTGAGATATTACTTGTTCTCTGGAGGGATGGAGTGGGTGAAGGAGAAAGAGGGAGACGGGATAGACTCTCCAATGTACGACTTCATCTTAATCAGTCCAGTGAACCAGACTCTGGGTCTGCACTGGGTTACTTCCTGAACACAAAAACAGAAGAAGAGACGGCGAAAGAGAGAGAAACAGTCTGCAACAGTCAGCCTGCTGTCTCGCCAAACAGCTATAACAGATGGTACAAGAAATGAGTGCTTTTATCTCCAGAGCCAGAATTCAAATACTTTGAGTTTTTTTAAAGCGGTATCCATTTTTACTTTGACTTCTGACTTTGATTTTGTTGCTGACTGAAAGAGCAACTCTACTCAAAAAGACTTCACCAAATCTTTTACATTTGGTATTCAAAACACTCAGGTGTTAAGTATCTCTTACATTCCCAGCAGCAGCTACCTTAATTCAAAAGAACAACAACTACTACAGAAATAGGTTTCAATCGCACCATTGTAATCAGTGCAACAAACAGCAAGATGTTAATTGCATTCAACAGAAGATCCAAAATGAAATATTGTTTTTGTAGTTGATCTCCTCTAACAAAGCCCACCTGTAACCATTAGTATCAACTTCCAAAACTCTCTTTGCGGGTAAAACGGACTCGGAAAAGGTGGGTTATGTTATCACAAACGTCTGGTTATATAACCGTGAATGTAGCAAACAAAAATGTTATTCCATCATTAACCAGTAATGTGTTTTTTTTCTGTTTGGTACATTCAGGAGCGCGTTGGAAGAGACTGGAGGCACAGCACTGACGTCAAACATAATTGGACGGGTTTGACTTGTTATTAGCCGCTCATGCAACAAATCATGAAAGCCAGGATTGTGAAGATGTTGAGATGTGTCATTCCTACATCAGTCCGCGAGAGTGAACTGATTTGTTGCACGACAGTTTGGGACTTTGTGATCCGCTTTTAACCGTCATGTGAATGATTCAGAGTGCAGTCCTGTAGAGCCCAACCGATGCTCCATTTTGGGGGCCAATGCCAATATTAGCTGATATACATTGTTATTTTTGCAATGATCATTGCACTGAGACAGTAAACTTACTGGGAACTGAGTCATTATCAATTATTCCAAAACTCCAGCCTCTGCATATCGGACAACATATACGCCGATAACATTATATCTGTCATAGTCCAATATCGGCCAATAATATCGGCCAACTGATTCATCGGTCGGGCTCTACAGTCCTGCATCCACAGGTAAGTCAACCTTGTTCCACCCGGCCAATGGGAACAGACAAAACACATAAGGAACAAACAGGAAAACCCCCAAATTCCCTGTGGTAAGCTAATGTAACTTAAGGTATGACTGAATGGGATCTTATTGAATCATACTGTGTTGTTCTGTCATTTTAATACAGTGTATTTAACTTGTAGATAAAAAGATTCAACCAGACTGAACTGAAAATGTGTCAACAGAAGATCATTCATCAAAATGTTTGATGATCAATTAGGGTAACATCGGTATACCTCTTTAAAGGTATACCCTGGTATGAAAATTGATAATTACCATGTGTACATTCGCCTTTAAGGGTCATCGTAACTGATAACAACAGTAATTGTGTTATAACGTACACAGTGCTCATGAAACTGATATGTTTTGACATGTTATCATACTGTGAGAATCTCGTACACAGCTCCCTACAGTCACAATCAATGATTCATTTTATTTCCAGCTTCTTCAGTGTGAGTTTTGCTGTTTCTGCCAGAATTGAGAAATTGTGACTTAGTCAATCGTTATTTGCATCACACCGTATATCTTGCAATGTTTCCCTGTATAACAGTGCAGTATAGTGTGTGTATGTATTACACTGCCTTATCATACTATTGGTTTTTGTTGCATCTGATCTCATACTGTACCAGCAGTGTCTAAACCTGCTCTCTGTCAGAGTAGAAACACGACAATAGCTGGAGGCAACCAGCTGTCAGAGTGAATGAAACCATGTTGTACGAGGGAGAGAACACTATCAAACAGAAGGAAAAAAAATACAACCATATTGTGAAATAATATGGTTCTGGTTTCGCTGAGCATTTCTGACAAATGAAAAAAATAGGACCCCCTGGCTAAAAGAAGAGAGGAGAAATCAAGTTTGGAAAAAAGGAGCAGAGACCAGGAAGAGATTCAGAGATCAATATGGGAGTGAGAAGAGAAAATAAAAAGGGAAAGGAAAAATGAGTGATATCCGAAATGATGGAGGAGGACAGAAAAAGATGAGAGGTGGACTGGGAAAAAAAAATCCAGACAGTTCGACTATATAACGCCAAGACAGACAAACAAGTGAGAGAAAGACGGCAGGGAGCAAACACAGAGTTAAAGAGGCAAACAGAAACGTTCCACATAAACTAAATTACATAAAAGAAAACACAAACCACAAGCAGACATATGCACAAAAACACTATGAATATGAACCACCTTAAGCGTTAAGCTCCCTACATCCTGCTCTAATCACCACGCTATATTAAACAAAATTAGCCTTGCTAATTAACACATTCATTTAAATTATAAGCTAATGGTGTGAATATGAACTCCGTGTCTTAAAGCAACCAGGAGAAACAGCTTTCACAAAATCTTAATAAGCACATTTAATAGTATAGAGGAACCTGCAGTCAGTATTGTTTAAACACACAGTCTACGAAAGCATTCAGACGTACACAAGTTGTATATACTACTAACATCTGCATACATTAAAGCACATACAAACACACACACACACATTCACACTGTGACAGTTGGCATGCTTCCCCGCTGCCCTGTGGCCAAGCGGCGATACATTAAAGAGCTATGTGACTGGACTGTGGCCTCCTTTTCAGAGCATAGCTCACATTAGCCAAGGGGAAATGAATGGCAGCCAGACAATGCACTGCACACACACACACACACACACACACACACACACACACACACACAACCACACATGTACAAACAAAACAAGAGGAAATGGCCAACAGCACGGCTAATAACCGAATCAGCAGGATTTGGTGTGATTGGTCCAAAAGTAATTATTACTTCTGCTGAAGGTTAAATACTAAAAAAAATCAGCCAAGAACACTTCAGCTCTCAGTGTTCAAAGAGCAGCCTGGCCTAATTTAGTCCAGATTAATCAAGGTTACTTAGTTAAATGTAACCTACTCTAGTCTAGAGTTCATTAGTGTCTACTTTTAAAAGGTTCACATGCTTACACAGGTGTTTCCAATTACTCTGGCTGATTACACTTCCAGTGGTCTTACAAAGCTGCGCTGAGAACGACACATCACAAAACTTTGTGTGGCAATAAGAATAATAATGGGGTTAACTGTCCTGCCCTAATGAGGACAAATGAACAAACAACAACAAGACGGTGAGAGTGATGTCAATCAAGAGTAATCCATACACACCAACAAAGTCCAAAGGCGAGGCATAATCAGGCAACAAACACATCACCGAGATAGCAACAGCGTCAGTCAGGACTGATATTTCTGGCCGTGTCGTGTTGAAACACAGAGACTAGCCTGACAATCACACCGAATTGAGATTTCATTTTACTTTGTGGTAGCCAATCACGATAACCAATCAGTGGTGAGCGGCACGTCTGCACAGAAACTGCAGTAATGGATGCTGAGAGAGAGTTTTGACAACTATTAAAGAAGAGTTTCTACAAGCTACAGTACGTCAGCCTCATCTACACTTTAGGGTTGGGCATTTCAAGCAAAAACTGCTATGTAATAGTCAGCAGGAAGTATTCAATGATTATACAAGATGGCTATGTAAAAGGATGACGTCACCATTCTTAATCCACATTACTGAAATCTGACTGGTTGGATGTTTCTCCAGTTGGTGGAAACAGCCGTCAATGAGCCCGACGCAAGAGAAAGATGTGGCATCAGATAGTTGAAACAGAGCTAAACAAAAAAACATCACCAGTGTCAAAATTTTGGACCCACAGTGGACACCCGTCCCAAATTTCCGAACACATCAAGCAAAAGAACATCTTAATTTCTGCTTCATCCATCAATGCAAATGCACAACATTAAACTTAACACAATAAAAGATAAAAACATAAATATCTAAAAGTGAAACTCAAACGTGGCCCAGAATGTTTCATTAGGCTTAGACAGCCGCCTCCAGCTCTCGTTTCTCCTGCTATCAGCTGCTGTAAGCCACATTTTCTGTGTGCATAGTTTAGTGTCAGCCCGAAACATTTACAATAAGACAAACAGCGAGAAGGTTGACTAATGCATGCTGGGAAGGCCAAGTCGCCTGGGGAGCTAATTAATTGGCTGACTATGACACTGCCGAGAGCACAGCGTCTGACTGAGCATTTAAAGGAGACCGTGCAACAGATCAGGCCCAGGGAGAAAAAACGGTCCAGTATCTGGACACGCAACTGCAGGTGGGGAAAAGAAAATAACGTGTCAGCTATTTTAGCAGCACACGAGATCTGTAACACAACCTGTGCTGTTGAAGTAGGGTACGCTTCAGCACAGAAACCCAGTTTGAATGTTGGGAGGAAAAAAAGTGGGGTGAGAACAGCTGTTACTGCTCAAAGACTAATAGTGTATACGTGATACATGGCTGTTTGAGGGTGTGCTCACACTCCCAGCACGTTTATAGCAGCTTATTCACACTCTGGAGCATTTCCTCCTTTTAGCTTAGCTCATTTGAACAGGTGAGAATAATGTTAGTCAAGCTGAGGGTATCTGCACCTGAAAATCTCCCCTCGGTCAACTGTGACTAAAGATACAATATGCAAGAACTCTGCATTAGATAACAGTCAAGATCACAGTGTGTTTTACTTGGTTTCTGGTTGCTTACTTCCTTGAAAGACTCGAGAGGATGAGGAAGATTTTCATCAGTAATGGTGGTTGTTATAAATGGTGTTCTCTACCAGCCGAGCAAGTTAGGCCACATTACTCTCGAGTGTTTATTCACCCCAAACAGTCGGATTACTTGTATTGTACATCAGCCATAAGCCAATAAGCCACGCGTGTTTGAATTCAAGTCAAACTCTGACTCAGCTCAGCACTCACTAGAGACTGAGGTCCTCTCTCTTCTGCTTCGCCTCTCCTCTTTGCAACATGCATGAAGTTGACAGTCAACATTACAGAACATAAACACCTGAGAGGTCACCTCCACCAATCACTGCTGCAGTCGGGTTGATGGACAGGAGTGGAGAGAAATCCCAAAAGTTTAAAAGTATCTCCGAGCTCTTCTCCATCTAAAAGCGACAGATTAGAGCCGGGTGTTTATTCCTCCAGAAGTTCTGGCTCTGCACCCTTTCTTTCTCCTTCAGAGCTCCTCCAGTCATCTGATAAAACCTCTAATCTCACAAAAAAAAGCTTGAAAAAGACTCGTGTTGCCTCGCACTGCACATAACTAGCCACTGAGAATCTGAATAAACCAAGAGGACAAAAGAGTAAAAACAATCCCGTCATTTGAGCTACTTAAAATCTAAGATCTAAAAAGAAAGGCCAGGGTTCATTTCCTTGACATGACTGAAGTTTCTCTAATGGTGTGATGGACCGGTGACCTTTTCAGTCAAGGTGTTTCCCTTCACTTCCACCCATTGTACTCGAGCACAGACGTCACACACTTAACCACTGAGACGGTGTGGACGTGTAGAAAAGTTTCAGAGCCTGGAAGCTGCAAGTTTCACACCAATTTTGAACAATTCGATTTTAAAAACATGTAGATGAGGAAGTTGATACAAACAGAAATGAGAAAGGGTTTATCACTTGAACTTTATTAGCGCAGCCACCGAAACCTCATCAGTGTCATCCCCAAGCGAGCAGATGTCCCCGCAGATGAAAATGCAAACGAAGGTGTCGCGAGGAGCGTTGTTTGATTTTCAAACATCTTGACAGCAGCATGCGGTCGACGTATGGCGAGTAGATGTGTTCAAAACTATTACACTACAGTCAGATCGTATCTTTTGTGTGGACTGTGTAGGTTTTCTGTTCATTTTGTCACGTCCATTGTTAGTTACGCCAAACAAACCCTGATGCTGCTGATGAGAAAGTCACTAATGATAAGACGATGCTTCCCAGTAAAGCCCGACCAGATAACAAGAGGCTGCAAGAAACAATGATTTTTTTCTTGTTGATTACTTTCTTCATTATCTTTTCCAGCCCACCTATTCATCGTCTGATCTTTAAAATGTCTGACAGTCCAAAAACCATAAAGTATAAAAAGCAGCCGGCACATGCTCATATTATAGAACCAGCAAATGTTTGGACATTTAGCTTTTATAAACCACTTCACCTATTATCAAAATTGTTAGCAACTAATTGCCTGCTGATTAACTAATCTATTAATCAGCTGGTGGTTTTAAGCGGCAGATTAGACCCGTGCCTGTTTCTCTCGATTAGCGCTCGCGTGTGATGAAACAGACGTTCGTCCACACATAACAAAAAGATCCTCCGGTTTAACAAACTGTTTTTATTCTGAATGTGAAAGACAATTTTGCTGGACACTTTGTCCCGTCTCCCCCGTCCGTCTCCAAAAAGCTTCCAAATCCGTCCGACTGGCTGCGTCCCATTTGTCATTCTGTCCGTCCGTCTGTCTGCCTGTAAGCTTGCCATCTGTCTTTCTGTCTGTCTGACTGCTTGACTCTTTGCCTTCCTGCCCATCTACCCATTTGCCTGCCATCTGTTTGTCTGTCTGCAAGTATGTCACCCCTCTGCTCGGCTGTCTGTCTCTCTGTCTGTCTGTCTGTCTCTCTGTCTGTCTGTCTGTCTGTCCGTCTCTCCTCCGCCACAGTCAGCCCCGTGCAGATGACTGTGCAGTTACCTCAGCAGAAAACTGCGATGTGGCTCGGTGTCTTTTTTCAGCACTTTGCAGCACTTAAGGTCAGCAGCACACTACAACAGTTGCCATGATGGTGATCTATTATTAAGAGACTGTAGCTGCAGAGGGCCTAGCGGGCAAAACACACACACACACACACACACACACACACACACACACACAGTAGAGTACTCTCTTGAGATGAGTAAGCAGTCTGGCTGTCAGGACATTAAGTGAATGCTTGAACATCTGGACACACACACACACACACACACACACACACACACACACACACACACACGGAGATAACATATTTGTTTTTAATGACAAAACCACAACAAGCGTTTAAAATGGAAATCAACGGCGCTGATGATGAAGCTGCGCCGTGCTCGCACACTAAAGACACACTTAACTGACAAAAGCATCAACAACAACAATGTGTGGAAGTGAAGCCAAGCAGCACACACACACACACACACACACACACACACACACACACACAGGCACACTAACATACGGACACACACAACTGGCCGTTGCTCGGAGCTCCTTGAGGAGCCAGAGGTCAGTCAGTTTGATAAAGAATCCTTGCATATAAATTGCTTCATAACAAGGCATCTCTCAGAGGCAGCGCTGCATCCGTGTGTGTGTGTGTGTCGGTGTGCATTCATTTGTGTACCAGTGTGTGTCTCGTTCTTCTACTATGATCCTGTTGTGAGTCTGTGTGTGTGTGTGTGTGTTGATTGGACAGAGTAAAATCAGCCTGCCTGGGGAACAAAAAGCCACAAAAAATAAAAGGTCTTAAAAGCTTTTGGCAACAACCGAACCAGGATATGCAGAGCTGCTCGCCCTTCAGCACTTTCTTCTCTTCTTCCTCTTTCTGTCTTGCTCTTTTCCCATCACCTTCAACCTCCCACTGCCTCCCTTATCATCTCTTTCCATCACAATATCTGCAAAGGTGTCATTCATTACTGCTTCTACCTTTGACAAGCTGCCGTTAGCTGGTAGCTAAGTTAGCCGTTGAGATTTAGTGGCACTATTAGCCGACAGGAGTTCGCCTGCACCTCAACCTCGGACGATGAGGTAGGCATCGGGCAACAGGCTGGGACTGACCACAGCCTCTGAGCCAAACAGATGCCAGTCTGAACACGTGGGTACAGTACGGAGGTGACTCACAGCGGCTCTGACCCGAGCTGTGACTCAAAAGGATAAGGCGGGGAACAGGAGAGACACGAGGCGGCAGAGGAACGAGACACAGTCAGGCAGCAGCAGCGTGTGAAAACGGCGTGCAGAGCTGGAATATCTTCATATCGTACTCATTGAATTGAGATTTACTTCGAACCAAACCGCAGGTGACCGAGACTGTTCTGGTGAGTTCACTTTGGGGTTAATTTAAAGTTTGGATGAAGTGCGTTTAAGACGAGTCAACGAGGCAACTGAGCTCGTCTGGAACGTGAACAGATGGCGTGTGAAAGTAAGACAAACAGGTGTGAAAATATTTCCTTTCTTGACATTTTGTGAGTTGATTGTGTTTGCGGGGGATGTCAGAGTGTCGCCTCCTGAGGTACAACGTGGTATTAGGAGACAGGGCAGGCTGGGGCTAGCTGGTTAGCATGCTAACTTTCATCAGCACTGTTGTTTCTTCACACTCTGTTGATATTAATGTGACAAAAACTCTTGCACTGTGTCACTCTCTACATCCTCCAGTCACCCGTCCATCATTTTCTCTGCACCTCTCCCTCAATCACCCTTCGCCTCACTCCCTTACTCACCCGTCACCCTTCCCTCCTCTTTCCCTCCCTGCTTGTTCTCATCTCCCTGACACTAAATATGTCCTCTTCTTCATGGGGAATAAATAACAGGCGAGGCTGAGAGAGGATGGACAGAGGAGTGTGTGTCTGTCTGTGTGTGTCTCTGTGTGTGTGTTGAGCACTTCTTGCCTGTGCACAAGCAAGACAGCAACAGCTAGAAGGCATGCAGGGAAGACTGCAACACACACACACACACACACGTCCAAGTCTATTTTCACTCTCTTTCCTTCAGTCTCCTTCTCAACCCATCTCCCACACACACACACACACGCACACACACAGACACACACACATATGCAGAGCTATTTTTGGAGGGAGCCACTAGAGAGAAAGGTAGGCAATGAAAAAAAAAGCAAAAAAAGAGAGAGAGGTTCACACCGACAGAGTTTGACAGGTAAAGAGAGAGAAAGAGCACCAAAGACAAAGACTCACAAAGATTTATAAAGTCAGGTTGAGAGACGAGTGAGAAAAAACAGCAAGAAAGAGAACAGAGAGCGAGAGAGCGACGGAGGAAGAGAGACGAGAGAGCGAGGGAGAGCAGTGATGGGGAAATAGGGCAACTGTTATGAATGAGCTCAAAGACAGAAAATGTCAGGGTGTGTGCGCGTCTTGGATTTCGCGTGTGCCTATAAATGTG
This sequence comes from Pagrus pagrus, assembly GCF_965226575.1. Classification (NCBI taxonomy): domain Eukaryota; kingdom Metazoa; phylum Chordata; class Actinopteri; order Spariformes; family Sparidae; genus Pagrus; species Pagrus pagrus. Next base: position 4,907,939 of record NC_140198.1, read on the forward strand.
TGATGTCGGGGATCCAGAGTATACCTCAACATCAAACGCACGTGCACACACGAGCACAGACGTGCACACACGAGCACACTGTAAAAAAAAAAGAAAAGGGGGAAAAAAAACACGTTCGACACCCATCGCACACATCAAACATCCTCATCAGGGCCATGCTAACAGGTGTGCAGGAAAAAAAAGAAGAGACTGCAACCTACTCACACAGTCAGACATGAAAGCTACACACACACAGACACACACGTTTCTTTCAGCTCGACAAAATGAGCAGAAATCCATCCTTCATCCTGTCATTTTTCAGAGGTTTTTCTTGGTGCGTCGTCTCGATGAAGCACTGCTGTTCGGGGACACGCTTTGTATACAGTTCTCTTATTTAGACGTGTCACTTGCGGTGTGCCAAGATGATTTCCCATCAGCGATTTGTCTGACACTAAAATGCTAATAATCCAGACGAGCATGGTGTTATCTATGGCATCTTCATACGGCAAAGTGACAAGTGGAAACTATTCTCTGTTGCAGCTTGTGACGATCGCAGAGGTGTATTTTTACATCGATTCAGCCGTGGTGCAACGTTAAGCCTTCAATTTGTTTATTCAGTTTATAGACAGCAAATGAAAAGTGAACTATTTTGATGATTGACTGATCGTGTCTGGGATCTGTCATTGCTGCGTGCTGCTGCTTTTCCCTGTTTAGCCCTTGGCTGGTTGGCTCTTTGGACGGCAACTCAAGTCTGGCAGTCTGTCGATCAACCGCATTGATCACGACTGATATATTTCAGCAACTATCTGGCAGACTCAGACTCAGATCTATGGCTGGTGATCCTCTGACTTTTCATCTCGTGCCATCAACAGATTTAAAATGTTAACTTTCCCAGTACTTGCTACATGATAAGCCTCAGCTGTACCTTGTGGTAAGGGCTAATTTGCAAATATTAGCATGCTAACAACCAACAATGAGAACAGGGTAGGCATAATACCTAGATAACATCAGCATGCTAGCATTCTCATTGTTAGCATGTTAGCATATGTTTAAACAAAATTTAAAAATATGCTACCGTGGCTCTCATGTAGCCGGGTGTTAATTTCAGACCCTAAATGAGAAACAATGAATCAATCAATCAAAAAACTGATCTTCAGATGAATCAATAATGTAGGTAATCATTGCTTTGCACAAAATCATCCTGATTTTAGCTTATTTTACAAACAAGAATTCAATATCTTGAGAAAAAGCTGATCGCCGCTGGACACTATTTCCTAACTTGAGGTGCAGAAACCTCACAGATGAAGCTCGCAGATTGAAACCGCAGCGCACAGCCGAGCTTATCTTCTCTGCCTGCAACTCTAATGTTGTGCTCACGACCTCGCTCGATAGCACACATACACACCAGCATCTCCTGACTGACTGGAAGGCTCAGAGCCACTTAAGAGCAGTCATGAGTCACTCTCTGATGCCGATATCACCATCACCATTCCCATCAGCCCTCTCTCCTGTGATCCCCCCCCCACCCCGCTGAACGCTCCATGGGGAGTCCCTGGATGGAAGAAAAGCTCGTTCCTTATGTCAAACAGAGACGACTGTTGTCTCCATAAAGTGAATTAGTTTTGTGCTATTACTCTCAGGGGGGACCAGAGCTACACTAAGTGAAGTGTAAAATAACACAGTAACAAAGATTAAATTCTCCCTGCTAGCTGTAGCGTGGTTTAAGCCTAAATGAGGAATGCTAATGACGCTAAGAACCTAGCTCGGTCCTGAAGGGAAACTGAAAGATGTCAGAGATTATTTCCAAATGAAACATCTTGTTCGTTTGAGTTGATCCCTGCAGGTACTTTTAGAGGCTGGTTACCAAACTTTGATATTTTCATGGCAGCAAGCCGAAAAGTACAATATCAAAAAAATGTCATTCGGCACCAAGTTTTTAAATTACCGAAGGAGTAAATCTCATCAGTGTCAGTGAACCAATGAGCATGCTGGTACCAAGATCTAATAACGCTGGGATAAACTTGGGCACCATTCACCTTTGGACTGGTACCAGTACCTGGAAATCACCCAACAGTAGCTTTATTCTGTACTTTACTCTCTCTTTAACTACAATGTAATGATACTTGTCTACTAGAATGGCACTCAGTAGAGCGCATACCTCCGCCAAACCCCAGCAGACCCATTTAATTTAATCAAGCCTTCTAATATCAAACTCAGTAGCCCCGTATCACTCTAAAAACCAGCCATAACTGCTTAAACATCATTTAAGAGCACCAGATCTGGCATCCGCATCAAATCGTACTCACTCATAGATACCAGCCACCTGAATTAGCCTCCATCAAGATCCATACATTATTCCTTGATATTGCAAAACACCTTTTCTTAAGAGAGAATAAAAACCACGTCCACACCAAAAGTTAACGGGGTCTTATCTGGGCCAAGTTTGGTGGAAATCTTCGCTGTAGTTTTTGTCTAAACCTGCTGACAAACCAACCAACAAACAAAAGAACACGGGAGAAAACATGACCTCGGAGGACTCACCAAACACGGTGAAACACCAGCATTGCTTTAAAGATGGAAGCTGTTCAAAGATGAAGGAGCCGCTGGAGAAACTGGTTCACAGCGGCACAGACTGTCCACTAGTTAATCTATCGCGGATGCCGTTGTTCGCTCTATATAAGAAAAAGAAATCTCACACCGCTGCAACTCCAGAGTCGGTGTGTAACAAGTATAAATGCAGGTCATACAAACAAGTTTAATAACAAAAAATAATAGGATCATTATTTTACAGCCGCTGACTAAATATATGGAGTACTTTTAACTGCTGAGCATAAAGAGTAAGTATATCAGCAACTTCAGGAACTTAAAGTGTGAAGAAGTGAAGGTGTGAAGGCAGTGAGCTGGTGTCAGGGGGAGGAAATTACAGGAAGAAACTTTGTGTACTAAGCTATATACACACACATATACTGTATACTGGTACACAATATGCACACACACATGTGCACACCAACCGAAGAGGCGTCAGGCCAAACAAACGAGCCACAGAAATCAAATAGATTTCCTTTATCACCTTGCTGGCTCCAGCCACCAGAACATTAACACAATATTTATTGATGCTGCCACCGCTCCGGCTGCTGCCGCTGCATCATGGGAGCGGGAATGAGGGAGCAGAAAACAAGAAAAGAGGGGAGAGAGAGAGAAGAAATGAATAAAGAGAAAGAGAGAAAGAAAAAAAAAAAGAAGGGAGAAGAGGCTGAGGTCCAAATAATTTTCTAACTAAGCCTCCCTCTTCGTCTCCTGAAATCTGCTGACAAACAATGAAGGAGGTGGGTCGGAGCCAGCGGGCCCTGGGGTCCTGCCAAAAAAGCCAGGAGGAGAGAGTGCAAAAAGGGGGGAGGACAGGTGGGAGGGGAGGGAGAAAAGAAACACGGGGAGATATGGAGGATTGATCCATCGCTCCACTGCCATCAGGAGTTCATTAGCTCCTGGGAGGGAGTGAAGCGGGGATGAAAAGGACAGAGATGGAGGATGAACACTGTGCCCTTCACTCCCAGTGACCCTGACGACCACCTCCCTGTTTATCTACCTGCACCACCTCCACTCCTCCTCCTCCTCCTCCTGTCCTCCTGTCGTCTTTCATCCTGCACTCTCTACATCTCCTCCTCTCCTGTACCTTCTGTCCCTGCTGGCTTCACCTTCCCCCGTCTTCTCATTTGTCTTCTTTCTCCGTCACCCTCTCTCCCTCTCTTCAGCTACCCCCCCCCCCCCCTTTATCCTTTACTTATTATCCATCTGCAAACTTTGTCTCTGCGCTCTCAAAACTCGGCCGAAGAGCAATTTACCAGACGTGAAAAGTAAAAATGATGTAACCGCGTCCCCCTCTGCACCTCTGCTCTCCTTGCTTCTTTTATTCATTTTGATATATTTGATGGGGTTTTAAATATATATTAAGCGCAAATGAAATCTTCCGAGGGATGACACGGCTTATTTCCATCTTGGATCACCGGGTGTTCAAACAGGGAAAAGAAGGAAGGTCTGACATACTGTTTCTGTCTGTTGTTTACTCACCAAACACACACACAGCAGCTCCTGAAAGTCTTCCTATCAGGAGCTCAGGCAGCATCTGTCAGCCTGTCAATCACTGCGCTCACAGAGCTTTTTTTTATTTATCTTACTAAATAAGAGTAGGAGGTAGCTGGCAGACGGAGAGAGCACAGTCAGACGGTTAGAATGTAACTACTGGATGATAATAAATGCAGCTGGAACACAAACGTAAACATTTCTGACAGCAGATTATTCACAGATAAACGTCAGAGGTCGGAGAAGATGCCCGATGAAAAAACGCCAATGCCAGTCTTGACTTCTTACCGTGCAGTTAATCACTGTGGACTTTAACTAGACACACTGGTTCTCCATACCTGTCAGGGCCCAACGTTAATGCAAGTAAAGTAAACCCTGCGTTTTGTCGTGCAGCCGTCTGATCACTCAAGGAAGTTAAAAATAAACGTGATGTCTAATTCAACGCTGTCAGAAAATAATCCTGCAGACCGGAGTTAGCAGAGCATTAATTTAAAACAGTGGTAATAAATGAGTAAAACATTTGCAGCAACACATCCAACGTTAAAGCTAGCAATTAAGCACAATTTGCACAAACTAACACGGTCTTTAAAGACGAATCCGCGGGAACAACTTAGGTGTGGACGATGTTAAAAATGGTGGAAAGTGAAGACAGACTGTCAACATAGACTTAAAATACCAAAACTAACTGCGAATAAAGATACTCTGAGATCCTTGTTTTGTTTGACCAGCAGCTGAAAACCCCAAATCCTCACGCTGTAGGATGGATAACTCCTACTGTAGGACACAACACATTTATGTTATATCATAGATCTTTATACGACCGCTGATGCTCATGTGTCATTAACTGAGGGGAAATGAAAAACAAACAGATAAAATAAGTATAAGGAAACGAAAGAATGGCGAGCTGTGCCGCGATTATATCACTGTCAACGTTTGTGGTAACAACATCGACTTCACAGTGACTAAAAATGGATCATTCATTTTATCTGACAAAACCATCTGCTGCACCAGAACGTTCACTGCTCTTATTCAGTCAGCGAGGGTTTTTTATTTTTTTTATTTGCAGGGATGAAGACTTCTGAAGTGCATTCCTGCTGCAAATTACTCCTGCAAAATCCCTCCGTGTAATGTGCGCACCGCATCTTCTGCTCGCCACTGATGTGTGCAGGTGTGCAGACTTTGCAATTATCCTTATTACTAACGAGGCTGAGTCACAGTGGCAGAGCGGGAAAAAAAAGAGAGAAAGAAAGCATGAAAACAGGAGTCTGACGTCATCTCCTGCCCACTGAACAGCAGGTTAGCATGCACGCAAACACGCTCAAGAACGCACTAATGAGCTTCTAGGCCACAGCAGGGTTACCTGCTGAAAGTAAACACACACAGGATAGTGCACACAAACACGCCTGCAGCCTTTAATCCACCACACGGTCGCTAAACCTTGTGAGACGAGACACAACCTGCACGTGAGGAAACCAGAACAATCCCACAACCAATTAACACACAACCAAGAACAAGATTATATTGACGTTTATCTGTTATTGTGATTTAACGACCGATAACTGCCGACATGAACTGATCCTGAACTGTTCTGACAGGTGTTTTAATGTATTTGTGTCATCTATGTTTCCTTAGTGTAACTAAGTACATTTACTCAAGTAGTGAGTAAACTTCCCCCCCATTGACTCTCCAAGTGGTGTTACCGCGCTGCGCTGCTGTCGCAAAGACAACAGGATCATTTCTGTTTTCCTGAGAGTCACAAACAACAACAACAACAACAACAACAACAACAGGACGAAACCTGAGTGTATTCAGTCCAAAATAAAAAGGCTAACCTTCCTTTTCCCCGGCGACTGCTCGGTAACTGGCAGACAAAACTTGTATAGTGACAGCAACGGTGTAAACACAGATGGTTTTATTATTCTGCATCTGTTACATCAACATTTACTTCATATTCATGTGTTGAAGCAGGTTTAATATCAGATACTTTAAAACTTTAACTCAGGTACCACTTGATATCTTTACTTTACCTCTTTAAGTTTGACTCTTGGATGCTTTTTACAACATTTCTTAACTGTAATAATAATAATAATAATTCATGTTTTTTCGCAGCGTAACTAACTGTAACTTAGTAAAAGCAACATTATGTAGAAATTGGCATTTTGTGCAATATGGCGCCCCCCGCAGTTTTCTGAGTGCAACACCGCTGTCGTGAATGAAAATCTCAGGTCTGCAACAACACAAACAAAACTCACTGCGTCATAACAATGTTATGTAACGCTGTCGTCCGACCCTCCGACACACCTTTTTACAAGACCCTGTCCCATCAACATGATTTTAAAGCTGTTATTTCAAGGTAAATAAGTTACATAATGCTAATAAAAATGTTTTATTTTTGTTGTATTGCCTCATAATTCTGCTGCGTTCTTCAAGAGGAGAGAAGACAACATGCACCGGATCAGAAAGTTTGATTCTGATCATACTGGAAATCCAAAACTGGGCGATTCTCAGATCCAGTACACACCAACGAGAACATGAACACACACACACACACATACACACACGCACACACACACACACACACACACACACACACACACACACACACACACACACACACACACACACACACACAAATCCTCCTCAGCTACCAGTAATTCCCCTGTGACCAACATGCTGGTTAGTTAGTTAGTAAGCAGAGCAGAGCGCGGCAGAGAGCCGGTGACATGACAGCTAGCCAACCCGCCTGCAGGCAGCTACACACACACACACACACACACACACACACACACACACACGCACACACACACACACACACACAGTCCTTCAGCTCACTTGGTTCCCATCCTTCTTATCTGACACATATTTCTGACTCACACACACACACACACATTTGCCCTGGAGCCTTGTGTGTAAAAAATGTATGTGCATATCCGGATGGGTGTGTGTGGGGGGGGCATGCATGTGCGTATGTGCAGGGGGAATCGAGGGTACAGTTAGCGTGACGTCAGCGGTCCATTCATGAACAACACCCCTCCTCCTCCTCCTCCTCCTCCTCCTCTTCACTACGTAGCTGCTAATGCGATACAACGCACCACGTGGGGGTCCTTACCCCCTTTCCCGGCCAATCAGGGCTCAGCGCTTAACGCAGCAGACACAAATACACACACGCTACGCTTACACCCCCCACCCCCACCCCGCCCATACACACGTGTGCGTATGTACACATGTGAGGCTTACTGCGTACTCCAGTTACACATGACACGCTGTACAGGCGAGAGTTGGTATGTACACAAACATCCATCCCCTCCCGGCTGTGCGCCTACGTCAGATGATGAGAGAGATCAGAGGGAGAAGCATGATCGATGGGGATGACGAGGGGAGTGATGGCGTGATGGCGTGATGGATGGATGGATGGGATGGGACGGAGGGGAAGGGGAAGCAGAAAGGTTGAGATGAAGGGATGAAACATGGACGACCGGCTGGAGGGCTGTCAGAGGGAAACGGATGCAAAATAAGAAAAAATAAAAAAACAGCTCTTGTCCCTGTTCGCTCGCCTTGTAAACAACCACTGTCTCTAGGCGAGAGAGGAGAGGAGAGTCTCGAAGGAGGAGGAGGGGAGGAGAGAGGGAGAGAGGGAGAGAACGAGTGAAAACAAGATAGCACTGCATCAGGAACGATATGAAAGACAGAGACAGAGGGGGGGATAGAGGGAGAGAGAGAGAGAGTTGTTATGCCCCCACACACCATGACTCATCTCCAACAGGAGGAGGCGTGTGTGTGTGTGTGTGTGTGTGTGTGTGTGTGTGTGTGTGTGTGTGTGTGTGTGTGTGTGTGTGTGATGTGTGTGTGGTGTGTGTGCAAGAATTTGTTGAGAGTTTGAAAAAGCATGGTACGTGCATCTGTGCTTGAATATGCACACACAGTTGTTAGTGTGTGCACAATTCAGTGTTGATGGTGTGTGTGTATGTGTGTGTGTGTGTGTGTGTGTGTGTGTGTGTGGTGGGGAGGGGGGGGGTGCTGCTGTCACAACTGGGAACATTTAACAAGTCCCTAGAGGATCCCGGCTTAATTGATTCAAGGCTGGAGCCAGTTCGGCTTCACGTGCGCCATCACAAGATTTTCTAAAAAAGCAATCTGGATAAACTGCGACATTCATTAACGATCAGCATCATATTCTTTTACAAGCTATCACCAAGAAAAAAAGGTGCCGGAGATAATAAATGCCCCCCCCCATCCAACCACATGAGCTCACATCTGACTCCCGGCGTGTCAGCATCCACATGTCCGAGCTTCTTCTTCTTCTTCTTCTTCTTCTTGTTCAGGTGAGGATGCAGCAGCCACTCGTCCACCACAGCAGCTCCACAGACAGAGAGCTCTGACTTTGAGGAGGTAAACAACAGCCACTCCCCCCTCATCTAAAGCCAGCTAGATCTGCACAGCAGAGAGCAGCAGCAGCGGGTGGAGGAGGAGGAGGAGGAGGAGGAGGGTGAAGGAGGCAGAGAGGAGTTGCTCTAATTCCTTGATGTGTGTATGTGTGTGGTTGCGTGCTCAGCCTCCCTAAAAACCAGCGCTGCTCCCCTCCCTCCCTCCTTCGCCTCCCCCCCTTCCTCTCTGTACTGAAGCAACCTGCATCTCACACACACACACACACACACACACACAACCTGAACTTCATCTTTCCTCTATGTGTCCATACATGCGTGTGTCCCGGCTCTCCTTCTGCAAGTTGCAACTCGCCACACCGACGCAAAAAAAAAAAAAAACATGAAATGACCCTATTGGATGCAATTACGCGCAGATATAACCACACTTGGACGCGCTCCAACTGCCCGCTCGGCGCGCGCACTTTGATTCCCATGATGGGGGGGGGGGAGCGTTCACGTTTACGTTTGCAGCACAAGTTTATGTCACCTCTCTTGCGTGTGCACGGAGGGGGGGAGGAGGGGGGGGGCAACCCGGGTCGTTTGTCTTGCCCGTCGCTGCGGCGCATTAACACACCGTACCCGCTCCCTGACCCACATGCACCGCTCGGGCTGACCGTGACTGACAAGCCCGCTGCAAAAAAGTGCGTACAGCCCAGAAGCTGCGGCTAGCCTAGCTCTGCTGTAGCACTTGCAGCAGCAACTTCAGATGTCCTGCAACACTCCCACTTTTTTTTTTTTTTTTTTTTATTGCATTTCACCATTTCCATCCGCGCATAAGCGCTATTTTGTATTTGTGTGTTATTATTTACCTTGATCGCAGTCAGCTTCCGTTGCAGAGACGTCCTCAGTCCTGGACGGCGGGCGATTCCCAGAGATTAGGAGATCATTGGGAGCCAGGCACATGTAGTTTTTTTGTTTTTTTTTCTCTCACACACAGCGCTTGTTCAGTTTGCCCACTCGGTGCCCGAGCAGCGCTGCTAAAACAAGCCCCGACTCTGTGGATCCACGCTGGGTGACAGGACTTGTCCCTTCCCCTCCCTTCCCCGTCCCCCCTTCTCTTCTCCCTTCCCTCTCCACCTCACGGTGCGTGTTGACAGCGCGTCAGCTCTGCAAAGACCGGCCGCCGAGTCCAGATCCGAAATAAAATCCAAAAGTGGCAGCCAGACGGAGTTGCAGCCTTTTTTTCTAAGTCAACAACAACAAACCCCGTGGTGCCGCCGCCGCTGGTCCTGCCGCTGCCGCTGCCGCCGCCGCCGCTCACCGTGTGGCAGGCTGCGAGGTGCGCACAACACACCGCTCACAGGAAAGCATGTCGCATTTTGCAAAAAAAAAAAAAAAAAAAAAAAAAAAGCAGTCCCCCAAACGTGGTGTCAAAATCCGACTGTGTTTTCCTCTCCGGTGCCAGCGGTACAGGAGGAGGGGACGGAGGAGCGAGCGGAGGGAGGAGGAGGTGGTGGAGGAGGAGGAGGAGGAGGGGTGAAAGAAAGAGAGGAAAAAAAGAAAGAGAGAGAGAAAAGGATGCTTTATTTCCAAACGATGAGTCAGAAAAGATTGCGAGCCAGTTTCGCAACGTCCCTCCTTCAGAAATAAAACACCGCGTCCTCCTCGTCTTCACTTGCTCGCCGTGCCTTCGCTTCCTCTGCTCTGCCCGGCGTACGTGCACACACCGCTCCGCAGGAAAAACGCACAGGCGGGTCTTCTCCTTTGCAAAGCTTCTTCTTCTCTTTTCTCCCTCCACCACCACCAACATTAAAAAACACACACACACACACACGCGCGCACACACACAACCCAGAGAAAAATCAGCTCTTATCACCAGCTTGAAAACTCTTTTGGCGCCATATTTATGGCGTACTTTCAATTCAGTGTTACCGCAGGCAGCACTTCCTACTCTGAGAAACGCTAGATGACTGCGCCTCGGAGAGGAGAGGACGGGGACTGAACCCTCACCTGCCCGCTCCTCTGACAGGGAGGCACCGAGGGTTGGACGTGGATTAAAAAGATTAGCATTTCAAAAAATATATTTCCTCCCCCCCAGAAATAAAAATGAAGAGGGTTATAAATTACAGGGGGAATCTGTGATGTAATGTGCAAAACAGCAGCTGCAATTATTATGATAATGTTTATTTTAGCCTCCAAAAGAGTCAATTAAATTAAAATATGTATTAAAGGACACATTTGAAAAATCTCAGTTTTCAAAACTGTACTGTTTTCTAAAAAATGTGTCACTTTAAAGGATCAGTTCACCCAAAAATAAGTCATTATCTGCTCAGCTGAAGTTAAACCTCTTCTGGTGTCACCTTATTTATAGTGAATGGAGAGCATTATTATTATATTTTTGTCATTTCCTGACATTTCTAAGTAAAATGTATACAAATTTACTAACACATGGGATACTTTTCCCTACTTTTTTTGTTTTTTTACCATAATGTCTAATAGTTCATTGTATGACATCACTCTGTCTTATTTTATTTATCTTTTCTTGTTTCATTGTATGTAATAGTGGAGATTAGGGATTAATAAAGTACTTTTTATTATATTTCCCTTTTAATCCCACAATAGGGAAATTCTCTCTTTCACTCACATTACACACAGTGTATAGAGGAGATGAGTGAAGGGGCTGCCACATGCACTTGCTCAAGGACACCCTGGCAATGCCCAGGACGTGAACTACCATTCTCCATTACTAGTCCACATCACACTTTGCTCGTCCAAGTGAGACATGAACCAGCTACTTTTGCGTCCCCAAGCCACGTCCCTATGGACTGAGCTATTGACTACACAAAGGTTTGTGCTCAATCAAAATCAAAAGACCCTCCAACACTTTTTAATATGTTTGAAAGTAATGACATAGAGAGAGAGTGTACTACGGCAACACCACTCGGACAAACCACACGCAGGACCGTAATACTAGCACCGGTAGTGATAATAACACGTTGTATATCCGGTTGGCTGTATTAGGGGTATATTTGTGAGTATATCTGAATATTTGGGGGAATTGTAATTACAGCCAAATTATCTTTTGATCCCGTTTTAATTTTGCCATGAAATACACACATGATGATAATTTTTCACGTCAACAAAGTCGCAGTTTGTCGTGATGAAAGTAAAATATCTAGTTTTGTGTTAAGCTACATCGTCCCGCTCAAAACACGTCACCAACACCAACATGGCCGCCAGCTGGGCTCATTAAAAGCCACTAAACAAGGTGAAAATCACGATAAATCTGCTCACATCGACATCATATGTGTGAGTCATGACACAATTCAAAATGGGATCAATAAATTATTTGTCTCCCTCCGTGAGGTCCCATGAGGGGACACGATAAAAGCGTCTGAAGTGGACGCACAAGCTCGACCTCGCTTGTAAATAATGTCTTTTTAAACCACTTTGGGATCTCGAGGGCTTCTGGAGAAATGTTTTCTGGACGACCAAACTTCACCTGGCCGTCCATCAGAATTGAGGGTGAGTAGATGACGAGTGAATTTCCATTTTTGGGTGAATTTATCCTTAAAAGCAGAAACATCTCCGAAAGACGTCAACTCAGCCTCTTTGGCGACGTTGAAAAGACTTCCAGCGGAGAGACTTTCAGCTTTTCAACGTTCATATCGATGTCCATGTGACGTCCTTACAGGGTCCAAAATCAAAGTTTTTGCAACGTTCAAACTTCAGCTGCAGACGTCTGAAGAACCGGTTTAAAGTTTTTATCAGGGACGATGCAGCAAAAGCTCCAGGGTGGACTCTGCACCCTGAGGAACAACCATCCCTCCTCCTCTGTGACTGACATGTGACTCGACTCCACAATTAGCAATTAATAAAACTTGTTCGATTTCACTCTCAATCCGTCCGACTACTTCTAAAGGCAGCGCTTTAATTCTCACCATCACCAATAACGGCTGTCAAAATAATTGGCAGCTGGAGCCTCGGTTCAAAGTGAAGGCCTGTAGTTGCACTTTACTGTAAGTGATAATATCTCTCCACCGGTGATTGATTTGCTCGCAGCGATCCAAAGGGAACGGCTGGCAAGTAAATTACCTTCCTTCACATTTTCTCTAAAATCTATATTTAAAGGGGTGGAGGGTGTTTGATCAATGCGTAATCTACTACCATCCACTGTCTCTAAATCACTGTCCTCTGCCTTTTTATCAGGCGCCGCTACATTTTCTTCTACTTTTCTCCACGCCGTGAGCTCATTTTCAGTTTTTCACAAAACAAATCCGTCTTCAACTCCACGTCTCGTTGGGTACGTGCACCTTTATTCCCCCCTCCCTTATGCGTGACAAACAGATCATCTCAGCTTTTTAACTCAGCTTCGCTCAGCCTTTTTTTTGGCAGCCAAAATGTCTGGTCAATACACACAGAAGCAGAGCCACGAGGCACAGCAAAATTAAGGTCATTCGGATGAACAAATGGGACGATTCTGCTCGTATCAAACGACCTGCAAGAGCATGCACGCATAATAAAACCCACTCCACGCTGGCAGAGGATGTCAGGTGCACCGACGCTCAGATCAGCTGTATCAGGTGTCGGTCAGAAAGTGAACAGAGAGAGAGAGAGGGAGGGAGGAAAAGAGGGTGCGATGCTGTTTTGCACAAAGTGAAATGAGGCGGTGAAGGACACAGAGGAGGGATTTCTCTGGCACGCATTCAAATGCAACAGCAGCATCCCACAGTTTGTCCTCCCCTCTCCTCCCTCACCTCCACACAACACAGGTAGGCAGCGTGTCCCCCGAGGAAACAGCCCGTGACCCTCTCCGTGGTCGCTTTTAATGTGAGGTAATTCAATTTCCTGCCCCGATGAGATGCACACATTGTTTATTCAGGAAGCAGATCCACCCAGATCTGGGTCAAACTGTAATTGTAGTTTGTTTTTTAATCTGCCGGCTGCAGCAGATGGGTGGGGTTTACAGCTGCAGAGCATCTCACATGCGCGGTTAAAGGTGCTACTTGTGGCACATCATAAAACATTATTAACCACAACATTAGTACTGATAAGTAATTTTCCACTGCTACGAGCCGATACAGGAAATGGACTGTGTTCACAAGACAACACCCTCACGAGCTGCAGCGTCACAAACTACCACAACAACTATGTGAGAGTGAGACTCAACAGTTCATATTGTAGGTTAAAGGAGGTGAGCTTTTACTGCAAGGTTATTTTAACTAGATTACATCGCACATCTTTTAATAACCAATTAAAACACATACGTACTGTGAACTCTCTTGCTATGCATGTGTTCTGCATTGTCCTTCTACATATTGTCCATCAGCAGTGTTCACCGTCTTCTGCACTGATTATTCCAGTTGTTTTACCTTCACCTGGGGACAGTGACCAGGGGAGTTGATGCCTCTTCCTGTTTGCACTTCGTTTGTAGTGCGATTTTCATTTTTGCGATCAAAATAAAGCCCAGTGGCTTCATGAAAGTGAAGTTTAAAGGGAACCAGTCTAGATGGTGTTACTTGTTACTGGCACCAGAGTTACCTGGGATTAAAAAAGTTATATCTCCTCTTATATTATTATTGTAAAGCTACGACACTGTGCAGTCGGTTATTACTTTTAAATGATAATGATAATGATAATGTTATAGGCTTTGTAAAGATACACTATGTGGCAGAGCGGATGTGTACTTGTATCCAGGGAGTAAATCAACTAGTTTTATCCTTCATTTAAGATTCAAGTGTTATTTACAGTGTTAACGGGGCTCAGTTGTGTTTAAGTGTCCCAGTAAGTCATGACACTATGAGTACATTTACTTTATTTACACTTCTACTTCTAATTTCAGAAACAATTATTGTAACAATGATGCAACACAACACTGAGAGTACTTCTGCTTATGACACCTCCGTCGCAGTGAGCCGACATGCACAAACCAACACACGGAAACCAAAAGCAGCTCGATGAAATTCAGCCATCTTTGATTTTATTATTCACACCTCTCTATTTTTCCGACTGTGACGTGTCGAAACGTCTTCTGTGGAAAAGGTTTAGTGGTGATTCAACCGTCTCGCAGTCATGAATGTCATTGTGTCGTACAGATAGTGAAGCATCGTGTGTACGACAGCACATCTATGCTGCGCGCCAATTTTCACAGCAAACAATACCACAACAAACTGCACTGCATATGGATGAGGTTTACCTCAGCGTCTGTGCCGCGGTAGGTTATTTGTAGCATGCTATGTCACAGTAACACGACTTCCCGAAGCGTGTCTGCCCTTTATTTTTATTTGATTTAAAGACAGAGACTGTGTCAAAGAAGCACAAAGAGGACAAATAGAAACATTTGTGCCTCCCTTCACGTTTAATTCCCGTCACCACCCTGAGACTCTGGAGTCTATTTGCTCTGAAGTCTTCCAGTCAAGATAATTAGCTTCAAACATTTGGTAACGTCTTTTTCTTCTCCTTCTTCTTCTTTTTACTCACGGGACATAAAGTCTTTTTTATAAAAGATGTCAGCGTAACTTAATGGTAATATCAATCACAATCGCTCTCCCACCACCGCAACCCCCACAACCAACAACAACACACACACACACACACACACACACCCCCACAGGCACAGCATCAGCCAACATTACACCATTTTTCCATGACATAGGTTTCATTTTTCAACACAAACAAGATCAATATGTGAACACAGAAGATGATAAAATTCATCTCGAGTGTGGAGAGGAGATGCACGCTCTGTATCACGGCCCCGATATCCACGTCAACCGCAATTAGGCCAATAGAGCGGTATATATCCTAATTTTTTTTTTTTTTAAAGCGGTGGGTCAGGATTCAGGACCTGAAATAGCTGGCAGGCCCTGCTGCTCCAGCATCCCTACATGTCAAGAGCACTAGTTTTAATTAGTCTGGGTCCCAGGGTGACAGACTACATTTATCACGCCGGTCCCAAGCCTCAACTTTTGAGGCACCTCTCCTCTGTGGGAAGCTAAAGTCAACGCAATGTCAAGTGGTGATAGTCCTGCTGCAAACTACAATGCATTGAACAGAGCTACTTATATATATATCAGATCTTTTGATTTTGTTTTTAACAATAGTTGTTGTGTTATGTTCAGTCCCTTGGTGGCTAATGAGCTAGTTTTCGTTTGCTTTGCCTGCAATAGCTGTAGGGTGTAATCATTATTTAACATTAGGATTTACATAAATGTTATTGAGCTGGGAAATAAAGCTGTGAAACTGCAGTCAAAGGTTTGTATTTTCATTCTGAGCAGTTTTACAACGATTACTCTCGCTGAAATGGTCGAGACATCTCGCGTAAAACGAAGGGGTGTATATTTAAAAGCTCATTTTCTGACCTTTTATTTAAAAAACAAGTGTCAAGAGATTGTAATTGAGCACAGATCAACACAGAGGGAAGAAGCGTGAGGAATAGAGGTGCAAATAAAAGGCATCTAAACACGTTACGATACAAGTCTCTTCTGATTTTCTTGCACACAAAGCCTTATCGTGAGTTGTTTTGTGTTTTGTCTGTGGCTGCAATCAGGAAATAACATCAACAGGAAGAACAGAAAGCATGAAACAGGAAGTGTGATGTAACGCCGGGGGATTCAAGAGGGGGTCCACGTCCCCGAGGGGGTCCTCAGAGTTATTACGGGACGGGGGGCAAAATATTTTGAATTTTTATTATTTGTTGGCCTTGTCATGGCTTTGTTAGACAGGACAGTTTAGAGAGATGACAGGAAACAGGATGAGAGAGGTGGGATGACATTCAGCAGAGGGCGACAGGCCAGAGCCGAACTCTGGACCGATGTGATGCAGGGTGCACGCTCCACCAAACTGAGCTCCCGGGCCACCTCGTGTCTTGAAAGCTTTTAATTTTTTTAATGTAAATGTGTCTGAAAATCAAAAATACACATTAGCACGAATCCAATATAGTAGTAGAAAAGATAAACTCTTGAAAAAGTTTTAATTGAAGCTCACTGATGACCCTGTGATTCCTCGTGCACTCAGTCTGCTACATCTCAGTGCGCCATCGCTGAAACATGTCAGCCAGTTTTATGTGTTAAAATCTCCAGTGTGAGTGACAATGAATCAGATTTTGTTTTTTTTACTTATCAAGCAAGAGGTGAGCATTTTAGTGTAGGACCAGAAAAAAAAGAAAAGCCAGATTTACGCTTCTCCCGGCTGCATGTAAGCAAACGTACACGGGTACATTGTTGTGTGTCTTTAATTTTAATCTTCGTACTTGTCAGCAAGGAAGCAACGTCCTGTGAAGAAAATGCAGAATATATCAGAAACCAATTTGTGTAAATAAACCACTACATCTGTGAAACAATCAGGATTTACGCACGTAAATGGACGTGACATGATGCGGGGTAATATTAAGCGGCATCAAGAGGAATTTAATATGTCCTGTAAGAAGATTACTCGTGGCTGAACTGTGCTGAAAGGTACAAACAAACTCAGAAAGAAAAAAAATGAAAAGCTGTCCCGACAGTACGTTGGAGCAACCGATCAGCTCAATGAGCAGGTCCAGGGTTAGACGTCCGTCAAGGGTTCAGATCCCAATGCACAAAAATGAATTCAATGCAGTCAATAACAGGTCCGTTATCTGATGTCTCTCTGAGCAAAGCACATCATTCAACCAACCATTTAAATGTCCTTGGAGGAAAAAAATTAGCAGATATTGACTCTGAGTTTGTCCCATTTGTGGAGAAAATTGTAGAATAACCAGAAAAACACAACCATCCCTGAGTTAAAGCATGAAAATTGAACGGTCTGAGTCAGCTTTTGAAGGAACTCTTTGAAGGCTGACTGTGCAGTCAGTGATTTACAGCCTGCAATATCCTGATATACACACCTCATTATCTCCTACACCCCTGAACAGCTTTATAATGATCTATAACAACCTTCTTTCATGTCTGTCCCATTCTCCTCGCAGTAACCTTGATATCCACACACACTTTACAGAGTGGGTTAATCCTCTCGCTCTGGCACTCCCCCAGGATCTCTGGCTGAAAGGGCTACCTGTTGTCTGTGTTTCCCAATTATAGTTTTCTCCTGAGTAAGCATGCATTAGGTGACTCATCAAGAACGGCTGTCTGCCAGAGCTGGCTGGAACGCAGTGTATTATTTCAGCATCAGTGTATATTTCAGGCTGGAGTGAGAGGGGGGGAGAGCGAGGCCATAAACTTAATGGGTTAGTTCACTCAATAAAGCGGTGACTTGTATGACTTGGAAGCTGCCCAAAATATAACATACTCAGGAGTGCCACTGGTGGTTTTCCTTCGGGGGGATATGAGAGGAGGCGAAAGTGCGTTTTTATGTGCGCCTGCTTGTGCGGTTTCTTGTCTTTTTCTAGGGCTGACTCATAGGGCGAGAAAATGTCTGAGGAGAGAACATTTTTAATGGTCACATGTCTTTTAGAAAACTGGTTTAGGTGGCTGAGAGCTTGGTTAGAAAATCAGCTCAGGCTACATTACGTGCCGCATCACGTTCAGATTAGCGGACGAGCTGACGTCGAGGCGTGACAGCTGGGTGAGAAGGGCAGCCAGGAGAGAGACCGCTGTCCGATACGGCTTTTTAACATTTGTAAGCGCTGAACCATGGGATGTTTTTTAGGGACATCTGCTCGATTGACACCGGGACTTGGTGGAGATTGATGTAGGCCACTGTGGATGGGCCTGAATGATAAACGCAGCGAGTACTGCTTTAAGTCAGATGAGAAACATAGGAGAGTATGGGGATGTGAGGATGGCTGATTAAAGATACATCAAGTGCGACGAGGATGGGATTCGAACCCACGCGTGCAGAGCACAATGGATTAGCAGTCCATCGCCTTAACCACTCGGCCACCTCGTCTCTGAGAGAAGGCTGTGAGAGCATGTGAGAGGCAGCGGGGATGCCAACGAAAAGACCACTGTTCGAGACAGCATTTCAACATTTGTAAGAGTGAAACCACTGGATAGTTTTAACGAGGGGTCACAGTTAGAGAAGGCCTTTCAAGATCTGTACCCATGAAACCACTGGTTATTTTAAACCAGATCAAATTAATACTTTTGGCAAGACACTAACCCAAAACTGTGTATCTTTGACGAGGACAATTTTCAGTCTTTTCCTAACTTTAGCAAAAAGGTTTCTGTGCCGAAACCGACCCAGATCACAAGCACACAGCACCGTCTCAACACAGAACTAAAAATGAAACATAAAGAATCCTACATTTTCAACATATTTGTGGTTTCCAACATATTTTCTGATTATTTGGATGGAAAAATATCACGTTGTTCGGTGCACAGTGGTCGTGTGCGTGCATACAAGTCTCGTGTGCAGGGAGACGATTCAGCAGGCATCATGTTCCTCTGCTAACCGAGTTTGTTCATGTCTCTGTGGCGTGTTAGCGAAACACTTGATCCAGGGAATCAGGGGAGTAAAGCCTGTTGGGAAGAAGTTTTGTAACCACTTATAGTAAACTGACACTGCGTGGAAATAGAATTACAATGTTCAGAGCTCCATGGAAAACAGGACGGAGCTGAAACATGTGTGAGACATTCAAAAGTCAGAGTGGGGGGGGGGGGATACTGAAAACCAACACCATTTTTTAATTTAGTCAATCTCAGAGTAAAGCCAACAGAAACGCTCGGGGCTGCAGTCAGACTGATTCCTCAGAAAGCGGTTTTATTTCCTTCCTTTTTTAAATTGAAATCAGAATTTGCTTGCTAACCTCGAGAAATCCGACAAGCTGAGACTGATTCTCTCTCGTGTGAGAAACAAGTAATGTCATTAGTGAGTTACATTTCATATTAAGATGCTTAAATCTTCAGCGAGGCTTCCGCTTTCGGCTTCCCCTTTAGTTCCCGTTCGGGGTCACTGAGCCAGCATGCAGATTTCTTTTTTTTTTGAGTCATGTAACTTAAATTAGTACCCAGTTGCAGGCTTCACTACACTTCTTAAGCTCCATGGCTTTACATGTGGAGGACGGTGAGACACTCCTTTCATGAGTTTTCTCAAACTTCACTGAACGTGTCAGGTTACGTGTTATAAAGAAAAACAAAAAAAAACCTCCCGTCTGGATCTTCTCAGACATTATTTCATCTCTGCATGTTTGGCTCATGTTGCAGCCTGCTCAGTCTTCAGCCGTGTCACCTCACAACCGCTGTGAAATAAAATTCAGGTGTTTCACGAAGAGATTAACTGACTGTAGGTCTTGTTTTTCTGTTCAAAACCAAGTGTGTTAACATAATCCATCGTGTGTGTGTGTGTGTCGGATTTAACCGTTTGCATACCTTTTAAAAGGTGCACAGTTGAAACAAATGAATCATTTTCACTTCCCTTAAAAAAGCTTCTTAATCAAGTTTCTGTTCACACTTTTCATTTTCTTTATTTCCTGTGTGAATTACGAATACGCCTTTGACTGGTCTTGCAGAATATAAAGCCAACAGGTAGCAGGACTTTTGTTAATATTTAATTCTCTCAGTTTATAGGGAAGGTAAGTTGAGTTTGAGTTTCCAGTCCAAGTCATTTTATTCTGCTCCTAGTGGACATTTTGACAGTCAAATCATTTTTTTACTCTGCTGTGGAAACAGGCAGTGAGCTGGTCTGTCTGTCTGTCTGTCTGTCTGACTTCATGTTGGCTTGCTTTCCTCTGGTATCCCTCTGCATATCAATGACTTTATGTAAAAAAAAAAATTAAAAAAAATGAAAACCCAAATCCCCCAATCTGCTGTGTGCGTCTCCATGTCCATGTGTGTCTGTGAGCCTGAATGACTGCTCATAAGCCTCTTTACATAGACTGGAGGTTAAAAGTCCAGTGTTCTCCTCTGATCACGTCCCTGACAGGCTGGTCGAGTGCAGACAGAGAGACGCTGCTCAGCTCCAGATTTAGCTTCAAGCTCACGCTCAAATAAATAATCATGTTTTGAACGTTGTGTTTAAATATTTATTTATGTTACATGTGTCATGTCTCCATTTTTATTTTATGATGACTTTTATTCATAATACGTGAACAATAAACACGTCATGCTTTTGTAGAAGTTCCACTTAAACTTTATACGCAATCGTTGAATGAACACATAAGGTTCATGTTTGCATTATTTTATTAACTTAAAGTATCTAAACCTATTTGAAAAATCCCATTTAAACCCACTAAGATCAGCTTTTGTGTGCAATGTGAATGTGTAAACTCTGCATTTACACCCGGGTCAACTGACTGTCTATTAAGGACGTTTTATAACTTTTTATATATATATTATACATATATACGTTTTATAATTCCTATG
Source organism: Pagrus pagrus (assembly GCF_965226575.1). Lineage (NCBI taxonomy): Eukaryota > Metazoa > Chordata > Actinopteri > Spariformes > Sparidae > Pagrus > Pagrus pagrus. The sequence continues at coordinate 4,928,640 of NC_140198.1, forward strand.
AAAGCTGCTCAGTCGTGTTCTGAAGCCATAAACGCTCGACTTCCCGGGTATGAAAATACCTGGATCGCTGACAGAGTCGGCTAACTTCTGGTTTAGCACCGGGCTAACTTGAACAGGGATCAAATAATTTAATCATGCGGCTCTTCTAGATTCCCCAAAAGTTACTGAACCGAATGGCTCAAATTAATTCTTTCACAATGGGTCTGTTGTTGTTTTCTCTTCTGTTACAACTGTTTCTGGCGCCTTCGTCACGTGAAATAAAAATCACAGCCCGGGAAGTGGGAATTGGGTCAATAGGCGATTTTTAGCTGGTTGACCCGCGTTTAAAAAACTTGTGTAGACCCGCTAATATTGATGGAAAAGCTGTATAAAAATATGAACATGAACATTTGCATAATATGACTTCTTTAAGTAATTAAGCTGCTGTCTTTAATTTAAATGAAAAACACCAAACTTCCAAATAAATAAAAGTAAAAGTGAATTCTCTTTTTTGGGGACTGTTATATATTTTAAAATAACATGTATTAATATGACATCGTACCATGTTTTATCTTTAACTGATCTAATAAATAATAACTAACCACCTCCCAGCATCAACCAGCAGGACGCCTGTGTGCAGGGGGTATTTCAGGTCAGCTGCAGTTCTCGGCTCCACCGCTGCGTGGCGCTGCTTCAAACGCTCCAACCTCAAAAAACAACTTCCGAGTCCCGCTTCGCAGAGAAAGGAAGTTGCCTTTGTTGACTCAACCGGAGAAGAGCAAGATGTCTACCCTGGACGTGGACGATTTTATCCACCAAAACCGAGCCCTGGCCGACCAGGTGGAGACGTATCGAGGCTACTGGGAGAGCGAGAAGCACTGGGAGCCGCGGAGGGAGTTCATCCTGCGGAACATCAACGACTTCCAGCTGCCGCAGCTCGACAAACTGCTCGCCCTGTCCATGGTGTGGGCCAACAACGTCTTCATGGGCTGTCGGTACGTAAACACACCGCGGTCGCCATTGTTGTCTCGGTTCAGCAGCTCCTCGGACAGGTCTGTGTGGAGATAAAACTGTCTCTCAGCCGGTAAAACTCCTGAAACATGAATGTTTTCGGGTGAAGACTCTTCTTCGTTTCGCTCTCAACCCTCGCGTCGGCTCACTGCTGCCCCCTGTGTCCGCTGGACGACATAGAAGTTGGCCCTGAAGCCTCGAGTTGAATTGTTTGTTTTGGTTTTTTTCCCCTAAAAAACATGAACATCAGCTGCCTGTAGAGGTTTGTTTTTACAAACCCAGATTGATATATTATCTGTCATACCAGTGCTGACATGTGAGGGTTTTTGTATCTGATAACATCGACTCTGTTTGGCAGATACTGCAGCTACAAACATTTTCAAAATAGTTGTGTTATAGAATCAGAATTGCTTTTAATGCCGAGTAAGTTTACACATACGAGGAATTTGCTGTGGTCTGTAGGTGCAAAACAACAGACAACACTTACAATACTCAAAAGACATAATAAAAATATAAGTGGAGTGAAAGTAGGTGAAGATTTATACAGTAGTGCACAAAGTTTGACCTGGATTGTGCAAGATCGCAGTAGATACTGATGTTGCAATGTGCAAAATAAGAGTGTCTGGTTACTAAAACATATATTAATGTAATGTAAGTGAAGGGGGTAGGGAGGAGAGCCCGCCGTGATTGAGATCTTTGAGGCCGATGTCAGTTTGTGTTTAGTTATTTTCCTAAATGCATACCATCAACAAACATTAATGATAATGATACCTCCAGTTTGTGTTTTTAAAAGATGAGATATGTTCTGGCTGAAAATAAAACTGCTCTCTGGTGGATGAATTATGCTGTAGGGACACTGAAACATATGTTTGCATTTCTGTACTGACATTTCTTACTACTTGTTTGCCAACATATACACAAACACTGTGGGTCATTATACTGGTGAAACATTTGTCTTTGCTAACGGCAGGTACAGCACGGAGCTCCTGGAGAAAGTGAAGGAAATGGCAGAAGGCATCGAGGTCGTGGACGCGCCGGTTTTCAAGACAAGAGATGAGATTATGAAGAAGCAACAGGTACACTTGTGGACACACACATCCTTGTTTCCATTACATACACACCCTGATCCTCACTCATAAAGAAATGTTCAAAGAAATAAATGTTCTCTCTCTCCCACCACAGGGTCGATGACCGGCTCCGTCGTATCATCCCTCCTGGTTGTAAGACGGGTGGGACTCGGTTCTGATGTACATACAGGCTGTGCTTGTAACGAGTCTGGCCACATTTCTTGTGGTCTTACAGTCCTGAACTGTTTGTAACGGATGTCAATTCTTTCTTCTTTTTCTTTTATCAAAAGCAGAAAGACTGTTTCTTGACAGGAAAGATGTTTTTGTCAGTGTTGTGGCTCCACATTGATGTTCTGAGTTATTTTTTAAAGTGTACTCGTCCTTTTTAGTACAGTTTTTTTTAATAAATCCAGATGAAAGACGACACTGTGTCTCGTTCCTGCCTGAAGCACAATAAAGGACATGTAGTTTCTTCTCATGGGAATTTGTTTTGCTTTTTTCTTCACACTGATCCTTGTGATTCTGTGCTCTTAGAGATTTTCTGAGTGAACAAACAATTAAGGGCAAACCTTTTTCTCTTGTCACCGCCACACATTCAAAGAAAATGGTAATTGAAGTAAAAACTAGGATATTGATTTCAAAAGAGGTAGACGTGCAGCACCTCAAAGCTCTAACACAAGTTTCCAGCTGTCTGATTAATGGCTGTGACCAAAAAGTGGAACATTTTTCCGTTTGCCTCAGTTGAGACCTGGTTTTTCATCTTAGTTCACACTTCACCTGCAGACAGAATTGTCTCCTTTTCAAGGACGATGAACTGTATAACCAATTTCGAGCACAACCCCAGCCTTAATCATGAACAGAGAAAATTATTTCCTCTGACTTCTGACGCTTCGAATAATTTCAGGACTGGAAACAGTAATGTGATGATGAAAACCCCCCAAAAAGAAAATAAACAGATCACTGGTTCATTTTAACAATGAATGAGGCTGTTTGACCGCGGCATGAACAAACCAACGGCAAGAAATACTGTCTCAAAGTCTGAAAAATGTGTTTTATTATGTTTATACAGCATATTGTTATAAGTATACATTTGTTTTGTTTAATTCACAAAATTTTATAACATATCCCTTCTGCTTTTTTTAGGTGAAATAAGTCACAATATGACTTTAAATGTCTCAGAAAAGAGGAACTCTTGTTTTATGTTGACGTCGTTTTTTGTCGTGGATTATTCAGCTGGGCGGGGTTAAAGTCATGATTTTATACTCAAGTGGTCTTTTAATTGGGTGTCACATACAAAATAAAATAAGAGACAAACGCAGGCATGAAAACAACTTAAGCCTTTGGGGAAACGGCTGACGTCACAGTTCAAACTGCTGCAGTGTCGATTCCTCTTTCGGCTGCTCTCAGAAACGTACATGCACCGGACCAACTTCTATCCGCTGTGTCATTTTAAGAGAAGGCTCAAAACCAACTGACGCTTCATTCACGCTCACACACGTCACAGGCAACGCAGCTTCATAAAAGTGATTGAATTTCTGTGGCGAGCTCTGCATGCATCTTCAATTCTCCGAGGTAAATCGCGAACTGTGAGAACTAATAAAGACGCATTATGATGTACGTCTGTGCACATATCCACATGACTTCTGTCTTTAACCTTCAGTTTCCTACTTGCCACTTCTGTCCCCTATACGCCATGAATAAACCATGATAAAAATGATACAGCACCAACATTTAAGACAATCTTTAAGTACAAGCACTGCTGATACACTTAACGAGGGGTTAACAGTGAAAACACTGAGGTTAAGGAAAGATGTGGAGGAGAAGTGATGATTTCTCTTGTTTCTTTCCAGAAAGGGATGGTCCAGTGTAACCTATTCTAAAAGGAAGATAAGAAAAGAAGCACAAGAGCACCTTTCATTAGCATTTAGAGAATCCGAGCAGCTCTTATCATGGCTGCCACTTAGATGCTTCCTGTTCGCTTTCCTCAGTTGAGAACCTTCCAAAGTAAACAAACACTACTGGACCTCTGACTGTCTCTCAGCTGACTGCAGGAGAATTAGATGCAGACTGATATGGATGCAGCGTTTCCTTCGGTTCAGCCAGGATTCCCTCACTCGCACAGTCGAGTTCATCGTTTCCCATCCGGGTGTTAATATTTACTTTCTCATAACACTCCCTCTCCAACTTCATCTTCTACCTCGCAGCAGAAATGATTAAAATAAAAGCTCGGAGCCGCCTAGCCAGAGAGTCATGATTCATCAGTGCAAGGGAGAGAGACTTGGCGCCGTTTCTGCCTGTGACGTCTGTGAGCTCAAACCTACAGTGTCTCTTAAAATAACAGAGAGGATGCTGGAACAGAACAGAGCAGGGATTTTGTTCTTTATCTGCTGCATCCGTGACCGACTCGAAGAAAACATCGACTCTGAAAGACGCTTTCTCGGCTGTTATTCTTCCTTCATGACATTCAAAATCTGCTGATTTGGTCATTAACCTGCCCTTTCCAAAAACAGCCAAGTTGTGTGCACACCAGCAGACATTACAAAACAAAAAAAAAGAAAATGAAATAAAAAATAAGGAAGAAAATCTGTAAAACTCAAACACTAACAGCATCAATTCAGCCAAACAACAAAGATATATTACAAATTCTGTTAGCAATAACTTATTTCACATCATGCAATAAAAAAAAAAGTAAAATTAAGGACAAGAAACACAAATATAAGATTGATTTCCCCTCCCCCGTTTTCCTTAAAATGTATTGGCAAGCAAGTTAATGTCCGTTCTGGTTTGGTTGTTTTATTCTTCCATTTTTTCAGGGTGGCACTTGAGTTCTTCTGATATAGTTGCTGTTTTTTTTCTTGATGAGGTAAAAATGAGCGACTGGAGTACTGGGATGATGAAGAAGAGAGAGGGCGATGGAGAGGAACGAGTAGATAGCGAGGAGGAGGAGAAGCTCAGACGTCCACCCAGCTCTGCTCCACGATGGCCGTCACCCTCTTCTCGTACTCCCTCTTGTTTTCCTGATAGAGCTGTGCCGCCTGACTGTTGGCCGGGCTGTTGGGGTTTGGCTCGTCCAGCAACGACTGTGGAAAAAGTGGGAAAAAAGTGAGTCCCAGACTCCCAGATTCAAAACCAAGCTGGGTGAAACAGCTTTTAGTTTTTTTTGTCCCCCACCTGCAGAACAAACTTCCTGAATACCTGAGATCCGCTTAAACTGTCAGTCTTTGTAAACGTCTTACCAGAATTTAAGAACCAGGACAGATTCTCTAAATGGGGTGTTATAATTCAAGTTATTTAACTTTTATTTTGATCCCTGATGTTTCTCCCTCCTTTGGTCACAGAAAAAGAAGACTGTATTGTGACCTCAACTTGTTTTGAGTTTACACACAACAGGAAATAAACTGAAACATGTAATCTGACAGTTTAACATCCGTGAAATAAGATCGGATCCCATCTGTAATATACACAAACATCAGGATGCAGAATTCTCTGCTGACAATCACTTATTTAATATGATTTTCAAGTGTTCTCATGAGCATTTGAGCTTCCTCTACTAACAGACAATATCCCATATATTTCACTCAGGCCAGTGCATTTATAAGCTCTATTCCCAGAAGACAAGTATGACCAGGTGACCTTATGTGATTTAGATTAATAATTACCTTCCCAAGTCTACGTTTCCTGCATTTGCATGGAATGAGCAAAGTCTGTATTTTAGATTAGACTTGTGTGATAAGCATAGATAAACATTTGAGCTCATTTAGATTGAGAAACAGATGCTTTGTGGCTGTTCTTGCTCCTTAGTTTCTCATTTTAAATGTCTGTATAGGCGATCTTACAGCACAGGTGTTGACTGTGCAAAGAAGAGGGCTATAGATGACACCAATCTACTGCAGCGCAAGTAAAGTATTGTGTAGTTGTATCTAACCAACCTGGATGGAGGTGAGTATGGACGACACATCGTATGTGGGGCTCCAGCGGTTCTGAAGGATGTCTAAACATATACTGCCATCTGCGTAAACTGGGAAACAGGGAGAACACATTCAGTCTTCAGACCACAGACATCATTATGTAATCAAAAGCATCATTTATCAATCACATAATATTGCTAAATAAAATCACTGTTGTTCACGGCAACTCCCTGTACACTTCTCTCCCAACAGTCCCTCCAACTCATACAAAATGCTGCAGCTCAGCTCTTAACTGGCTCCAAACATGTGACCATATCACTCCTATTTTAGCTCCGGTCTTCATCTTGAAATGGAAAATCTACGAAGGTGGCTGAACAAACCCACAGAGGAAATTATCTACTTCATTTTGACTTTACAGCCAGCCCCACTGATTTAAGGTGGAAACTCTCTGAATGAGGAGGAAATGTGTTCTTGAAGCTTTGATATAACGGAAACTCAAACTGTGCAACAAGGACGACATCTAAAGCTCAAACATTTTGTACTTAATGATGCAAACGGTCGACGCTGGTTATCAACAAAGTGATGGCAGATGTTTATTTCCTGTTTCAAAAGTTGTGGCGCTTACCATTAGGGTGAAACATTCTGGACACAAACCGAACTGTGGGAGGCTTGTTTGGGTACTCCTCTGAAAACTCTATCAGAAGCTTAAATGTTCCTGCAGAGACAGAGAGGGAGAGGGAATGAGTGTGTGTGTGTGAGGGGTTTGCACAAGTAACGCTGTGAGGAGAATACAGATGTGGAGGGTGGAGGGGGGTTAGAGAAGGCGAGAGAAACAATTACGTGACTAAAAATACAGCCGGCTCAACTAGAAAAAGAAGCTAATCCTTCACCGAGGCAGAGATGTCGACTCTGCAGGCTAAAAGGAGAATAAAGGAGGGAGAGGACTAACAAGAGAAAACAATAGGCCCAGAGTCAGCACTTCTCTGGCCTGACCCAGGTCATAATTACAAGCAAAGAAAGGATACGAGAACAAAAAGTGTGTTTAAGTGCACTTTTCTTCTTGTACTGCATTTATTACACAGCATTACTGCAGGTTTATTACTACCTGAGAACATCTGAATGAATGTTCAGCTACTCACTCGTAACTACTTTAAATGAGAACTAAATGAGTACAACAGCTGGCCCCGTCCTTATAACTTTCTCCTCTACATAGTTTACCTAAATATCACCAAATATACAGAAATCTGTCTTTGTGTGTGAAATTATTAAATGATTATGAGGTTCAAGAGCAGATTAGCAGCTTTAATTTTGAGGGTGTTCAGATCCAGATGAGGTGAAGATGGGAGGATTGTAGATCATTCAATTGAAGCTTCAATAATTAGTCAATGCATCATCTTTTTATTGATGAAAAGCAAATTAATTTCCAACTATTTTTAATAATTTCTGTCCAATAAAAGTCAAACATTTGCTGGTTCCAGCTTCGTAGTTGTGAGATTTGCAGCTTTTCTTAGTCTTTAGTTCTTTTGTACAATGTGATACGATGTGACTTTGGGATCTGGGAAATTGCGATGAATACTTTTTACAGTTTTAGACTCTAATTAATAATTATAATCAACGATTCATTGTGAAAATAATCAGCCGATTAATCAAAAATAAACAATAGCTGCGGCTTTACATTCAGCACCATCATTCATCATTTTTTGTGTTGACACAGTGTAATCATGATATGTTCAACAAATCTGACAAATTGTACAAAGAGTTTGGTGCAGGGACGCATTCAGATGGAAACAATGTACGCTTGTCTTCCCCAAAAAAAAAAAAAAACCCACAAAACCCTGAACCAGTCTCAGATTTTGCTGCCATGCAACATCATCCTGCAAGGAGCTGCGGTGGCCAGCCACATGCATGCAAACCCACATTCCTGGTAGATTACTTTGTAACAGGAATGCAGCGTTTCTACTGTTTATCACACCATCAGCGCAATGAAAGATAATTGCTGCTGTGATCATTTTGTAAAAATGCTGCATCAAAGTTTTTCCTCAAGTGTCTGTGAAGACTTCAAGTTCCCAGATTTGTTTCTTAGTCACACCCGAGGCAACACGCCCGCACCAACTCAGCCCGTTATGATGATGGTCTGAACGCACGCTAACATAATGGAAGGTATCGTTCTGATGATCCTAAATACACTTGCCATATTAATATGTTTACGTAAGAAAAGACCCTTATGATAATTGTAATGATGACAGAAATGATGGGCTGTGTGTTTAAAAGGTTACAATTCTTCCAATGTTCATCCAATATAAATCTGAACACCCTTAAAGCTGAGAGGCAGCTCTTTAAACTCATCGTCAGTTTCATTAAAATTGTGTTTGTGCATGGAGCCGTAACCTCGTAAAAATGACTCATGCCACAGACTTACTAAGTGCACACAAGTTGATTCAGCGTGAGTCAAATTATTATTAAAACTATATTAAAACACCTCCAGGCCTTAAATTTAGATAATTCAAAACCCTTTTTTAAACTTTAAAGACACCCAGAGACATCCTGTTTGTAACCATTTTAACTCAAAATATCTATTTAAAAGCGTGGGAATGTGTAACTCACCAACACCTTGTCATATTTCTACCACACGCTGCCCAGAAGGCCATTATAAGTGGACTGAATGAGGCAACGCTACAATGATGAGAATGCAGGCGAAAGTTCAATCAAATCCGGATCTTGAATAAACGTGCTACCACTGAGTCTGTACTTTCTTGGACCAGATAAATCAAAATGCACTTACCATCTTCAAACGGTGTTCCCACAGGCCTGCAGAAGGCAGAGAGAGAGAGAGAGAGCGATAAAATTATTTCCAAATTTTAAAACATCCCACTGCTACCAGTAAGACCTTGGCTTTGTAGACAAACACAACCATCACCATCTACCCATCAAGGACCTGCTCTGCACGGACACCAGAGGCTGTGTTTATTTACTCAGCTCTTCACGTTTATACAGTCTGTGTAAAGGGGCCAATTAAATCAGCTGCCGAGACGTTTTACATTTTTGGCAGCTTCCCCTTTGACTTTAAATTAGGTGAGGAACGATTGGCAAGTCTGTGCCTTGTCTAGTCTACTTTAAACCAAAGTGTGAGGCTCTGGTTTGTTTTTGTCTGGACCGTGTTGAGTTTTCTGTTACTTCTGCTCTTGCTTGCGTCCTTGAAGTTTTAATATGTTGTGCTTGGACTTTTCTGACTAGGTTTCTTTCAACTGCATTTCAAATTGCCAAGAGATAACACAGACTTGTCATTTAAGTTTTTATTCAAAGTTTGCAGAACTCTGTATCCCACATATCCTCAACTATATTATTAAAAATGAAATAAAATGGTAGTCTTCCTCCCCTCAGATGTAACAGGTACCTATTTCCACCTTTCGAGTGCAAATCACGATATTATCCAGATCAAACTATTCTTAAAACTTTAAAATAAACACTAAAACTGCACCAAACCATACTGGAATCACTTTAATTTGTTAGAAAACAAATATTTGTATTGCATTACAGATAGCGCACATGTTTTTCTTTAGTGAAAAACAATCAAAGAATCTTAAATCACAAGATCTTCCTCCACAAAAAAGGTTAAATAAATGGTGGAAAACCTCGTCTCCCTGACGTTTTTTTCCCCCTAGTTTGGAGTTGTAGTATTTACACACATCCTAACTTGTTTTTGTGGGGGAAACAATGTGTAAACCATGCCTTCAGCCATGGTGACAGCCTGAGGCAATTCAAAATGAATCAGGGGATCCATAAAAAGGACAGTGCAACAGTGAGCTAGACTGCTTTTTCAAGTCATTCATGTGAGGATATACAACTGATGGTGGGTGTATTCTACTGCAATCCGTGATAAAATCCTTAATCGTCCCGTTGCTAGCATCGTACGTCATCTGCCTAGTTCTTCCGGTGGCGAAGAAAAATCCTGGCTGCAGTGATGGACAAACTTGAGGACATCCTGAGAATAGTCACTAGTTTCTTTTTTCTTCCTCCCCTTTACTTGACCCACCAACTTCCGCCCCAACAGCGTCTCCCAGCTTGTTCTAGCATCAAACACCCACTGAGTCTCTACATGCTGCTTTTCCAGACTGTTCTGTGCCACAATCAGGGCTGTAATCAGAAATATTTAAATACTGCGAAGAGGGTGGGAGGGCGGGTGGGTTGGAGGGACTCCGTGCAACACAATCACAGTGGCACAGTAAAGACGGCAGGGCGGAGTTGAATTTAGAGCATGACTCACCCAAAAATAACAGCGTTCCAAAGCATGATGTTGTTCTCTGACGGTGCTCCACTCACACCGGTGGGAGGATCTTCTTGAAGTCTGGATAAGACAGAGAGGAAGAGACATGTAAGAGAAGAAACAGAGGGAGTCGTGGAAGGACAGACGGAAAGAAGGAAAGCAGAAGGCGTACAAAAGGAATAGGAAGCAGGAAGAAAAGAAAAACGAGAACAAAAAAAAATAAGCAGACAAACAAAGGGCCGTTAAAAAGGTGGAAGAGGGAATTAAATTGGGGATGGAAACAGAAACAAAAACAGACACGGGGGAGAAAGAAGCGGGAGGAGGGAGAAGCAGGAATTGGCGAGAGTGTGAGGATTTTAATTAACACCTTGACTGCAGGATAATTATCAGTCAAAACACGACCTGCGGTATCAACGTGACTTCAGTCGACAGCCAGGCTCGCAGGATCAACTGCATACTACCCGTCCTGCTGTCACATGTCAGTTAACATAAGCTATACAGTTAACATCTGACGCACTGCTGTACCATGACCGTGTCCCCAGAGAGCATCAAAGACCTGGTGGAGGCTAAGAGCCTTATCCTCCGTCGACCTTCGCCTGACATGACTTCTGACTGATGTTGTCATGGTTAAGCTGTCAGGATACACCAATCCACACACCCTGATGTTTATCTATCAATAACGTGTTTGTTTTGTCACTCTCCGCCACACTGACGACAGAGATGAAACCCAGGTCATGAAAGCTCTCATGAAAGTTCATTTCCCAGGAAAAAAACAATGTGGTGCAGAGGAGGTGATGATGGCTTTTACATTTGCAGCAGCAGCAGCAGCAGCAGTGCTGGTGTGTTGGGAATAAAAAAGAAGAACTGGGTAGTTGGCAGCAGCAGCAGCAGCAGGACAGAGGAAGAAATGTCACGAGAGAAAGTCAAACGCTGACATTATTAAATCCAAAGAAATAGAAAATAATTGTTTATGTAACGTAAAAACTCATGCGAGGATATGATTCTTACAAGCACGGCTGCAACTGACGATGAATCATGTCATACTGGATGAATCTGCTGATTTGTTTTTTTCAATTAATCAGTTGATGATTATGTTTATGGCTGGACAATTAATCAGAAAACAGTCAAAGTTGCAATGCGGCCAAGGGCAAAAACCAAATCTGACAAGAAGCTGAAGAAAGTAGCTTTATAATGCAGTGCTGTAGCGCTGCAGAGATGTCCTGGCCTACAAAGCTTGTTCTCCAGCTGTAATAAACTTGTTTGTTTGGCACAGACCGCCAACTAATGTCACATCATCACGATTTTAATCATTTTCTTCAGCGAAAATGACAATTGTGACGCTAAATGATCATTCCAACTAATCGTGAGTCATATCACAATATTTGTCAGAATAATCACAATGATTTTTTTGGTGCAGCCCAAATTTAGATGATTAAATGTAAGAAAATAGTGAAAGGAGCCAGAGCCTGAGGTGCAGTCTTCAAATTACTCTCAGTCCAAACCCACCGGTATAAAACGGAGAAAAGCAGCAGATCCTGACATCTGAGAACCTGGAACCAGCCAATTTTCGGCCTTTGTGACTACTTAAAAGTTAAATATTAAATATATGCATGAGGGCATGGGGATTTTTCCAAGAGCCCAAGTGAAATTGAAAAATAGCTTTGTTCCTTCTTTTTTCTTTCATTATCATCATTTCTTTTCGGTCCTGGTTATTGGAGCACGAGTACTTCTATCATGTTTGTTTACTGCCTGTGTTTGTAAAACAAGTTTCAAGATGGATGTCTTATCTACTGCACAATAAATCTACCTATGTGTACAAACAAAGTTACTTAAACTCATCAGACAACACAAAAATAATCACAGACTATTTATTCATGAAAACAATCATTAGCTCCAGCTCCACAAAGAAAACTGCTCTCTGAAGTGCAGAGCACAAACAGCACAGCAACAAACAACCGCCTAGCAACAAACACATCAACAAATGACAACACAGAAATGTCGCAGGTCAACATTTCAAATTAAGCGTCGGGACAACAGCCTCTGGTTTATGAAACTATTGATCTGTAGGCAACAAAACAGATTTCTGGAGGATTACACCCACACTGATATCCAGAAATTCAGAATCACCACAGACTATTTAGGCCTACAATCCCATGCCTGGTATAAAAGCTGATTTAACAAGAGCTTACAGCTATAAAACAAGGCAGGTTGATTCGTGTGTCTGTGTGTGAGCGTAGATCCGTGTCCCTAGCTGCAGACAGACCCACTGCAATTAACCTCATTTACTGTAATCTGCCTGAGCTCTCTGCTGGTAGAAGGATGCTCCACTCAACTTTCCTTCTAGATAGACTGATAGTTAATTTATTGTACTTGGAAAGTGGGCATGACTGACCAGTCTGCAGCCAGCAGATTGGGGGAAGTAGTGGGCAGTCTTGACCCAACAGTCTGGATAAAAATACATAAACAGTCTTGTTATTTTTTCCTCAGTCTGTGTGGAATAATTTGGTTTAAGGGGACATTGCGTGATGGTTAATTTTGTTCAAACTGAAACAATTACTTCATTAATCGTTTCGAGAAAACTAACAACAATACTCCTACTTTATTCTCCAATGTGGGGATTTGCTGTTTTTATGTTTTTTTATCCTTGTAAACTCAGTATCTTTGGGTTTTGGACAAAATAAAGACAGCAACTAATCCATTAATCAATAAAGTAATTGGCGGACTCATAGATAATGAAATGATTGTGACAAACAACACAACAAAGACAGTGTTGTCGAGGAAACTCTACATATAGAAATGATCTAGTATAGTGAGATCAAACACTGAGGGCTACTGAATAATAAACAAACTAAATGCAACACAAACACTCGATGCTGATGAGACTTTAACTGAGCTAAGCCTGTTTTAAGCTCTGGAAAATGTAGCTCTACTGTCTCATTATCAAGGCTAAAACCTCGCAAAAAATACTGAGGAGCAACAGGGCTGTAAAACAGAAACAGAAGGTGTTGATATGTAAGGTGATGGTTGCTGGTTTCACAATGTCAATCGCTTCTAAAAATACATTCGGAGAAGAAACGAAAGTGACAATGTACTGAATAAAATCTGAACCAATTCAGACGGTTCAATCGAAACGAAGTGAACAAAATTGCTTATTTCAAAAAGGGAGTCCTCCGACACACAAACCAAAACAAAAATCACACCAATGTGTTGCTGTGACAGCTCAGTTTCAAGACATGTATTGCACAAACAATTTGACTTACAGATCAAACAAGAGAGGTTAGGCAATATCACGCAAGGCTGAATTCAATCAGTCAGCCTTGGCGTGGACACACAGGCTGATCCAGGAATGTGCTATTGTGTTTTCCTCGCCTCGGTGTGTTACAGTTTACCACCTGGGGGACTGGCACAGCAGAGTAGGGTTACGGTGACACCTTATCTGCCCTGCTTCATCGGCTGTTCTTAGTTGAATAGCTTAGGATCTTTTTTTCCACTGACAGGTGTGTGTGAATGACACACAAACAGACACAAGCGTACTGTAGGATGCCATATGGAGCATGGCAACAGATTGGGGATAGCAGGTATTACAAGCAGCCCCATGCCAGGTGTGATTCTCCCAGTGGACACAGACATATTCTTCTTGTCCTCACAACTAGAGTATGTTATTAATCACTTACACTAGAAGGATGTGGGGATTTCTTTTCAAGTATACTAATAAGGTAATAGGCACATATGTAACCATCTTAAATATTGACATGGAGCACCCCGGAGAGCACACAGAGGGAGTTGTGCAACACCTGTGAGCCACGTTGCTACCAGGGGGGGACTGAAAACCATAATGTTGGCCGACTGGGTGCATTTTAGCTCCCCTTTTAGCAGCAGCATTTAAACCCACAGCTTGCAGACTGCGAGGTAGATATTAGGACAAATGTTGTCACATTTACCTTCTAGTCAGAGCCAGTGAAGGCAAGACAAAGACAAAGCCTTATTCAACCCAGCTCAGGTAACCTCAACTAGCCGAAGTTGCACCTACCCAAACAAACACACTACACAGGGAAGCTGGAAATACCAACGTTATTCCCTTGACAGAAAACACTGCATAAAACCAACGTCCCCTCATCGAATATCGCCAATTAAAATCGAAAACAAACAACCATTCCCTTGTCAATCCCATCGACATCATGTGCAGAGATGAAACACATAAATTAACGCGTTATGTTCACTATAACTCCAGTCGGGCTTTACAAACAGTATTCTTTGCACCAGCGGCTACCGCTAAGCTAAGCTAGCTAAGCTAGCAACCGACAGCTTCATCGGCTAACGCTGCTAGCTTACACATACACACATACACACAAACAGAGGGGATGACTGCCAAAACGTTGCGGTACCTTTTAAAATCTCTCATAAGCCGTCTCCTTGCCGGGGTCGACATTGTTGGAAATGTATTAAAAAAATAAAAAAAACTAAGCCAGGACCATAAACCGAAGGCTACTCGTAACCAAATCCGGGGTTTCTTCCGCTTGTAGCCCTTTTCTTCTTCTTCTTCTTCTTCTTCTTCTTCTTCTTCTTCTGCTTCTTGTTCTTCTTCTTGTTCTTCTTCTTCTTCTTCTTCTTCTTCTTCTTCTTGCTCTTCTTCTTCTTCTTCTTCTTCTACCAAAACAACTGGCTACAGCTAGCTGCTATCTCTGGTGACGTCGGTTGCTTACAGCGCTGGTAAACGGAGGTACAGCCCCTTTTATGTCAGAGGCGATGTCATGGTAAAAATGTTAATTATAACGCCTCTTTAATCAGATTCAGCTCTATTTATATCGACATGAGGTTTAAAGATACGTATAACTTTAACGAAATCTGACTAAACACTACATTGATGTCAAAATATAAGCAGCAGCCTGTCATTATCTGTTATTAGAGGTATTTAAATATTAAAGTCTATGAGGCTATTATATCCCTGCATGACATTAGTCTAATGTTAAATGGTAAATATTTGCATCTCCTATAGTCCATGCATCTTGAGATAAAAAGGCCCCTGGTGTCTCCTGTAGCTGAAAAACTAACTTACACTTAAAGACAGTGTTGTAAAAAAGTACCCAAACTAAGTGATGCTTGAGCAAAAATAAAAAGGATGTGGTGTTTTTAATATATTTCTTTTGTAAAAGTGAAAGGAACCAGTCAAGGGAGGGGTCAGTTTATATAATGATGTCATAGTAAATGGTGCACGACATTCCTGTTATTTTGTATTAAATTTGAATGTCCAGGACAACATGTATCGTTATGAGCAAGTATTTTACAACAATGTGAGAACGTTTTGCACCCTGGCAGACAGCATACTTGAACACCAACCTAATGTAGGTCAAAGCAGCCACATCAACCACAGTCAACAACAGCGATTAGATGAAGAGGAAGAGAAATTCCCCAGACTCCCTTATGAAATTGCGCAATTTTGTGAGTTGTTGAGTTAAGGGAGACTTTATAAACTTTGTGAAGTGCTGTTTCTGATAAATTCTTAATTATTTGGGCCTTCTTGTAAATTCGGCTTATGTAATAGACTTGATTTAGGGGGTGCCGCAGCCCCCTCAGCACCCCTAGTTCCCGCATCCATGCACCCATACAATAAGGCTTAGCACAGGGCTATCTTTAGCCCTATAGGCTAACAGTTGACCCTGGGACACATTTCACACACTGAGTGATAACCCAGGATTAACCTTAACCCAGGGCTATACAATTCACCCTGTACACTTCTACTAGCCTGGGGTTAGCTGTCCGTTGAACCACACGAGTGCTTTGAAGCTAAGCTTAACATACTTGAATGTTGTGTTCAGGCCTGGGGAGTAACTTAATACATGTAACGGGATTACGTAAGCAGGATACAAACAAAGGTATCTGTATGCCGTTAAAGTTATAAAAGAAAGATGTAATTAAGGAAGCTTCAGTAAAAAAAAAGAGGATTACTAACAGGATTACACATTAAAAATAAAGAATGATATACTAGTTATCAACACACACAACATCACTCTGGTCTTGAGTAAACCGAATACAAAAGTGTGTATTCTTACGGAAGACACACGCGTTGCTATGCTCGTTCCACGTTCCACTTTGGATTGTGCCGGTGTGAACGAGTTCTCAGCCTTTCTGCTAATAAATGCACTTAAAGCTGCATTATGTAGAAACTGCTAACTACAAACAAACTCATTACGTCACAACAGCGTTGTGTGTTGAAAACTTGTATCTTGAAGTAAACATGTATGTAACGCTGTGATCCTCCCCCTCTCGCTGGAGTTACATAGTGCAGAAACCAGTGATGGGGGGGCGGAGTGGCTGAGACAGAGACACCATTCATTCTATCACATGACTCTAAATTATGCATGTATGTACATGTATGTATGGACTGC
The DNA here is from genome assembly GCF_965226575.1 of Pagrus pagrus. Taxonomy (NCBI): domain Eukaryota; kingdom Metazoa; phylum Chordata; class Actinopteri; order Spariformes; family Sparidae; genus Pagrus; species Pagrus pagrus. Next base: position 4,945,255 of record NC_140198.1, read on the forward strand.
ATACTACTGGTCAGCCCATTAGGTCAGCGTTTTTCTGATTCTGATCAGAATCAGCATCTTTTTTTATCTGATTGCAGATAAAATCGATGAATTTAAGAATGTAGCATGCAATCTGCAAAGTAACTAAAGTTATAAAATAAATTTAGCGGAATAAAAAGTACATGGTTGCTTCCAAAATGTAGCAGAAAATACTGGAAATGGAAAAAGTCTAGTAAAGCACAAACCTCAAAATCCATCCCTGTTGTACCTTGTTGTACTTTTACTAATAATGACTTAATAATGTGGCTTATGTGTTTTTTATCTCCAAAAAACATATTTGTGAAAATATCTAAACACATAGAAGTTCAAATTTAAAGGAGTGTATTCAGTGCAATGGCATAATTGTCATAATAAATGACATTACAATCCTCTTCTCAACAGAATATCAGAACAGGCTCCCAGCATTCAGAGTAGAAAGGAGCACAATAGAAATCTGAATACATCATGATTAAACCAAACATAAAATATAAAACTCGTCTTGAGGTGTTCTGAGAGTCGAATGTTTTTGTGGCTTCCTCTCAGTCACACTTGTTGATATGATATATTGTTGATAGTACAGACCTTTGTGTGTGTGTGTGTTTGTGTGTGTTTGTACAGCAGCGGTCCATGAAAAATTCAAAATAACAGGAGATAACACTAACCGTCCTTGCCTTTCATGCACGCACAGTTCTCTATGATTAGGACAATACTGCAAATACAACAGGCCCCATGTAAACACAACACTGTGTGAGTGTGATTAAGCCGGCAGTCGGGGAGAAACAAAGACAATATTTGTCTGGCAGTGCTGTGGGATGTTTTTGCCATGTTTTTTAATTGCTTGGTGATTCTCTTGTTTTTGTTGCATTGGAATTATCGGAGTCTCAGAGTTTGCCTCGACTCTCCTCATCACTTCTTTCTGTAATTATTTTCTTTCCCGGTTTATCCTTCTCATCTTTTCTTTTGTTTTCTTTTTTTTATTTAATCTAATTTCCCCTCAACAACTCCTCCTGTCTCTTGTTCTTTTTTAATTAATTCTTAGGGGTTTTAATTGACTTGCCTGGTGGGTAAAAAATTCACCTCCATATTGCAGCGATAACATGTCGAGCTCTCAGATTTTACTGGTATTGATGGAGGCGAGTCAGAATCTGTGTGCAGGAGCCAGATTATAGAGGTGCTGATGTTAAGTTTCGGACTCAGAGCTACATGTGAAATTCACCTTTTTACAGGTGAAAATCACAATTTCACTTGTGAACTGAATATTTAGTCGTGTGATAGGACATTTTCACAAGTGATTGGCTTTTTTAACTCATGAATGAAAATGCTCACATGTGAATTCAACATTTTCACACATTTTCACATGTGATTTGCTTCGTTTTCACATATGAATGGAAATTTTACACACAAGAAATTTACATTTCCACATCTGAATCACATTCATAAGTGATTAGCCTTTTTTTTTACGTGTAGATTTTGACATTTAAAATGCGGTAACAAAACAAAGCACACGAAATCACATGAAATTTGCTTTCTTTTTATGTGAATTTCACAATTTCACATATTTTCACATGTGAAAATAAATAATGTCACATGTGCACTGGACATTTTGACAAGTGACTGGCTTTTTTTCACATATGAATGAAAATGAACATGTAAGAAATTAACATTTTCACATATTAATTACATAAATTCATACGAGATTTGCCTTTTTTTTTTAAAAATGAGGAAACAATTTGGCCAAACAGAACAAAAATATGAACTGTGTAGTGGATGTTTGAACTATTTTCTGACATTTTGTAGCCCAAATGATTGGCAGAGAAAGTAATCTACAGGTTAAAGTCATTAGTTACTGCCCTAATGTGTTCTGTCATAAATCTGGCATCTCCATTAGAATGAATGTGATGCCAAGAGCAGGAAAAGAGGGGAATGTATCTTTACATAATGATGTATACAGCTTGCTTACAGTGTTTTATAGGATCATTGGCAGGACTCACATCGTTTCAAACATCTCAAGTATCTTATAAAGTCACAGCAGACTTTTACGTCTCTTCATTGTCTTCTTATACTTTAAAATGTAATAAATTGTTGCAGAAATCGACCAACACCAGATCACATGACGCAGCTCAATATTCTGACTCACACATGGAGTTAGTTGGAGCAGCAGACCTGCTGCAGGGCTTCAGTGAAATCCCACTCAAAGCTCCGGCAAATGTATCTCTCTATTTAATCTAGTTTAATCATTCTCTTGACCATTTCCCCACATTGCAGTTCAGATTGTGGTCTAACAATAGACCCACCGCCCTGTTGGCATTTCACTATTGTGAGAATGTAGGTCACACATAGACAAAAGGGCTCGGCCTCACAGTAGTCTTTTCTGGCTCCCCCAAGAGCCAGGAATGAAAAGCATGATCTTTATGTAATGCAAAACACATTTACATCATGTGTTGCTTTCTGGGCTCTTGAGGGCAGAGGGGAGCAGGTTTATTTATGGGATTTCAGCACCATTAGGAAGCTTGATTTTATCAGCTGGGAAACGGTGAAAGGGTGTTTCATTCAGGGAGGTCCAAGAAACTGACTGAACTCTCTGTCTGGCTGCTTTGTGGAGAAAAATGTGACCCCATGTCTGTCTGTCTGTCTGTCTGACTGTCTGTCTGTCAGAGGCTAAACAAAAGGCCTGGGTCCAGCCAAAATAGGCAGGAAACGAGCATCACTGCTGAGCTCAGGTGCTTTTAATAGAAAGGGCAGAGAAATGGTGCATTGTTTTATCTCTCTAACCCGCTGAGAGAGGCCGTGTTGTATCTCTCCCTCTCATAATATACCTACATACTGTATATGAAACAATATATGTTTGATCGCAACTGGGAAAGAAAGTTGCTTGATGTAAAATTAAGATCAGAAACTTTGAGATAAAATATTTTGATGATATATAACAGAAACTTTTAGCTCTGTGAATTGTTTTGTCACATCTTCCCTGTGACTTTTTCGGTCAAAAATTACAAATTTTTCTTTCAGCATTCATTAATTTAGTTGTTGAACATTACTGTGCCTGGATGTATGCTTCCCTCATGTTCTCTCCCTCTTGTTTCTGTAGATGTAGAGGTCACTCAGGCCTTTTTACCTCCCTCATCAGTCTTACCGTAATGATCCATTAGTCTCCACAGAAACCTGCTGGCGACGGCTGAAAGACTCCAGTCTGAGTGTTAGGGCGGGTCCGTGATGGAGCCATTAACATGTTCTACAGCCATCAGCGCTAATGAGGAGCGAAGCTTTAAGATGGTGCAGGCTAATTGTCTCATTAGACCTGTGATGTCTTGTTACATCTGCATGGGCGAGGGTGGTAATTAAATTACACACTGGGTGAGTGTTTGGGCAGTCGGTCAAGCCCGCGGCAGGTCGGAGTGTCTCGGTCAAATTTTAGGATCTGTGAAGGGTAATGGCGCTTTCATTGGTGGTGATAAAATTTAGATTGATTAAAATGATGCCTTCATCAGATCTGGACAAAAGTAGATTGAATCATAGGATGGTGGGAGAGGGAAAATGTTTTTGGTTTATGCACATTTCTTTTTCGTGCTTGCAGCATGTGTCTATGGAGGGTCAGTAGTCTACCATTTTGATTCAGACTGATAGAAGATGGATGAACATTCATGGGGTGGTTGTGGACATGGCTGCCGAACAGCCAACCACAGTTGGTCACACCAGTGAGTATTTGTAAGGACTTGCATCCGTTTTTGTGGCGTCAAAACGTTTTCTTTTTTCACGATACCTGCGGAAATTTCAAGCTGTTTTTGTTGCATGACAAGCAAGTGTTTTATTTTTAGGAGACCTACACACATTTCCATCTGATCGTGGTGACCAAAACAGGTATTTTAAGCCGCACCATGATGTTTTCTCACCCTAACCAAGTGTTTTTTGTGCGTTAAGAGGAAAATAGAAAAAATTCAATCTCGACAAATAAAGTTGCAACATAAAGAGATTTTAACTTATCTGTGGTTTTGCAGACGCGTGCTCAGCTAACATTTATTCTGCCGGTTGGATTGCTTTGGCTGTGGAAGGTTGATGGTTCGTTTCCCGGCTGTTCCATCGGCGTGTGCGTGGATGTGTGATCGGATGAGCATAAACAGAAAAATACTTGCACATTTATTTCATTCATGTGTAGGAGGGGGGCGAGTAGATCAAAAGATGCAAGCGAACACCGGCACGCTGTCTAGCTCGTAAAAACACAGTTACAGAAACTTTGATGATCTCTTCCCTTTTTTCTCTGCTGTCATTATCAGCTTGCTATGTGGACATTCCCATCAGCCTCAGCTGCACTTTGCTGCTAATGACCACTGACTTAACATGTGGCTAACATGGTAAATATGGTAACAGCATGCCTGCTTAACATCAGCATGTTAGCATGCAGATGTTAGCATTTTCTTTTCCTCATAACACAACTCATCAAAAAGCCACTGTTGTGGCTGCAGACTCAGTGTCTTATTATCATGGAGCTTATCTCTTTGTAATGTAGAGCAGGATGTCTTAACTTCAGTGCAGAACATTGTGCCTAATGGAAGGCCACAGGAAGAGACAAACAAAGAATATGGACTCGTCTAGTCATCAAAGATTTCTTTTTCACCCATGGTTTTCATATTGTTGCTGTTGGAAGCTTTTCAATTTAGGGATATGTGGAAATATGAAGATGCACGGAGCCAAATGCAAATGCAGCACCGTCGATTATTATGAATTTGAACTCATTATTCATGGCTGATGCAACAACAACACCTTTGTAGCAACATGTTTATACAGCATGTTTCAGTGAGGCGTTAAAAACAAAGGCATTGCTTTGGTGTTCAGAGAGAAACATTAAATGTTAAAACACAATCAGATTTCAGAATCAAAGTTTTCTGCCATCTGTCTTTCTTCTTTTTTTAATCAGGTCTCAATCGAGACTTCGGACTCTCCACTTCAAGGCTCGGGTAATTACATTCATCAAGTATCATGGGAGTGTTTGTCTGACTCATCACAAAGTTATGTGGTGGTTTCATAATCTTCTCAATCATTCTGGAAAAAGAATGAGCAAACGGTGGCACTGCACCGAAAAAAACATAAAACAGAGCAGGGCAAAAAAAATAGGACATCACATAATGAGACAGCGTTTTGAAGATGAAGCCCCTTTGCTCAAAAACTAAATATATTTCCCAGCCGACAGCTTCTGATGTTCTGAAATCACCACATATACACATCAGGCACATACAGAAGGGACAGAAGTTGCTTGAAATGTGCAGACGGGGACCGGAGCTCAGGCAGCGATGATTTAAAATGTGTTTAATGTGAATGGAGCCTGAGAGAGAGCGTTCAGCTCAGGAGACATTTCTACTTTTCTTCATCAGTATTGACTTTACGCTTCCAGAGCTCCAACTCTCAGACCACCTGCTTCAATATGATGAATCCCACTAATTTACCCCCAAAGTCATCAGTTCTTAAGCCTGAAAGTTTATTCTCGACCTGATTTGACAAAATAGTTTGAGTTTTCAACAACATCTCATCACCAGAATAGATGCTGGCTATGTTACATTTCTGCAAACCACAGATATGTAAAAAGATTTACAATTTTTAATGCTTCAACTTTACGCTTTAGGTCCCGTTTTCAACGCCGTGCTTATGCTCTGTTTAGGTTAACGGACTAGAAAAGCTTTTTTTGGTCGCCACACAAACACAGCTAGAAATGTATGGACTTCCTGTCAAAAATGTCACATTTTTGTCGCCACAAACACAACTGGAAATGCCCGGTGCAATACTCAGGTACATAAAATACATAAAAGTATTGCATGAAAAAATACCCCTATGTTTGATTTATTAGCGCTTACTTATGTGGCTAAACTTTCATTTAACAAAACATTCAAACTCCAGGTTTTTTGGACTATAGGTGCTTTGGTTTGTCCTCAAAGTGACTGAGGACGAGCAGCCTGGACTTCCTCTTTGTCAACACCAGATGGAGCTCGAGATATGATGGGACGGGGAACAGTAACCTGCTGTTGTCATGGTTTCAGGTATCCTGGAGACACAATACTAGATGCTAATTGGTGGAAAGAGAAAGAGAGAGAGAGAGGTAGAGGTTGTTGCTGCCTCTCTTTCTATCTTTTTTTCCTTCTAGTTTTATATTTGTACCTTTATATTTAGTCGGACATGTAAAAAACATCACTTACATTTACTCCAGAGGACAAAAAGGATGATAAATGGAGGAATAATGTGGGAAAACACCAGATTATAACAATGAAAGATAGGAATTCAAACATAAGTACTGGTTAATAATGTGTATATATTTGTTTTTTAACCTTTAACCATTGATTTCTGTTATTCATCGGACTGCAACAATATACAATAAGTTCCTAAAAGTGATCTTAAGTGTTAATTCATGTTATTTGTATTACATTTATGCATTCATGTGAATCTAAAACTACCACTGAATAAACTTCCTCTCTGTATCTATGTATGAGTCTTTCTGTATTTGGAGTTTCTCGAGGTCAGGCAGAGGGTGATCGTCACGTGACATCACAATGTAATGATGTAATGTTATCCGCGCCTGATAAGCTATTGTTATACAACCAGTGTTGTTGTTTTTTGGGGGGGAGGATGCACAATGTCTGTCTGTCTGACTCCTTTCCAGGGTTTTGCTCTCCTCAGATATCCCAACCATCCAAAAAACAACTCATCTATCACCATCTCTCCCCCCCACCACATCACAGACAAACACCCTGATAGCGTTGTTTACAAAACATTTTAGCCATTTTATCCTGATCGCTTGCTTGGCACCGCCATCAAACATGCGGCCCGCATCTGCTCGCCTGGAATTAAAAGGGCTCTTATCCAACCCTCACGCGGAGAATTTAAATTTAGATTTTTTGCACAGGAGCAGCAGCAGGTACCTGAATAGCAGGAACAACAACAAAGAGGCGGCTCAGTGATAAATGTGTCCTGGTGGCTCCTTAACAGCATGTTGGAGCTCACAGAGGCTCCGTGCCGCCACAGTGCAGCCGAGAGTTGTGTTACTTTGGATTAGGCTGCTGTATTGTGTTGCCTGCCATTGTCTCTGGCCTCTTTATGCAATGCTTGTTGACATGTCATCACTCCCATATCTAGAAATAAACCTTTGGGACGCTCCCAGGAGACGTGCATGGAGTTAGCTACGAACTGTCCTAAATGTCTACGCCTATTGTTTTGTTTACTTTCTGGTATGGAAGACATTGTTCAGCCTAAGTAAGAAGAAGAAATCAAAAGTAGACTTAACCGTTCCCTATAGATAACATTCACACTGACATCGTGCTCAGGGGTGGGAGCAAAGATGTCATACTGCTGTATTCTAGGAGAAAGTCACATCAATGTAGGCAATCTGACAAATCGTTATCGTTCCACTGCCTCCTAATTAATTGGCGACTATAAAGGCAGTGGATAGTTCAATCTGGAGGGACATCAGACCATATTTCAAGGTAAAACAACAGGTCTAATAACCGATTATCTCCAATTAGAGAACAGCTAACGTTAGCGTTCGTTCTGATAGGCGTTTGTCTAAACCTGGAAGAGAAGCACACAGGATGTAATCAAACGGTAATGTTAGAGCTAGGAAGTTGCTAAATGCTAACAGCTAACGAGTTATCAAATATGTCGTTTGACCTTGAAAGATGGCCAACTATGCCTGCAGATTTTCACTATCATTTATCTTTTCAGTTGCTGATCAGTTGGGAAGCTGTGAAACGATAACAATTTGTCACATTAATAACGTTCATGCAACTTTAAATCCTGGAACACAGAAGCAGTGTTACATTATCCCAGCACTGACGTTGGGGGAAAATGGCCGCAGTGTGAATAAGGTCGATTCACATGCGTTTTTTATAGTAAAGGAAAGAATCTAGAAGGTTTTTGCTCTTGTATCCCCAATTAAATTCAGATCCAAGACAAATCAAATAAACTTGGTGCATCACAAGAAATGCAACACCTGTCTTTATTTATTACCTGGAACAAGATTTTAGCTAAAAACCTCACAAAAAAAACTAAATAAAGGCAGGCCGGTCACATGAGGAGGATGAATGGGCCACTGGGGGGGTGCCAGGTTGGACGCCTGCCCGGTCTGCTGACCGGGGACATCAGGGCCACAACAATCACAGAGCCTGGATGAGCTCGCTTCCACATTGATCGATGAAATGTTAATGTGGAAAACAATGACCCAGAGGCCGCTTGTCATGATCTAAAACAGGCTACAGGGTCACTGTTTCAGAGACTTGAAACCTGATGAAGTGGAAGCTTATCATGAGTCCGACAGGTTGTGGAAAACTGCAGCAGGATCCTGATTTTCTTTTTTTTAAATAAACATGGCCGACAGAATGGAGATTAATAAATGCATGATCTGAAACTCAAGTCTGCCTTTGCTTCTGTTCTTTGTAAAGCAAAAAAAATTGCTGCCTGTTCTCGTTGTGAACCTGCGAACATTGATCTTCAATAACTAGGAGAGCCGTCTCCAGTGTGTGGATGATTACGTGGCTTATTGTTGCAGAAGAGGCTCAATCAGTGTAACAGAAAATAACCACAGCGTGGCAGCGTCTGGTTCTGCCCGGCACATATTATTTGTTTTTTAATAAAGAACTTATTGAGAGACGTGTCGCCTCAGCACGCACACATCCTCTGCGATCGCTGCAGGAAGAAAATAGATTTGATTTCCTTGAAAATGAACAAAAGTTGATGATGTTGAACAGATCGACTCTAACCTGCAAGAAAGTTGTGGTTGCAGCTGAAGTGATCGCACTGTTCTGAGGGTATTTTTACACCTTGACCTAATGTTTGATGGTGACAAGTGATAAAAAAAGAGCACTTTTCTGCAAGTGATGAATAATCTGCACACTTTAGAAGTAACCTGCCTGCTGTATCTGTGGAGCGGTACAACAAATCGACCTTCCCTCTGGTTTAATTAGAGCACATTGCCCATCACCTCCAACATTTGTCTCCCTCTGTCATCTTCCCTGGCGTTTCATCGTGTGTACAAAGGGAACCCAACAGCTTTAATTTGAGATACGATGATTATTAATTAAGGCGATGCTTGTCCGTGTCTCAGTGCGTCAGTGAGCGGCCCTGAAAGCCGGTCTTTGATCGCAGCTCTTGTTTGATGTGCGTTGTCTGTTTGAGGCAGAGACTGAGGCTTGTATTCTTCAATGGCGGGCCAAATGGACCAGGAAATCTAACGTAGCCGGACTTCAACAGCCACACACAAGTAAACAAACGTTACGTTAGAGAAACAGGAACACACACTCAAGACTGATGTATTCTTACTTTCCTTGACAGCGTTATTCATTATAAAGTGACACTTACGACCTCTGTCGACCCAACTTACACCATCCCCGACCGCTTCCTATTGAGTTATAGTGGCCTGTTGCGAAAAACAAAGACCCAGTTTATACAGTGGTTGTACTACAGAGAGGGGTACACGTTACTAAACATGCAGAATAATGAAACATTAATGTCTCATTTGTTTGGCTTGGATAGGGGATCACAGATGGAAGAGTCTCTGTGGCATAAATCTCTGCACATGATGACGTCAGATGAAGATGAAAACAGTGTTTGTGCTCTATTTTTCAGTTTGCCTTCACAGGCATAGGCGTCGCTGCAAGAGCTGTTGGATTTTCAGGAAATCACCATGGTGCTATCAAATCTAAAGGGACTGTTCAAGACCGAGTTCCAACATTTGTAAGTGTCACCTCGGGACAATTTCCAGCCCCGTTTGTGGAAACCAAAACGGGTATTTTAAGCCAAAACCATGATGTTTTCCGAACCCTAACCAAGTGATTGTTGTGCCTAGACCTAACCAGAGTCTAGGTACAGCACCTAAAGAAAAAGTTGCAACATAATGTTCGAGCGACTGGGTCAGCCTTGGTTAGAAGACAAGATGGAAACCATAGAAGCGGTGCACAGGCATATTTAGACCACAGCTTGCTGAGTATAGGGAACAAAACATTTTCTTCAAAGGACAAAACTGTACCTGTGATAATCTAAACCTTAGACACATATATCCTGTTTGCATTGTGGAGTCGAGACAACAGGAAATTATTTTGTCTGAATTGTTATTTTTCCACAGGAGGAGTTCGATTTAGACCAAAGCTGAGTCATCTGAGGCTTGATCGAATCTCACTGGAGAAATGAAGACAAACTGCTGAGAAAAGGGTTTTATAAGCTCTGTTTACCATTTGATGACACTACCCCACACAGAATATCCTCCTGTTGTGTATTTCCATGTAGCCTACTACACATAAATAGCCGACTATTTTTAGCATTTGAAGAAACACCTGCTTGAAACTTTACATGATGTGATAACAGCATATTTATATGCAGCTTGTGCAAGTATCCGTATAAACACGCCCCGTGGCAGACGGGTTAAAAAAAGGCAAAAACATAAGGAAAATGACTTGAGACTGTATTTATGATATATGTTATATTTCCAACATGCAGCCTCTTTTCACAATAAAAGCAAAATGAGTCTGATTTTGGCTGTTGAGCGGTCATCATATGAAAAAAGGAGATCAGGATATGTAAGGTTCGCAGCTACTCTTCCTCCTGAAGATGTAAACCTTTAAAAATTCCCAAATATACAGTGCCACTTTAGAAAAAGACTAGTTTTTCCTATAACAGATGGACACTGTCGCTTTAAATGTTTCACAAACAGACAAAAAGATGATTTTCATGTACTGTACAGCAAACTGAAGCCCTGGGAAGATCAGTAAGCTCTTACTGTGCAGTTAAAAAATGTCCAAAGTTGTAATAAACCTCTGACCCCGTCCTTCATTTGGCTTCTTATTTACATCTGTAGTCAATAAGTAGTGATCCTTGCTTGTTTACAGGCAGTAATCAGTTTTCTACCTTAAACGTGACACTTCATGACGTGATTTGTGAGGACTTTTGAACCTTTTAAATCCCCTTTGAACAGTTGGTGGTCATTACCTCACAAGTTATAAATATATAAAGGGAAACATAAAGGCTAATTTCAGCTGATTCTGTTGAGACCGGTCATAAAAGCACTCGTGATGCGTGACTTCCCTCTGAGACTGACGTGTTTGAGGTGTTGTCAGCTGAGTGTGGCTTTGTCCTTTTCGCCACTGAACTTCTGGTATCTTTTAGTAAATGTTTCACAAACAGGACTGAGTACGACAATTAGGGGCCTATTTTTTTGATTCATACTCATTTTACAGCAGCAGGACTGTGTGTGTAGGATTCATGTAAATATATTTCAATGCCAGTGATCATTGAAATGATGAACAGTGCAACAAGGCAGCTCATTTATGTGTTTTTAATCAATTTTGGACAACACTGAGGTTCAGTGGCACAAAGAAATGATCATCATTTGCTGGTTTTGGCCTTTTTTCCTATTTTTAATGCTGACTTCTATTGGTTGAATTGAGATCTATGACTAATTCTTCTCATACACATCAGAACTGGTAAAACATGTTCAGCATAACAAAATGAACTGAACCATATGGACACACACGTATCCCACACACACTGCAGGGCCCATGCAGTCTCTGATCTTGTTTACCTGATGCTGGCTGCATGTGAAACGCTGACATCATTGCCACACCATAAAATTCACAACATGCTCCCGGGGAGCGATGATGTATTCTCTCTCTGGGCTGTGTTGGTAACTTCTCTATTAAACGGTCAGCCAATAAAAGTGCAGAGGAAGCAGCGCTCTGGACCAATGGCGCTGCTGCCGTCATCGGTCGCCGGTTCGCTATTTGTGTCGGCGGCGCGCTGCTGCTGCGACAAGCTCGCGACAGTCCACCAGAGCGAGACCGGAAGTAGGAGGGAAATATGTATAATACACAACTCTTCAGAAGTCAGTGATACAAATCTACCATCTAGTATAGATATAAGGCTGTTTTTTTTTTCATTTTGCAAAGGATTTAAAGATCAACAATATCTGAAAAGAAAAAGACAACAACACAACAAACAAACAAACAGTGGCTGCTCAGCATCTGGCACCAACAGGGGGATTGATGTTGATATATTTCGAGGGATCAGGTGCTTCCAAGTGGTTGAGGTTTACCTCTTGAAAGCCTGCAGCAAAGTCACTAAAAAGCAGCACTGTATAGAAATACCACTGTGTAAAAATACTCTGTTACGAGTAAAAGTCACAGATTCCAAAAAACAAAAACAAAGTATAAGCTTCATAACGTAGCTGAAGTATCAAAAATAAAAGTCATCATCATGTAAAATGACTAATTTCAGAATAATTTAGCCTATATTATATTATTAGATTATATGAAAGCATCACTTTAATTAACTAAATAAGATATTGACAGTATTTACATGAGGTGCAAAGTAGCATTGAGGTAAGTTGGGTTGTGCGACCTTTAAAAACAATTTTTAAGTGCTTGGATTTTACTTGAGGATTTCCATTTTAGGATATATTATACTGCTATTTTTTTTAACCTATTCTATTTTAGCCTACTTTCCTATTTCTTTACTTGTTTTAACGTTTTGTTTTAATGTATTTTAAATGCAATTTTTCATTTCTTTTAATGTAATTTTTATGTCCCTGTAAAGCACTTTGAGTTGCCTTTTGTCTGAATTGTGCTATAACAAATAAACTTGCCTTGCTATTACATGACATAGGAAACGGTTGTACTTCTTACTTTAAGAGGATGCACCCAGTTAGTTTGTGTTTTAGGAATAAACGACCTGGGAGTGAGGAAAGAAGTAGCACCCTAAAACATAGAGGCAAATAAATGTTTTCCCAGCTGTCAACATCAGTTTCTGAGCCCTTGCGTCACTCTTAACACCCCATGCTTTTATTTAGAAGGTCACAACCGGAAATGCGGCGTTCCCTTGCAGCCAGCTCCACACAAACAAACTTCCAGGCTGGGTGGATCAACCGACTGACGTCTCCCCTCTCCCTCCCTCCCCTTCAGTTTTGATTCAGTCAAATCATAGCGACCTGGCAGCCAGACTCAGTTACATGCGTCTTTCCGTTAGAGAGCTAACAGCACCGTCCGTGTCCGCTTTTTAAGCCCCGGGGAAAAGACGAGAAACACCTGGGGAGGGAGTCGTCTCCTAACCGAAGCCAGCTTAACGAGCAGCAGCAGCAGCGACCCCCGAAAAAAAAACACACAGAAATGGACGAAAAGGCGTTTACGAAAGAAATTGATCAGTGGATCGAGCAGCTCAACGAATGCAAGCAGCTATCGGAGGGACAAGTGAAGACATTATGTGAAAAGGTGAGACATGTTTTTAAAGAAATCCCTCTCCTGTAACTCCCAACTTAACTGTCAACGTCTTCCCTCTCCTTCCCGACGCCTTCCAGACATTCTTAAAATGGCGTCTATAGTGTACATTTCACTGCGCTGTGCGTATATTTGACAGTCATTAGGCTGCCTTTTTTCTGGGTGTGTAAGTCGTTGCCAGTCGGATATGACTGGATATAATTGATTACGAGCACATGTCGTCGTTTCGTGTGGGTTTACCAGCCAGGAATGGTCAGCCATACTGAGGATTCAAGTCACATACCACATTTACTGCCTCCCACATTCAGACTGTCAGAGTGACCTGTAGCATCTCTTTCAGCTAGCTAGCTGTGGCAGTAAAAGTCCACTCAGGGTTTAATTCAAGTGTGACTGACTGCTTAGTTACTGTACATTTTTTTGTTTAGCTTCTTTAGGTACGAGGTAGAAGAGGAAAAGATGGGTGAATGTTGGTATCAAACACAGTAAAAATATATGGGAAAAACTATTGTTTTATGCCTCTATATACTGAAAGGCTTTATATTAATGTGATGTGCAGCTAATTGAAGCACCTAAAAGGTTGCTAAACTCTTACTGTGCAGTTAAAATGTGGGTGAAGTCCTTCATGCATGTGTGCTACACGTTGACTCTGAGCTAGCTGGGGAAAAAAAGTTGCAGTAAACCTCTGAAGCTGACCTCCATCTAGCTTCTTATTTACATCTGTCGTCAATAAGTAGTCAGACTGACTTGTCGACTAGGCCATAAAGTCATCAATTTTCAACCTTAAACATGACACTACATGGTGTCATTGTGTGAAGACGCATCATAACACTGACCCTGTCCTCCATCTAGCTTCTTATTTACATCTGTTGTCAATAAGTAGTGAGAATGCCTTGTTTACAAGCAATAAAGTAATGCATTTTTAACCTTGAACATGACACTACGTGATGTCATTGTGTGAAGACACATCATGGGAGTAATGAGTCTGACTTTTGAACCTTTTTAACCCTTCGCTCATGTTTCTTGTTTCACATATCCATGTAAAGGACAGTTGGTGGACATGGGTACAGGGAAACATAGAGGCTAATTTCATGCCTGTCTTTTCCTCTGACACTGCTGTCTTTGTGGCTTTGACCTTGTTGCTGAGCCATGGACTTTTAACTGACACACTAGCACACACGTCCAATATTTTCAGCAACCAATTCAGGTTTTTTGCTCTACTTCTGCTTCGTCTGATGATGACTGGCCAGCGGATTCTGCAGACTTCTCTGGTCTGAGCTGGTGCTTAACCCCAATCTCCTCAACGTCCTTTCTGCTCAGACCACCTGCTGATCCAGTTTTAGATTTTTGGGCTAAAGTGGCAAATTTCACCCTTAAACTCTTAAACACAGTTTTTACCCGAAAATGCAGCAATTTATTAAAACTAAATTGTTCATATTTTGCTTAAACATTCCATAACGTCCTACCCCCTTTATCCAAAGCACGATGTTGTTGCTGCCTTATGTCATGTCTCTGTTGGACCGACGGCTCCAGTCTGTGGTGGTGAAGTTCACTGTACATGTTTCTGGCATCCCAGATTTTAAATCTGCCGTTACGCTCGACGCTGATAAGGGAGGCTAAATCTGGACAGATGTTTTTTTTTTTATTGCTATTTGCCAAATCCGTTTTTCATTCTTTAGTGCAGCTCTGTCCCTTGTAGCTCGTAAAGGGGCTGAAAAGCTAGGCCTACTACCATGTTTGGAGTGCTTTGCGCTCATGGTTAATGGCATGCTATTTTCAAGTGCGCCTTAAATCCAAGCATTTTTTCTCATATCTGATATGGTCTGTTCCAGTTGTGTAACATGCTCTAAAAGTTGTATGTTTATGATGACTTGAAGATGACAGCTGTGTCTTCTGAAGGAAAATGTCAGTTTTTATCTGACCTATTTTGGACTTCACTGATATACTCTGACATATAGCTGTCTTGCAAAGCTACAAGTGTTATATATCCACAGAGAAACACTTAAAAAACAACTTAGATCAGGGCTGCTCGAAGTGTGTGGCCAGCAGTAGGGATTGATTTGGTCTGCCAGATGTTCCTTTTTTAAAAAAAAAAGAAAAAGAAAATTATAATATGGATGGCTTACTTTTTTCTCACTTGCTTCTCAGGGCTTATACCATATAGTACCATTTTTGTATTGTTACAATACAACACTGTAGGTGCTTGCCTTTGACCTATGGTCCACTGTTAAGTTTCAGTTTGGGCATCCCTGATTTAGATGCAGGAACTGCAAAAATAATGTTGTGTTTTTCTTTCCTGTTCCTTTCAACTTCCTCCAAAATGCAACAGAGATGCCATAAACGTAGCCTAGAGGAAACAAGGACAGCTGCAGTTTCCTCACCCCAAGGCTGCATCATTGTCACAGCTAACACGAGCTCATAACTGCTCCAAACTCCAAACTACTGTCTAACTGCATGTACCAAACCATCCATCAATGTGACTTTTGTTAACATATTCTGCAGAATGCACCTACACAACATCCCCCCCGATTTAAAAATAGCAGAGGATATGATTGATTTTTGGGTTGCATCACTAAAACAACCAAAGCCATTGTTGCTGAGGGGATCAGAGTGTGTGACTCAGGATTACACTATTCATAGTGAGTCAGAGAGCGGTCGTCTCTGTTTTGGGATGTATGGGGGTGGGAAGGGATGAGATGTGCTGTGTAATCTGTCCTTAGTCTTTTCATTTTCGCTTTCCAGCTAGCTAAAAAGGCGAACATACCAGAGTCTGTCTGGCGGCCAGTGTGTGGGGATGAGGGAATACTTAAACGTCTTAGCTTGTTCTTCGTGATCAGTGCAAATTTGTCAGTTCTCAGCATTGCAGTGTTTTTCCCTCTCCAGGCTATAGATTTGTTTGTTTGTTTGCAGAGTAATGTTTAATAGTGAAATCTTGACGCCATGTTTACATTAAAGGACTGCAGACAATGCTCTGTTCACTGGAAATTGGTTTTATGTTCCTGTCATTGCACAGAGTAAATTTAATTAAACTCACGAAACGTGCCTCAGACGGAGGCGTATCCTTTTCATGGTCTTTAGTTTTTCTTTCTGTTCAAAAATAAACCTTTTGAGAGTTACATAACCATCTAGACATGTTCACCTGTAAGTCTGAAGCCCTGTGTTGTTTATATCTCGTTTCATTTGATTTCCTTATGCGGCACTGCTTGCTAACCATTGCGGTTAGATCCAGTTCATTTATCTTGTATTTCTTGAGTCAAGTAAATCATATATTAAGGGTTTCACACGTGAGAGATTTATAAAAGGCAGTACATGGTGCAGAGGACAGCAATGGTACAGAGGCATAATGAAAGATGGGGAAAACTGTGTTCTGAGTTTCTTTTCAAATATTAATTTCATATGACATCACGTAAAGTGTGTCAGGCTGATGTAATAATTTGGTCATGAGGCGATATGTTGACCCACTTCCAGTAGCTCAGGTCCCCTGAATGACCTCGGTCTATGTTCAAACCAGTTTGATGCAGCCAGTCAGGGCTGCAAATAAAGCTCTGTTTGCCATCTGAGGTCACGGATTTACTCAGAAAAATGAGTCAGTGAGAAGGACTTGTGATGGTTTGCGCACCCACAACAACATCTGATATATTTAACTAAACTTGCATTGCTTATTAATGAAGCAGAGCGGAAAGCCGAAGATAGTGTAACCCTGATATCACAGACATCAGATGAAAGTATGCTTCAATACAACGACCTCTGCGAACACCAAATCACTGACATTGGCAAAAGGTTGTTAATTACAGCTGGGGAAAATAGACTGCCATTATCTGGCTGGTGCTGATGTTCTCTCTGATTATAGTGCTGTTGTCAGGAAGAAGCTTGACTTTTAACTACCATAATCATTTTGAGTGAGGTCACTGTTGTGGTTGTAGTTTTGCCTTGTCGTCAAGCTTAATTCCCCCCACGTCGTCTCCGGGAGAACCTTTGGCCGTGTTTAACTCTCTTTAATGAGATTATATTGCGGCAGCCGGGGGAAAATGCTGACTTTACTTCTCAGCACTCGGCTAAGCAGTTTGTTGACGGTGTGGCGGCTAACGTCTTGGGCATAGCTGTAATCTGGGCCGAGGTTCCCTCCCTAGTCCAGCCTCACTGTGGTATTTCTGCTACAGGTGTGGTCCCTACTTTGGGCGAGGTTCTTACGTTACCGCTGCCGTCATCCTTTTCATTCACAGCTGGTCTGGCATCCACAGTACGAGGTGTGACCCCAATTAGCATACTTCTTCTAGTTTTATGTAATATTACATCAGATAGAAGTTAATCCTGTTTGGTGTCTGGTTGTTCTCTGTGATGTTTTTGTTGGATTGTTTGTTACGTGATCATAACAACAAATCTTGTGAGGGATATTAGGTTTTTATAGGTCTAAAGGCAAATTATCAGGGTTTATTTACAGCTACAGGGTTATGAAGGTTGGTCTTGTGAGTGGGCAAACTAATAAGAGGATACGACAGAAAATATATAAAATTAGTGGTTAAATACAGCCCACAGAAGAAAAATATAACTTGTATCTGAAGTTGGCATTGAGCTGGCCTCCCACAAAGTGCAAGTTAAACAAGTAACGATCACTTTAGCTATTTTAGGAGTGGAGATATCTGATGTGTCACTGAATGCATTGCTCATTCAGTTCAGTGTTGGAGCCCAGACACACCTAACCGACAGCAGTGACGAAGGCCTGTGTCCCAGCCAAAAAGCTTCAGTAACAGACCAGATCACAGCTGACGTCAAACCAGAGCACTCCAGACTCTGTTGTTATGAAGGCAGCACTTCCATTTTATCACACCACTCTCACTAGAATAGCCACTTCTGAGCAAGAATATGTCTAATAAAAAAGTTGGGAAAAATAAGGACAGACTGCACTAAATGGGTGAGATCATCAGTTTCAACACGCTCAATCAGCTAAAAAGCCGCCAACAAGGGCCGACTATTGCCAGTGATGCAGGACACACGACAGAAACTGATGCGGCAGACGCTCACAGATGGCCCTGACATTGGCGGATGGCCGATGGCCTGGATAGTTGGCTTAATCAGACAGCCTTCATGCCTGAAAAGAAGCTACAAAAAAAATACCACAGCAATAATGCTTGGCAGGAAGATGCCAACAAAATCCGCTTTCACAGCACTATTTCCTTTTTTGGTGGGCTTCTACGTCTCTAGCCCAGAACAGCATCTTTCCTTGATTTCTAATCTACCATATAGTCTAAAATCATCATAGACCATGATGCAAAGGGTTCACTGTCCAACCTTAACTGTATATTTACTGGGCAATGGTAAATTCAGAGTGAATTGATGTTTAATTTAATAACATGTAACTGATATTAAAAGGAACTGAAGGTTTTCAACAGTGAATGTAAAGAGGATCACAGATGAGTGACTTCATGTTTGTTTATCCTCCCCTCATCTCACTCAAAGTGATTAGGAAGAGTGCATTTGAAAATATACTGCTGCTCCACTTTAATACCGGCCTGTATAATATTCAATCTGGTTTTACCCAACCACGCGCCCGGTCAGTCTGTCATCTGCAGCCCAGTGAAAGTTAAAAAGGCCTCCTGCCACATGGCGGTACTGGCACGTGGAGAATGTGTATTTCTGTGTAATATAGGTCAGCGTTGTGCAGCGCTGCAAGCCCGTCATGGTCACTCTGGGTCAGTCTCTCTCTGTCCCATCTGCTTCGGTGACGGGCCAACTTCAGCACTTTGTCACTGTCAATTATCTCTGTTTCTCACCCTGGTCTCAGTTGTTTTTAACGGTAAGGTGGAGGCTGCTTTTGGCTGTGAATGCACAGTGACCTTTTCTTTACGATCACGTCTCAATAATCCTTTGAAAATGGTCACTGAATAAAAAGTGTGCTTCTTTATCCCCTTTATCTTTTTGTGATTTTACAGATGCCTCACTCTGTCCCCTCCTCTTGCCCCAAGTGTGTCAGACATGTCTGGTGGTCATTCAGCTCAGAGCGTTTCTTTCTCAGCCTGAGGATTTATTTGCTTCAAAGCTCCTTAAAAGAGCTCATCCAGCTGACTGACCTCTTAGTCAGACCTGCTGAGCTAGACTGACTCCAGGAATAGGCCCTGTTGTGGGTCTCCAGATTTAGTATTGGTGCCGTTCAAAGATTTCCCACTATTTTTAGTTTTGTTTTAATCGGGAAAGCAAAATGATCTGGCAACTGCTGAGTGAAAATGATTAATAGGATATTCACGTGCCTTTCTGATGTTTAGATGATGCAAGATAACCTTTCTTCACTGCACATTGTTTCATCTGTGTGTGACTGTCTCTTGTCTGCATCAGCAGACAACAGTAGCTAAGTGTTTCCTCTCAAACACTAGCTGTAGGCAAGATACTGAGTCATACGCTGCTGCAGCAAGTTTTAGACTACGCCATGATGAATTCTGGGTAAAATGAACCGTGTCCAAGAAAAACATTTCTGACAGGTCCACTTTTAGATGTAGTGGCTGACTGTTGTGTTGCCATAGTCCTCTTGGCTATAATGGAGTCCTCTTAAAGCAATACTCGGAGGAAGGTTTCATCCAAAATCACTGCGACTGATTTCCTCTCTCTGCATTTGGAGCATCACAGTAATTGATTTAATGAATTGTTGCAGTGCAACCAGATCTGTCTTTCCAAGCACTGTAAGGCAGGCACACAGGAAACGAAGGACACACCCACCCACAGCGGGTACGGGCTTATTTCCTTGGAGAGATTATGGTGGCGATGTTGGGGGGGCTGTGTTGTAATCACTGTGTAGCATCTTAATGTAGACCCTGCTGGAGGCTGATGTGGAAAGTGTTCAGAGAGGTTGGCAGGAAATTGTCTGTTCCTGAAATAAAGATGGAGAACAAAGAATGACATAGAAAATTACAGTGTACACAGTATGTGATTACAGTGCAGGCTCACATGGATTTTCCTGCATTTCAATGAGCAAATCACAGCAAAATGGCTCACAGTACTGTTTAAAAAATGGACTTTTAAGATGATTTAAACCCCTGTGAAGTTTTCATGTACTATATTTTATTTTTCCTGCTTCATGACCTAAAGTTAAATGTGTGGTTTTTTTTTTTTTTTTATCTAGGCAAAGGAGATCCTAACCAAGGAGTCAAACGTCCAGGAAGTGAGATGTCCGGTGACGGTGTGTGGCGACGTACACGGCCAGTTCCACGACCTCATGGAGCTGTTCAAGATCGGAGGGAAATCTCCAGACACAAACTATTTGTTCATGGGAGACTACGTAGACAGAGGCTACTACTCTGTAGAAACCGTCACTTTACTCGTAGCACTTAAGGTAAAGCGGTGTTTGAAACGTCCACACACATTTGATTTGTTAGAAAACTGAAACTCTTTAACACACAGCTATGTTTTCCGCTTGTTTAAGGTACGCTACCGGGAGCGCATCACAATCCTCAGAGGGAACCACGAGAGCAGACAGATCACACAAGTGTACGGCTTCTACGACGAGTGCCTAAGGAAATATGGCAACGCCAACGTTTGGAAGTACTTCACAGACCTGTTCGATTATCTCCCCCTCACTGCCTTGGTAGACTCTCAGGTGAGAACACATGTCGGTTGGTTTACTTTATGTCGTGACAGAGTTTAACTTTGTATTTTAGAAAGTAACCGGTAACACTGCTAGTTGAGGAAATATTGGTTTGAGAGAGATGCTGACACTTTGCTCTCGTCCTTTCAGATTTTCTGCCTTCACGGAGGTTTGTCACCGTCCATAGATACATTGGATCACATCAGAGCACTGGACCGCTTACAGGAAGTGCCACATGAGGTAAAGATGATGATGGTGTGATATGTGTGTTTAATTTTCAAAAGCAAAGTTTAAAGCTGCTTCCTGGCCAGGAACATCAAAATTAAGTTCAACAAAACAACTAATCATCAACAAATGTTTGCAAAAGTCTGTAAATATTCAGTATGTTTGCAGTTAAACCTGATGGTGGGTGTTCAACTAATCAAAAGCAGACCTGCGTCTGTGTTTCCTCACTAACATGCTCCTCTTCCTCTTCGTCCTCCACAGGGTCCCATGTGTGACCTGCTGTGGTCAGACCCAGACGACCGCGGTGGCTGGGGCATCTCTCCCCGAGGAGCCGGCTACACTTTCGGCCAGGACATCTCCGAGACTTTCAACCACGCCAACCGCCTCACACTGGTGTCCCGTGCCCACCAGCTGGTTATGGAGGTAGGTGTCTGTATATCTGCTGCTGAGGTCGGCTTTAACAGTAAATAGACTTCCCAACCACCACTGCTACAGAAAACGATTAAACAAAAGGTTATGTCACCAGCTAGCGCCTTCACTCTGAATTCAACAACAGTTCAGATCCGTTTCATAGTAGCACTCTCTCATGAATTGTACATCTCCAGTGAATAATGCATCTGCTTCCCCCAGGGTTACAACTGGTGCCACGAGAGGAACGTGGTGACAATATTTAGTGCTCCCAACTACTGCTACCGCTGTGGCAACCAGGCAGCTATCATGGAACTAGACGACACCCTCAAATACTCATTGTGAGTATGACACAAACACTGGGATCATATTTAGCTCTGTGGATCTCAATCGCTGCTGAACTTTAAACTGATTGGTCAACAAATCTAATTTGTTTTTGTCTCCTTTTTATTTCTTTCTCTCACCAGCTTGCAGTTCGATCCCGCGCCTCGCCGAGGGGAGCCGCATGTCACCCGCCGCACCCCGGATTACTTCCTGTAAACTCTGACCTTTGACCCTTGTACAGTCAGGTCCGGTATTGCCATGATGTATGACCTTCAACCGATAACAACATGAATGAGGACGGGGGGAGGGTGGGAGACTGGGGGTGGGTGGGGTTACACAGCAGTGCACATTGTATATCCACACAAAGACCTATTTAAGCATTTAGCGAAAAAAACAATGTCTGTGTGTCTATAATGGACCAAACAGTGTGTGCCATAATCATTTCAATAATTAATGCTGAGGACTCGTATTGAAAATCTGCTCCACTATGTAAAACAGCAGTGATGTTTAAAGCTGCTGTAAGCGCCGTCGTCGTTTTAGCTAACTTCCTGTCCCCTCCCTCCTCTCTACGTTGACACACTTTCTTTCCTTCAAACGTTTTTCTTGCTCGGCCTGTCGAGTTCTCTGTCCTGATCGGATAAAGTGAGCAGGGCTTCCAGAAAATGTCTCTTTTACTGCATGATCAGGGGGAGAGGAGATGCGAGTTACTGACTATAACAGAATACAGGACTATTTAACACTTATTTTAAAAGTAAAACGGCGCTCACAGCAGCTTTAAATTCCTCATCCTGTACCTGTGTACCTGGACCGATGGCACCGAGGTCCAACATTACAAATCTGCTACTTTGAATGCGGCTGTCTGAACCCCACGTCATGGCTTATATTAAGGAGATCTGAACATGATCTGTTTGCACTTTTGTAAAAATCTAAAGAAATGTAACATATGTCAAAAGAAGGAGATTATTTCACACTACAGATGTTTTTTCTTTTTTGATTTTGTTTTTTAAAAATGACAAATAAAAGCCCCCATCAGGCGAGTTTCACACAAGGTTTCTTTTTGTCCTGCGTGACTTTTAAAGGGAAACATCTTCTTCTGCAGTCGCCCAGCTCGGTGTATATGATTGACAGATGATGGAGTGTTTCATCCACATCAACTCACTGACGCCCTCTGAACTACAGAGTCTGTATTAACCAAACCATTTCAGTAATAAAGATGAAGGTGGCTCCTTGACGTGACTGTGCTGTTTTCTTTCTTCTTTTTATGATCCTGCATGTAATGATAACTGGTGTAGCGGTCTGGCTTTAATGGTCCCTCTGCCCTGTTATTTAATTTCAAATTCAACCAACTGGAAGTGGGCCAGGTCACCAACCAGGGAGCAGTTCAGCCATCTGTGCCGCAGGTTCGCTGGCGGTTCAGCAATTGAGGAATTTAGTTCAGGATGCGTGTTTTGGGAAAGTTTACTCGCCTTCTGATGACCTTGTGTTATTGTTATGGTTACTGAATGTACATGTTTTCCCTCGTCTATTTTGAATATGCTCCTATTTTTCTAAACTGTCTGTTACTTGCTCTATCGCCCCTGAAAAAGAGATTTGAATCTCGAGGGCTTCCTGGTAAAATGAAGTTGATTTAGTTAAATTAATTGAATCGTATCAGGACAGCTTGGTTAATTTTAAAAAGGTCATTTTTTCATTATGAAATTATATTAAGATCAAACATTTGTATGTCTCCCACACACCAATGTCACCACTGAGGACTAAGCAATCTGACGTCATGAGTAATATATTTACAGGCGGATCACAAACCAGCTTTAAAGGTACAAACAACCACCAGCTGTTTATCATTACTGTAGTGTGTGGATGCTGTACTTGTCAATAAAAGAGTATGGCTTCATATAATCATCTGTATTTATCGGCCTGAATTTCACCAATACCGATAAATAGCCTTTAATGTAAATGTCCCAGTATCAGGCCGATACCACTAGTGTTAAACTGGGAACGGTTGCTTTCAAGTGCTCCCATAAATAGTGTAATTATGAGCGAAACTCAAAAAAATGCGGGCACAGTTTTAATGGATTTCAGAATGTGTCGTGTTTCACATGCAACGATGTGATTGACATTTTATTCAAGCACAGATATTATATATATACATATATTATGTGTTTTCCTAGTGTTTAATGTTTATTATTTTACTCATTTATTCAGAAAATATGAGCATGTTTAGCAGCTTAAATGCCTTGCTTTGCATCGAAAAGATAACAGCCACAACAACAAGAAAAAAACACTTTTAACACATTTATTATTACTTAAAAATGAAATTAGTGTCGCAACAATTAGAAATGTGGTATTCATGCGGTGAAAAACTAAGGAATACGAGCTTTCGAGGAGCCCGTGAAGGCACCACAGAATGAGCTGGAAAGGATGTGAGGAAACAGCGCCACCTGATGGCAGCTTATAGAGCAGCTGAGCATTAAATGCACTTAAATAAATACAATATATGAAAGAATACAGCTCAGTTATAGTAAACAAATGAAGTTGAATATTCATAAATAAATAAATAAATAAATAGATAAACTGTAAAAATAATAATAATAATAATAATGTCAAATTTTATTCAAGAACCAAAAAAAAAAAAAAAAAAAAAAAAAAAAAAATACAAATGGCGTGCAGGCTTTAAATGCTCATTAAAGATGGTAAAAGAATAATTCAGCTGGTCAGACATTAATGTTAAACAGTGTAAACCGGTTCACCTACAGGAAGCCAGCCTCCTCCCGGCCCCCTCCTCCTCCTCCTCTGACAAAGCGAGCGTCAGCCTCCGGGCGGCAGGATCACATTCACCCACCAGGTTAGTCCGGAGACTCCCAGCCGCTGTCGGTGCCTCCGCGTCTGTCAGGCCCTGCTGTTGACTACAGAGGAATTTCACCTCTGGATCCGAGTGAAAAACATTTACGGTACGCAGCTTCGCAAACCGGAACGCGTTTAAACGTTTCGGAAATTGAGTTTGTGACCATTTTGTTTACATCTTTGTTTGAATTGCCTCGGCTAAGAGGCCTCTCGGACGTCGCAAGGCGCTAGCGTAGCGTTAAAGCTAAGTTGCTAGCATTGTGCATGGTAATGCTAGCAGCCTGGTTAGCCTACTAATTAACCAACGTTAGACGCTTGTTTTGGTTGTAGAAACGCATGCAGGCATTGTAGCTGGACCGTAATACACATAATTAGTGTTTTGTGCATTAACGAGCATCCTTGTAGGTAGTTTGTTATAAAAGGAACCCAATAGCAAGCTAGCTACTTGATTAGCACAACCGTCGTTAACAGGTGGCTAGCTAAATGTATCGTTGGTTAGCTTGGAGGTTTATTGCATTTGTTAATAACAACGCCCACATAGGTAGCGTAAGGGCAAACTTGGTTATTTCTTCCGAGTGTATCTTTACTGTTGTAGCTAATTTATCATCAAGTATGTGTACTGTAACGTTTTATAGCATAGCTAGCGGAATAACAGAAACGGTCAGCTAAGCTAGCTATCGCGTCAATATTAGCTTAGCTAGGTATCTCGTAGCGTTATCAATGATCAGACGTGGATTTGGTGTCTGTGAGTGTAATGGTTTTTAATTGTTTTCACTCCACAGATAATGCCCACGATAAAACTACAGAGCTCCGATGGGGAAATCTTCGAGGTGGATGTTGAGATAGCCAAACAGTCGGTCACCATCAAGACCATGTTGGAAGGTACAACTTCTGAAATCACAAGAACTTTCTGTCCATTCTGTCACTTCACTGTTGACTTTGTGTGATATCTGATTACATCTTTCCTTTTGCATCAACTAAAGGACTTTTATTTTACTTAAAGAAATGTAAATATTGGTATTTATGTCAGACTGATGTGCCTTTCATTGATTGTTTGACAGATTTGGGGATGGACGATGAAGGAGATGATGATCCAGTTCCCCTCCCTAATGTGAACGCAGCCATCCTCAAGAAGGTACAGGACACACACACACACACACACACACTTCATATCACACATACCATGTGCACATACTTCTAATAATTGGTGTTCAGCAGGTTTGTTTTGTTAAAAATATAGGGTTGGTTTTGTTGTCACATGTTTTTTCATTGTTCTGATGGGCATTGATTGAACTTCAACACGTTGGAGACTGTAGTTTGTGGTAAAAGCGTGTGTGTGCTTGTGTTTCCCCTCCAGGTGATTCAGTGGTGCACTCATCACAAAGATGACCCTCCACCTCCTGAGGACGATGAGAACAAGGAGAAGAGGACGGATGACATTCCTGTATGGGACCAGGAGTTCCTCAAAGTGGACCAAGGCACCTTGTTTGAACTCATTCTGGTAAAAACACTAAAACACTACGCTGCATTTACATTCGTTAACCACAACCGGTACATGCCATCCCCATAACTGACCTGAACTTTAACCAAAAACAACATTTTATAACATAATCGTTAACATTAGTATGGACCAGGGCTGGGAAGTCCCCACGATGTTGAATTATTGACAGATACATGAATACAGCCACTAGAACAGTGTTTCCTAACCAGTGGTTTGGGAGAGTTGAGTCCACTTTCAGTTCTGTCAGTTAATAATTGGGTTTAGTTTGGTACTAAAGCCTCAAAGTCTTCCAACTGCATGTGATGTAAATATCAGAATCAGTTTGATTTCATTGTTTCCTGCCACAAGCGACACACTGTTCAGAGCCTGACTTACCTTTAATAATCTGTCACTGGTATTGTAAGCGTGACATGGACGAGGGGGACAGCAGATTCATGAAGTTGAAATGAGGAGTTATCTTTACTAAAACCTAAATAAGGTGCCAGCTGACTGGAGGAAGTTTGCCAGTTAGCTGGAAGTTTCGTCCTGCAAGTCTAACTGTTGTTGGCTGTGTTGTATTTCACTTCTAGCGGAGAAACATCTTAATATCAATATACAAACTACAAATATAGGAAGATGGGCCTGAGGTACATCATTTGTGTCCACGTCGTAACAGGATGCATATTTAACGGATTCGGTGTGAAAGCGAGTGTCCAACGTTTATCCAATGCTCCACTGCTTTTATGTATTTTATGCATTTAAATTTGAATTTTAATCAGATGAACAAAGCCCAGTGCTGTCATGTTGAACCTAAAGACCAAATCAGGACAACTTTATGATGAATACGAGCTCCTGCATCATCGAGTCCTTTCCTCAGTTCCAGTGCGGTCATAATGAAAATGTTAATATTGACATAAAGGGAGCACTTTGCTCAAATCCGTCCAAATGAATCATTCACAATGTTCAACCAGAGAGAGATCAGAGTGTCAGCTGACCTGAACTGAGTGCTGATTCAAAGTAATTGTATAATTTGATTTCTGAAGTTTAAAGTTGTGCCTCATGAGTTGAACGTGTGTTCACATGTTCCTCTGCTGTGGCTCATGTCAGTAATCTCTGTGCAGAGACGGATCTGTTTTCATTCGGTTAACGCGGCTGCTTAGCAATAGCTGGAAGACTCGGTGTTTGGGTCAGCTGCTGCAGGAGAGGTCGGGATTTAAACGTCTGTTTTACGGTGAAACCTCAGAGAGGGAGTTGTGTGTGATTTCAGTTGATCCTCTGTGGGCAGCGAGTGAATGTAAAACACAGCAGAGCACCGTGAAGGGAACCAAAGTCTCTCTGGGAGTGATTGGGAAATGGCTGCGGGACAAGCTGTCGGCCTCCACGAGGTGAAACACAAGTCGGACTGTCCGACACTCGAGTGTGATTAACCCCCGGCTGGTATTTATGAATGTGCTTACATGCACAGAGCGAGATGATGCTGGAGCGGCCACTGGGTGCTCGTTTGAGTGTCTGTAGGGTTCAGCAGGTGTTACATGATGTGATTTACTGGGACGCAGCAGCAGTGGAGTTAATGATCTCAGGTCAGTGTGTACACTGATGGCTCTGACGTGTTGCCTCAGTCGGGCGTAGAGCGGCGAGATACTGTTGAAATCAATAACACAGTATTGATTAGGATGTTCTCCGTTTGTGTGTCTAGACAGGTAAAGACTATATAAATGTGTCCGGCAGGAAGAGAGTGGACCTGATTGCTGGATTTCAGCGGTGGTAGCTCAGGATGACTCGACACGTGGTTTCTTTTTATTAGTGCTGTTTTGTTGATGTTTGGTCTCAGCACCTGCTTGTGCAAAACGCCGCAGCTGTGGTGAACTGGGTTAATAGCAGACTTGTGGGTCTTTTCTGCTGTTACTTCGTTCTCCTCTGTGCTATTAAAGCTAATCTCCTGCAAGAATTCTGATCGATCCCGGGACACCGTTGCAAAAAGAAAACCCGTCTGTGTTGCAGCACTTCAGTGTGTGAAGTCTCCTCAGATTTGACCTCTTGCTTCCCTTTTCATTCAGTTTATGGCTGAAATGTTTCCCAAACTGGTGAAGTTACCAAAACCACAGCAGCTGCCAGTGTTTTGTCTTTATTAACTGACAGCAGGACACCTGGTGTCACTTTCGTTGGTGACGGCTGGCTTGACAACTGTGTGGTTGATAATGTGATACCCGGTGGTGTCGAGTTATTACTGCCCTTTTGTAGAGTTGCTTTATTATCACCAGGCTCCAGTAAAATGTGTGTGGCGTGGTCTTTTTCACACGAGGTCAGTATAAGCTGATTTGCTTGAACTGCTCATCCCTGGTCATGGTAACTTTCCAGAGTTTAGTATCCGATAAACCTGAACCCTTCTGAATATAAATGTGTGAAAATAATTGAAATAAATCTTTTATTTACTGCTTTGAGATAACTAATCAATGGACAGTCTGTCCGTCTTCATGGATCTGTTGCTCAAACTGTCCTTCCTGGATATTGTGCCCATTGACGTGGTATCAATATGTGACCCATATCTGGAGAATGACATCTGGTCTCACACAGTATTCTCACCTGCTGTTAATCGGCGTCCTCCTTATCTCAGCTCAGCCTGAATTGTGATTGAATCTCAATGTGCAAATAGACAAACAAACATGGCGTTTACCAGGTCAGAGAAAGCCGTGGCACAGACGGGCTGTGAGTCACACCGGTACCTGAGAACGCGACGCCCACGTCGATGTAGCATCCTGTTGTTTTCTGTCTGCACGCCTGAATCGAATCATCAGAATCAAACCCTGAACTACAGCCGTAAAACTCAGGTGTTCGTGTGTCGTGGCGGCCTCTGCCGGCTGTATATTTTTTCTTTTGAAATGCTACAGGCGTCGCTGCTCCTCTTCATGTCATTGTTGTTTCTCCTCCCTTTCAGGCCGCCAACTATCTGGACATCAAAGGTCTGTTAGATGTCACCTGCAAGACGGTGGCCAACATGATCAAAGGCAAAACCCCCGAAGAGATCAGGAAGACTTTCAACATCAAAAATGATTTCACAGAGGAGGAGGAAGCCCAGGTAACGCTGCTCCATCACCACCTGAGTCACGTCTTTGTAACTATGCTCATATCGTTCATAAAACAGGCTTTTATTCCACGTTTCGAAACTCACTCCAGTTTTTTTTCCTTCCTGTCGTCCGCAGGTACGCAAAGAGAACCAGTGGTGTGAAGAGAAGTAAACGGGGAGGATCCTGCCAACACTACCACACTGAAAAAGGAAATGTCCCTGCTAACTGGTTGCACTGGCGTTGTTCATACTTGTCAATATTTACATTTAGTATATTTAGAGCCACGTACCCTTTCCCCTCAATTTCTGTGTACCAATAGCATGAACCATTTTAACTTGCCTGTGTGTCGTCATTAATTTAAATAAAAAAAGAGCTCTTTGTTTCCACACACGTGAGAAGAAAAACATAGTTCTGGTTTAATGGCTTTGTACCCTTCAAGATTAGAGGACACTCCTTTCATATTTTCCCCCCCTCTTATTATTATTATTAATCGCAATGGTTGTCTTTTTTACTGGACATGTTTTGTTTTTCTTTTAGGTTAATCGATTGAATAAAATGGCTTTTTTGACAATGGAAATGAAAGGGTGGATATTTTATCTTTGCTCTGTAAATGCATTTGTTCTGTGAAAACCTTGTTAAAGAGGAGAGGACGGGCTATTTAATAGGAAAAGTGAAGTTTAGGGTTTTTTGCCTAACGTCCTCTGGACTTAAAGTACTTGTGCGTTGTCACACAGCATTGAGTAACTAATTCCTAATTCATGTTGTATTGAATTGGAAACTTATTCTCAGATATAAGCTCTGATGCTGGCTTTTGGGATGATCAAACATGTATTGAAGGAGTAAAAATAAAACGTATAAAAACGTTGAGCGTTTGTCATTTTGTTTTTGTTTTTGGGACGTAGCGGGTGCAGACGAGACGTCTTCAACTACAGTAGGCATGGACAAGATATTCAAAACACTTTAATACATCAAACAAAAAACATGTAATACATCAGAGGCGTTCGAGGCTTTAAAAAAAACAAGACATCTTCAAGGCGTCGCCCCCAAAAATGAAACAAAAGCTATTTCTAGCACAAGAGCTCTCTCTGCTGGAGGAAACCGGTTCAGCTGTACACACAAGCATCGAGTCTCCGGTTCGTGTAAGCCGAGTGTTGAAGCTGCGAGAACAGTTAAAAAAAATTAAAGCCTTTTTTTTTTTTGATACATTGAAGTTGGAACATGCACAAATTGGAGAACACAAGATATCATCTGAACGCTGCTGTCGTCAGTAACACGTGACCGAGAAGAGAAGTTAAAAAAAAATCTGCACAAGAGGACAAAACACAAAAAAAATGTATTGCTTTAAGAACGGTAGAAACTAAAAGAATCCTTTTTTTTTTTGTGGTTATTTTACTCATTTTTTTACATAAAAACATATAAAAGTTTAATTATAATAGGGAATTCCAACATTTATAAAACTTTACAACACAATGCAATATAATAGTACCCATTTGGTCTCAGATTAGTTTTACGGAGCTGCAAAAATGTTCAGTCAAAAAAGGACAAACAGGAAACTTAAACAAAACCCCTCGCGTCTTTTTCTCCACCGGCAAAACATCCGACGTTAAAGAAATCACATGAGATCCATATAAAAATACCCGGAAACTGGGAGAAAACAGAACAACAAGTGTAAAGGTGATATAGCGGGAGTCTGACAGTCTGAAAGTGCCTAAAGGAAAATGTAATTCTGATATTTTTTTTACGTTTGTCATGTAGTTTTATTGAAATATTTGGTGATGCAGTGAAGCTGAAGTCGACCTGTCCCTCTCTGTAGACCTGAGCTTCTGCTGGTCGGGCTTTGAGCGATAGTGGAGTCAAAGTGTAACAATACTGTGACCTCTGAAGAGTCTCCTCACCTCCATACCTGAACTTCTCTCTGCCTCATTTTTCTGTCTGTGTTGTTGCTAAGAGCTCGTTTTACGATACATTTTCCTTTGTGATTGTCGTGGAGGTCAAACTCGGGGTCAGCTTACAAAATAAAACAAAACAAACAAAAAAAAGGAGCACCGAGGGGTTTTTAGAGTTGTGACATCATCTCTCAGGAGGCAGAGACGCGGGATGTTTTAATTGAGTTTAACTGCAGCAGATGGAGCCAAAGACCCACTGAGCTTCAGATTAACTCTGCCTCTGTACGACTGCGAGTCTTGGTGACTGTCACCAGTTCAGGAGGCTGAATCCTTCAGCGGACCACCAGACAGACCCGAGTGCTCCTCCACAACAAGCATTTCTCATACAAAATACCTGGGACACCACCTTAAAGGAGGCTTCACTGACCTCCTGAAGGATAAGTTCACCCAGAAATCTAAATCCAGTCATTATCTTCTCACCCCAATGCAAGTGGAAAGTCGGGTGAAGTCTCGTAGTCCACAAAACATCGCTGTGAAGCTCCAGAAATGTTTTGTGAACTACGAAACTTCACCTGACTTTTCCATCGGCGTGTCGGTGAGCATTTAACGACTTTGAATGAATTTTCATTTTCGTGTGAACTCGTCCTTTAATGATACATTTGGTCCAGAAATGCTGACTTTAGAGGATCCAGCCTCTGAACTGAGACGCAGGAAGCCTCTTGCTCTGGGGTCGATCTAGCAGAGGGGACACTTATCACACCTTCATCACCCACACCACCCAGAACGTGAGAGTGAAGGCAGGTGAGGGAGATGATCTTCATGGCTCTGGAGGAGGTGAACAGGGGTTATCAGGGATGTGAGCGGACCGGAAGCGATCACTGAGTCTCTGTTAGCACTTTGAGAGAAAGTCCTGCGGCCTTGGCGGCCGACAGCGCCGTCGTCGAGCCGTGCGTCTGCTTGCCGGACAGTTCCAGGTGTGCGTGGGCGTGTTTGGCCGCGGCGTGTCGGAGGTCGCCGCGCTTCCCGGCGGACTGCTGCAGGGGTAGGCGTGTTTGTGAGCGTGTGTTTGTCGGCGGAGACAAGGGGAGGCGTGATGACGGGGAGGCGGGCGGCGGGGAGCTGCCCGGTGAGAGGGGGCGCTGGTGCTGGTACAGACGGTGGCGGGCGGGGGACGGGGACGGGGGAGAGTCTATGGCACTTAAATCTGAAGAAGTTGGGCTGGGGCAGCCTCCTCCTTGAAGGTAGCGAATGCACTTCTTTTTCCTCCTAGGGACAGTCAGAGAGAGTTATCTGTGAATAAAGTGTGGATGGTAAACGTCAGCAGGCTTCAGTGAAGATGCATCATTCACACCGATGTCAATGAACACGGAGACACATGATCACAATGAACACACAGCAGTATTAGTGTCAGACACACCTCCTGACTAATGTTTTTATAGACTATCACTATCACATCATTTAATATTGGTGTTCTTTAAAGGAATATTTCAACATTTTTTGTGAAAAGCACCTACTTGCTTTTTTTTGCCAAAACGTTGATGAGAATATTAAAATCATTCTCATGTCTTTGCTCGGTCAGGAGGCAGTTAATGTAGCTTGTAGCAATGTAGCTTAGCATTATGGTTGTTGAAAATATATTTCTAAATGTTTTTATATCTCATCAAAAGCACTTTATGAATGTAGGAATCGGCGACAAATATTACAAATTTTGACAATATAATCGAGATATTGCATCAGTATTGTAAGGATGACTGTTGATACTTTACAAAATATGTGCACAATGAGTTTTATTTAGTTTTTTTATACAGGTAACCATCAATAATGTGGATATGACGACTAAGTTGGTATTAGAATGAGCAGAACCGTCTGGTAAATTCAGAAAATGACATCACTTTATTGTAATTCAGCCTTTCAAACCAGAAAGACACTCGTGCCATATCACTATAAGAAAACACAATATACAGTGTCATATTACAGTAACTATATATTATTGATATACTGCTATGCTAAGCCCCTAGCTTAGCATGAAGACTGGCAGCAGTGAGGAGCAGCGAGCCCGGCTGTCATCGCCTTCACGCTTCACTCTTTAACGTGTTGCATCTCGTTAGTTTGAAACGTACACAAACACGAATGTAAAAGCATCAATTTTGGACTTAAGTGGGAGAAACGTGCAGGAACAAGAACATCTCTGTGAGTTTTGTCGTGACCTCAAGGTTGCCAGGCAGCCAGTGGAGATGCTGCACAGACGCCCTTGTTAAACAGTTACAGTACATTACTCACTGTAAACCCGCAGATTGTGGGTTTTTAACACGTCTGTCTCCGTCCCAAATAAACAAACGAGATGTAACATGTGAGTTAGTGGAGCTTTAAAGGTGTTGGCACATGTGTCTGAACTTTGGAGAGTCGGGCTCGCCTTTTCCTCTTCCAGGCGAAATGCTAAGCTGAGATCAACACGTGGTGGCCTGTTTCTGATGATTTATAATCATACTATGACTTTGTTTCTGCTTTATTACAGGGAGAAAGACCTGAGATTGTTGCAATTTTGAGAAAAGGTCAGGGGAAAACACACAAATCAGGTAAATCTGGATACAAAGCTCTGACAGATACATGAGTTTCCTGTTTTCCTGTTTTAATTTGTGTTCAAAAATGATGAACCAGCTGGCTCAGGAACATGCTTGAAGAGAATAAACTGGGAAATTTGAACTTCAGGCTCGCTATTTCCTCCTGCTTCCAGTCTAAATGCTAAGCTAAGATTAGCACGGACACTAATAATGATGCCAAGAAAGAAAATAGGCGCGTTTCCCCAAAATGTTGAGCTATTTCATTATTTCGGAGCAGCGAACACCACTCAAGCTACTTTTTTTATTTTAGTACTATTAGTGTGAGACAATGAACTCAAACATCAACAGCGTCATGGTGATGGCGGTGTCCTCAACATTACAAGCACACCGAAA
This sequence comes from Pagrus pagrus, assembly GCF_965226575.1. Taxonomy (NCBI): domain Eukaryota; kingdom Metazoa; phylum Chordata; class Actinopteri; order Spariformes; family Sparidae; genus Pagrus; species Pagrus pagrus. The sequence goes on from NC_140198.1 coordinate 4,979,261, forward strand.
GTAGCACAAGTCAGGTGTTTCGGTTTTTCTGTCCACTCGGTGCACCGTCTCCCAGTTTTGCACCAGACACGCTGCAAACGGGAGTGACGCGCCGTGCTTTGGCGAGGTCTCAAACTTAAAAGCAGACTTTGTGTACCGCCGAGCGCAGCATCAAAGCAGCTAACAGGATCCCATGATCATTACCAGAATACGATATGAGTCACCAGGTTTAACCGCAAGGAAAGGCGCGAGGCCATATTCAGAAGAGACGGAGGGAGAGAGGGGAGGAAGAGTGCGATAGAAAGTGATTTCTAAAATGTCAGAGTTCACCATCAAAAGGCGCCTGTTACCACATCGCATGAATGGAGAGAGTTGAAAGCAGATGGGCATGAGAATGCCGTCAGAAGGCAAAGCTGCAGGGAGAGTGTGTGTGTGTGTGTGTGTGTGTGTGTGTGTGTGTGTGTGTGTGTGTGTGTTGAGCTGTGGTGATAAGGATTTGCTCTAAACCACATTCACCCCCCTTTGTTCTCACAAACCGAAACACACACACACACACACACACACACTAAGATTTCCATGACGTGATGGTGGGGAAGACGACGGGGTTACTACAGTGCTGTGGTGGTAGAAGCTTCTTCTGCAGAACCACACGGATCCCTGAACTCCTGCAGCGGCGCGCTCGTCTGTCGTCTACTGTAAATCCCGCTGTGACTTAAACAGAGCGGTCTGACGTGCTGACAGGCCCGGTTCTGATGATTTATATCGTATTTTTTTTACAATGTTTCTGCACCGTACGAAGAAACAGAGCTGAGGTTGTTGGGATTTTGAGGAAAAAGTCCATAAAAATACTTGAAGTAAGTCGCACATCGATGAATCTTGAGTTTTCTGGGTACTTGAACACTAGATTAATAATAAACTCTGTAAACCAAGTTTCCTGTTTTACTTTAATAACTCATGAAATGTTCCTCCAGCTGCTCGATGAGGGAACATTTCCAGCCTTGTTCACGATGACAAACAAGGAAGAAACGTGGCTGCTGACACACGTCGTCGACTTTTTTTTGCTACCGAGCTGGAATAAAGAAGATTTAACTGTTGACCTTTAACAACACGGGTCTTGCAAATTGGTAGTAATGGCTGCCGATGATGTAAGAGATGCAACTCAACAGGTTTGTAATGACTTCACGTTGGCTGCTTATTAGCAGAGCTCGAGCCTTGACCTGAATTTACAAGCTGCGGTAATAAAGTTAAATGTTTTTCCTCGTAGGAATGTCTGACTTTTGGGGCATTTAACGGCACGAACTCATTTGAATTCATAAATCTGTCTGCACACGTTTGGAGATGCCAGGAACAAGTTCTTGTGCCGTTTTCATTTAAGTTCTGTAATCGAGTCATCAGGAGGAAGCAGAGAAAGATACAGGTATGTTTTGGTTTTGAATACCAGCGAACCACCTTTGACCTTTAAGGCAAGACGTCACAGGAGAATAACAGCGAAAAGTGGGGGAAAATCCACGTTGACGCATCAAACAAGTCAAAGGTTTTTGGACCTGAAGAAAATCCTGATGCTGAATATAAAGATGTGGAGCCTGATGTGACTTTAAGCAACAAAATATAACTTCCTGGAGAAACGGTTTCATTCTCAGGTCGTCAGATATCGACACTTAGGGTTGGCATCGTAGGATACATTGATGCTGCAGGAGGAGTTTGATTTTGGGATGTTCTGACACTTTATGACCGTTTCTCTTGTTACTATAGAGCGACATATTTATGGTTAAAGTGCTTCAACGTGCAACAGAGCAGAAGGTTAGTGACAGACGGCATGCAGAGCTCGGGTTGGATTCCCAAACATTCATTGGAGGCAGAGATGTCTGGAGGCAGAGTTGAGTCAACCGTCAGCGGGTTGGTACGTTTTTTTTCCCGTAGTAAAAAAAGCAAAAGACGGGAGGAAACCAAAACGACCTCGTCTTCTTGTGAACTTGATCCGATTAAGATCATTACCACCTCCAGAGCAGCTCTGCCTCTGAGAAAATGTTTGAATAACTGTGACTCCATCAGGGGGAAGTGATCTGTGATGGACGGATGGGAGCAGAGATGAGGAGCGTGGGCGCTATGGAGCGGGTCGGGGGGGGTGGGTGGTGGATGTTTGGTACCCACCTGCAGGGACCGCACCAGTCCGTTTGTTGGTTGAGGCCGAAGCGAGCCCGGCATTTCTTAGGAGAGCCCGGGTCTGAGCACAATGCACAGCATGCACAAAACAAGAAGGAGGAAAAGCCAAAAAAAAAAGGAGCAGAGGAGGAGGAAAAAGAGGGGTTAGAGGAGGAGAGACACAGAACAGAAAGAGACACAAGAGCTCGTCAGGGCGGAAACCACCAACAGGGCTGTTCGTTCAGAGAAAGCCATCAGGTCAAACGGTTAGTAGCCGGTTACAGCACAGCAAAACATCAATAAATGCCAGAACACACACACAGTTTAGTTAAAGAAACACGTCAGACATCCTGAACACAGGCAGTTAAAAGAGACCGAGAGAGGACAGCCGAGCTGCGACGCTGCTGACACAGGGGTTTAAAGATCTTCACTTTCTGTTCATAAACCGCTTCATCTAAAAATACACTCTGAATTAGATCATTGGCTTCATTCACGCTTCTCATCGGTCTGTTCATTGTTCAAATATATCGACATATTGATTCTGTTCTGCAGAGCCCTCATCAGTCTGCCTCCTCTCACTCTTCTTCCTCCTTTTATAAAATCAGAAATGCTTTGCCCTCAATCTTTCCTTGTGGTGTCAAATATCAACTTTTTTCCAAGACAACAGCTGACTGCTAACATCTATTAACATCCATATTTTTCTGCTTAGCTCTCATGTAAAACAGCAGAGTTTCCTGCAGGACATTTAAGTCAATAAATGATCTACTTCTATGTGTGGTTATTTTTTCATTGGTACAGATAAGTGATGGGAAATATTTCTGAGTGCCTCGGCGGTGAAGGGGAAAAGGGAAAATGCCATGATGTGTGACACTGAGCTCAAACAGTTAAGATCAGGACCCAATGTTTCGTTTGTACATGATGTTTATAATTTAGGTTACGTGGAAAGCCGAGTGGGTGGGCGGTTTGACGTTAGAGACACATCCTGCCTCAAAGACAACAAGATGTTGTGCTACTGAGCGCCAACGCAAAATCAAGCTCAACTGAATCCTCTCGACACTAGCCATTCCTTCTTTCTCAGGGTTCACTGTCTGACAAGGGGGAGATGTTTTAAAGATAGTTTACCTGTATTGGAGTCCTGCAGCTTCTCCCTTTTTCTCCTCTTCTTCTTGCCCTGTGGGAAAAAAAACAAAAAAACAAAACCCCCACCAATGAATTACTGATATCCTCTCGAGTTTCATCCATGCAAATAATTCTGGGATTCCTCTGTGCTTTCCCTGTTAGCTTAATATGTTGAGAATGAGTGGAAAGTAGTCCCCAAACTGAATATTTTTTAAAAAATCTGCACAACATGAAAAAAAGAGGGGGTTCCTTTGTGACATGTAGATAAATGCAAAAAAGTTGAAAGCAGCAACCAGGTCAGGCAACCATCTTTAAATAGTCTACAAAAGCAAGAAAAAGCCAAGAAAGATAAAGAAAAACAAAGAAAACACGTTGCATCGCTAATGTCATTATACACTCGATTCATGCACAACCTGACGTGTCGTCATCGACAAGTATTCAACGAGAAGAAGAGTCGAAAGTGTTTAACGTGGCTTTTTAAAGATCCAAATGTCTTGTTTTCATATTTGTATTTCTTTCTCTCTCCCGTCTGACTGATTTGTAATGTGTGACTGTTGAGGTAAACATCAGAGTTGTTCACACAGATCCGGTTGATGGTGGAGTGAGGCCTCATATTTGGGTGAGATGAAGGATGTGGGTACAGAGCTCCACCGCCTACGCTTCGATGTCTGCCCTCCTCGACTCGCTGTCAGCACTGTCTATGTGGTTACAACAACAATTCGTGCAACTGCACCTTTCTGAGCTTTGTGTCCGTGGGCGTATGTGTGTGTGTGTGTGTGTCGATGTGTGTGCATATACTACAGTATATATATGTTGGCTTTTTTTGGGACTCGGAAGAGAAACCCTCCACAGCTGCGGGGGCGGTGTGTGGACCTTTACTTCCTGTTTTGCTAGGAGGTCCAGAGCAAAGTGAGGAGGGTGATGAGGAGCGAGCGGGGGTTTCTTAAAATGTTGTCTGAAGCTCTGAACGCTCGCGTCGTCACTACAGAAGTTGTTCTATATTTTATAGCTCCAACTATTAGTCGACCAATTGACTGATGATGATAATCACCAACTATTTGATAATTAATTGACTGTTAAAGTCATTTTTCAGGCAAAAAATGCTGTTTTTTTTTTAAAAATTATGGATGCTTCTTACTTTTCTATCATATTTATTTGTTTCCTCTCATTCTGTTTTATTTATTATCTTGAAAGTTAAAAGCGTCAAAGTCGAAGCTCCTCTCTCCCACAGAAAACACTGCTCCTGAAACGCCTCGTCAGTAGTCCCGCCTTTAATTCTGCAACTTTGTGACATCACACTTCATCACCATGTCACACATACGCATTATTTACGCCTAACTACTAATTAACGAGCTGGCTCAGACATGTGTGAGCTGACCAATCAGAAGACACTGGGTATTCAGGGGGGGCTTAAAGAGACAGGAGCTAAAAAACAGAGCTTGTGGGTGGAGGGGGAAAGCAGAGCTACTGCACCGGACAGTATGAGAAAACTGATGTGTTTTTTGAGCATTAAAGCATGTAAATCTATTAAAAACAAAATTATAACCCTGAGAAGTAGCATAATATATCTCCTTTAAACTTAATATACTGGATATTGGACTGACAACACAAGATATTTAAATGTGCTTTTGGTTTCTTCTGACTTTTGGTTTCTTAAAGACTATAAAAACAAGAACTTATCCTGTGAAGCCACAACATGTGGATGATGTTTACATATAAAGCCGTACTTCATCATGAACTAATCAAACTCCACCACTGTGCTGATGTGAGCTGCTTAGACAATGCTCAAAGCTCCATGCATACAGCAAAAGCTCCTACACTTATGATCACAGTTTACTAGAGCTCTGGTTTATAACATATTTGAGAAACGAGCTCAGAAATAATTCAGGACTTTTATTTTGAAAGGTCTACTCATTAAACTCGCCACCCTCCGTCGGCCTCTGCCTTTAAAACGAGATGAAAACGAAATGAAGAATGACATTAGAAGGGAATCAGCGTGCAAAGTTTGTGACATGAAGCACTCGCTCAGATGTTACCAACGCGTTATAAACCACAGCCCAAGTTAAGTGTCACCATAACACATGGTGTGTGTGTGTGTGTGTGTCATGCCTGCCCGAAAAAACAAAAGACAGTAGAGCAGAGAAAAAGCGTAAAACAGGTTTCCACTCTAAAGGGACTGAAAAGCAGCGTCTCTTACAACCTTTGATTCACCTGAGTGTGGCACATTTTCCACATCGACATTACAGGATGGACTTAAACCTGTAAATTATTAGATGAACAATCACTACTACATGATGTTGTGGCAAAAAGGTTGTGTGTCTTGTTTAACCAGGACATAACGTGTGTCACTATTGTCTGGTAATAAAAAGAATGAAGGTATTTTAAAGGGATGCCCATTAAAAAAATAATAAAACTCAGGCAGCGAGGCAGCGAGGCCAGCCATGCGGCCCTGCTCTCTGTTAGTTGAGCAAAACGGGTCGATTTATACCTCTGTGTGATTCAGTGTTTCACAGTTAAACTGACTACTACACATAAACCATGGCAATGTGAAATATACTTGTAGTTAACCAATCAGATGTGCTCTTGCAGCTGCGGCTGTCACTCGTATGTTGTTCGTGATGCTGTCGTGTGTGAGTCATTAAGGTTTTTTGGAAGGTGCATGCAAACTTTTGCACAGGAATACCCACAACCCCTTTCATGCAGCTTCACATTTTTTTTTTTTCCCACCACAGAGGCATAAATCCACCATAAGACGTGTCCCTACCCAATCAGCTTTACTCTTTTCCCCTGCGACCCCGCTAAGGCCCGCCTCCTGCAAGAGTTCAACAGCAAACTGACAAGTCAGAGGCACACAGCAGCCCAGATACAGCACATCCCCAAAACATTAGACTCAAACACATGCACCACACAGGTCTGACTTCCTCCTATAACATCTGAGAGACTTATTTTAATCATTTCATGCCCTAAAAAGTTTGGTGACTTCTGACTGACAGGTCTGGGGGGGGGGTCAATAAACATGCAGGTTGTTGACACAGTAGTCAGTAAGAGAGGTAAAGAGTAACTTCTTCAGCTCTGAGGTGAGAAGATCCCAGTTCACCAAGTTCTGGTTCAATAAACTGATCCTATTCTTTTAGTTTATCTGGGTTTTATTTACAGGGAGTCAAACCAGAGAGAGAAGTCAAGTAGTTGGACGCGTCCTGGTGTTTTCAAATGCAACGTTCTGCCTTTAGGGACAGATTCAAGGTGTGTTGCTACTAATATAATATCCACTGCATGATGTAATAACTTATCAAAGTATAAATAGAGAGGTGAAGTTTTTTTGACCCCACTTGAATTGTGCCATGAAATACACATATGATGTTATCATATGATATGATAAAAGATAGTTTTTCAACTCGAGAAAGGCACAATTTGTCATAAAACTAATGAAATACAAGGCTGTGAAAATACATCATTAGAAAGTCACTACACATCCAACATCACAGACGTGGCTGACATAACGACAGCTGTCGATATGTGCAGATTGATTGTGCTTTTAACCAAAAACTAATTGGTATTTTATCATCTTTATGACAAATTCACAAACATCATATGTGGAGTTCATGGCACAATTCAAACATGATCAAAAGTGTATTTGTCAAATATTATAAAATAATAATGGGGCACTTCACCTCTCTATAGCTCTCACTGCTGTCTTTTATTTTGAAGGAACTTGTTGGTGTTTATTTTAATATAAGAAAATCATGATCAAAATAATGTTCATGAAACTTCCAAGTATAACCGATCATGTTTATAATCTAATATCCCTAATAAGTAGTAATAAGTTTTAATTTTCGAGTAATGTAAAAACATATAATAGCTCAGTAAAAATAAAACACTATAGAAATGTATTGCATTATCATATTTTTGATCACATTTCTCTCTCAACCACATGACTTCTTCACTCTAGCGACGGTTCCCAGGTTATAAAAAATCACAATCCTCCATTAACAAAGTGAGCGTGCCTCCTCGACTTAAATCTTTTTACATCCCCCTCGTTACGTTCTGCACAAATCAGCTTTTTAAAAATCAGCTCAGAAAAAGTTGTCAAGGTGTCTTTTTTTTTATTCCACTCAGTATGGAGGAAGAGGAGACAAGAGGAAGAGGAGCAAGAGGGGGCGGTCCTTACGTAGTTGTCTCGGGCGGACCAGGTCGGGTAGAGCTGCATGTGGAGTTGTCTCTCTTTTCTGGCCAGCTCGTAGTACTTGGCCTGCTCCTCCCGGGTCAGCGCGTGCCACTGGAAAACACAGACACAGATCGAGAGGGAGACTGTGAGTGTCTTGATGTCGTTATCACAGACTGCAGTCGTTTCCTGGCTGCGACTCACACTTTCGGCGAATTAAACGTCAGAAAAAGAAAAAGAAAGGAGAAGAAAAAAGGTGAAAACACAAACACCACTTTCACGAAAGACAATAATACAATTATACAGTAAAAAGTACAAACAAATGAATGAGATACAATAAAAAATAAAACAAGGAGTAGGAAGCTGTAGGTTTTTACTCCTTTTCCAACATGTACGTTGTGTTGTTTTTATTTCACTGTTTGTTTTCTTTTGAAATTTGAAATCAAAATACATCAATCAATCAATCAATCAATCAATCAATCAATCAATCAGAAACCCACCAAAGTAAGTCTGAAGTTAAAAAGTTTAAAGAAATAAGCGAAAGCAAATGCAAAGTGGATAAAATAAAATCCAATTTGTGATGTTTTGTAAAAGAAAATGTTTTAGTTTTATTTGTTAATAAATAAAATAACATGATTCAGTCCAGGAGATATAAAATCAGTCAGAAAAAAGGCAGTGTAAAAAGTAAGAAGTTGTACTTTTGGTTAAATTAAAAGGAAGTTTTGGTGCAGATTACAAACAGCAGCTCATTTCACAGTTTGCAGCACATGCACGTTGTAAATCCAGACTCACACCTGAAGAAAAACGCTCTCCTCACAGCTCCTAACACAGTTTGATCTGCATCTGAACGATATCACACACTTCACCGTCTTATCCTTCTTCAGCATCCCAGTGCGACCAGTTGGGAGCTGCTCTGATCTCAGCAGCACCAGTATGTGAGAGTTCACCTTACCACCGTCCTCTCATGTCCCTCATGTGTGAAATCACAGACTGACCTGGAAAAGGGATTAGTCTGTGTTTTTAGCCGTGTGTGTGCGTTCATCCCCTCACCCTCCGTCCAAGAATCTGGTTGATGGCGGCGCTCTCCTTTAATGTGCACTCTGCGATGACCTTCGCCCTCATCTCCTTCATGTAGAGCATGAAGGCGTTCAGGGGTTTCTTGATGACCGGCTTCTTAGGCTCCTTCTCCCGTTTGACGTCCTGCGGTTTCCTGAGAGGGGGGAGAGGGTTTGTGTATACAAGGAATAAAGTTTGGTGTGTTGTTCCTTTACAGTATGGCAGGTTACATGTTAGGGAACATAAGACAAATCGTTTTTTTTTTTTTTCAATATTTACCGTGCTAATTAGCGAGCCTTAGGTGGATTGTGTTACCACTGGAGAGAGCCAGGCTAACAGTTACCCTCTGTTTTCAGTCTTTGTGCTAAGCTAAGCTAACAAGCTTCTGGCTGAAGCTTCATATTTATGAACAGATACAAGAGTGGTATCAATTTTCTCATCCAACTCCTCGTTAAGAAAACAAGTATGCATATTTCTCAACGTGTCAAACGTATCCGATTATTATTGTAATGACATTTTCCTTTCCCCCATTTCAGTAGATATTAAAATATCAGACAATTACTTGACAATAGTGAGTCAGGTAAACATTTAAATGTATTAAAAACATCCACAATATAGCTCAAACTATTGTCAAACCCTGCAAGAGACAAGTACATTTAAAAGAGGAGGATGTGATGAAGAACAATGAAAGAGGAGTGTGATCGATTGAAACAATGCAGCCGATACTTACACATACATGCTCCTGTCATACTGGTCGTGGTCCTGTTTGCCTGTGGGGGGCACTATGGCTGGGTGGGGGATCCCTGTAGGATGCATGCCTGACGGGCCCAGCATCAGTGAGTGAGGGAACCTTGAGGAGGAAGACAGACAGAAATCTTGTAGTCAGATCAGAGAAGTGTGAGCGAGGTGGGAAGAGAGGACGGAGAGCGTTGAAGCGAGAGCAGACGTTTCGGTAAGCACCGAGCTTGAAAGCATTAAAGCATTTAAGTTGACGAGGCCTCCTGCCTGCTTTGTGACTTGCTTCTTTTTATGTATTCAGCAGTGATGTTAAAAAAAATCTGTCACCACTAGAGGGCGTCCTAGCATTACTGAACGAGAGGCTGGGAGACCAGAAACACGGCACCTTCACATCTTGATGCGTTGTGTGATGTCAAAAAATAATAATTTCACTCTCCATCCATCCATATCAATTGAAGTCTTAAAGGAGGCAAGTTTAGGGATTTTTCAGGAAAGTTTCACAGACAAAAGACAATATTTTTTATGCCAGAAAAGTTTTGTGTCAGCATCTTTACAGTCTGCGGAGATAAAAGAGGAAGAAATGGAGCCTGACTGACAACGAAGCAGCAATAAGCATCAGCTGCTGGCAGCTTGTGGCAGCTGAGCGAGCATCTGGGTCAAAAAATAACCAAAAAATATATTTATATTGTTTGTTTTAACCTGGAGCTCAGAGGTAGGGCTGCACAGAGGAATACATAATTAAAAACAAGCATGTAAGACGAGTTATTCACCACGTTAAAGGTGTGAGATCAAAGAGTCAGATCAGAAAATTTAATGTAATTCTTAATTCTTATATCTATACTAGCTTTCAGGTCTAAAACATATCTATGAAAGGTTGGTGCACCTTTGGTTACTGTGTGACCGAGGCCTTCTGCAGAGAACCTGCAGAGCTGGAAAGCGCTGCGGCGAGAAAGCATCAGTCTGTGGCAGATACAGACTTATACTCTTATATGTGCGTGTGTGCAGACATCTTTAACACTGGTGTCAAATCGGAGTCACAGCTTTAAGCAAATACAGAACAACAAGACAAAACACCTGGCCGAGTGTGACGACACTGTAGCGCTCTCAAACTCACAGCGTGAGTTCATGAGGTTCACACTTTTTCCTGTTCGTGTGTGTCCTTGAAAAACAAAAAAAGCTCTACTGCTTTTTTTAAAATGTAGATTTCTTAGCGAGGGTCAGGGACACACAACAACAGAAAAGGGACAAAAGCGATAGCAAGAAAAAAAGCTGTCAATGTCCTGATGTGTGTGTGCGTGTGTGTGTGCGTGTCAGCATCTTGTATTCTGCAGCAGCGGGTAGCTCGGCTCGGCTCAGTTTGCCTTGACTGAGCTTGTTTTTTGGCGAAAACACTGAACCCGTCCTGTTTACAGCACGCTGGCTCCAATAAGCCTCTGCTCGTGGTATAAACAGGAGTCGATGATGCAGAGCGTTGTTGCTTTTTTTTTTTTTGGGCTCGGTCCGGCTCGGTCCGAGGCCTACGGTACCTGGAGTAGGAGGTGGCGCTGGAGAGGTTGGAGGAGTAGGACTGCCTGAATCCACAGGGGGACAGGCCAGGATAGACTGGCTGGCTCTGCCTGCCACAGCACAGCAGAGGGGAGAGACCGCAACAGTTGATGCCTTTTAGCTTTACAGGAAGACCTTCAGTTCATCCACATGGGGGCAGTTAACCCTTCAGGGCAATTTAATTCTATTATAATCTTAATTTAAATGCAATTTCATGATGAAGATACACATTTAAAAACATTATAAACTCACTCTACTGTGATACAGAGGCACTGCTTTGGGGGAATTTCAACTTATTGTCCACCATTCATCATCTTTCTTTTGAAACATCTTGAAAACACACTGATATCTTTTTAGTTTTATTGATTATCAGACAGCTGGAATCAGAAATAATGAAAAATCTTTATATATATATTTTTCTTGTTTTTGTCCTGTAATTAATATTCTGTCTCTAATTTAAGAGATTTTATTTTATTTTTTTATTTAATTCTACTTGTTTTCTCACTTTTGAGTTTGAGGAGAGGCCTTCGTTTCCCACCTCTCCTGTCCACAGGGCACCTTATCAAACATCAAATTCAAAAGACTTTTCAAGGACTTTCCAGGCCTGATTCTCTAAAATTCAAGAAGCCAAGGATGGATCGAGGTGAACTACTGTTACAACACTGACTTTTTATCATAACATCTAGCAGGTTTTACAGAAGCTCACAGACAAAAATGTGAAAAAAAAAAAAATTAAATTAAATTTCTACTCTTGCACAAAATATATAAATTCAATATATTATAGAATTATATAAATATCTGTGTAGCAGCACGTGTATTTAAATGTATGAGATTTGATGAAATGCATGCAAATAACTACGTAGAATAAACTTCAGCACCGACACGTTTGATAAAAGTAAAACGTGGTGGTTTGATGCTTCTGAGCTTCTTCCTCACATCTATAGAATTATCTTCTGCAGAGGCTCTTGTGATGCTGTGATGCACGGAGATCCCCCGCCGAGCCTCGGATCAGCTCTGTTGACAGCTGTATGTCAATACTTGGCTTACCGGGAGCAGAAACACACACACTCACGCACCATGGGAGGTCGAGAGTGGGGATGGGACGTAAGCAGGAGCCTTTGATATGTATAAAACCACACTTCTCCCCCCAGAGAGCCAATACAACCCCCCCTCCCTTCAGCTGATTCATCCTTATGTTTCAACGTATGCACACACACACACACACTCTCCAATCCACAAACCACCTTTCACAATCTCCATTATCATCACACACACTTCTGCTCATCTCATCCTCTTCCTCTCTCCGCTGTATCCAATCTGTAGCCGCAGGAGGGCGGCGCTGCACGTACAGTAAAAAGCCCAGCGGCAGAGGCCCCGCGGCTGGGACGAGATCCAGAGATCACCGGGCTCATCTCCCGGAGGACCGTTCACGCTGTAATCCTGTTTTACACTACAACACAGGTCAAGTGTTGTTCAGATAAAAGCCAGTTCAAACCAAACGGGCTGGTCTCTGCTCTTTATCTCGCCAGGCAAGCTGCACACACACCAGGACCCAGAGTCCAGAAACAAACCAATCGATCCATCAATTAATTGGATTTATTTTTCAGCACATAGCCAGAAGAGAAAACACCGGCCCTCTTGTGCACCACGCCAACAGCGGCTCCTGAGTGACGGCGGCGCCACATTCGAACAGAAAAACACCCCCCATGTGACAGGCATGGCTGGGCAGAGGTATGCTGGGAATGAGATGAAAAACCAGGCCACATGCTCCATTGTGCTCTGGGTCTGGTCAGCGCTTTGAGCACCGCCGCTGTGACTACAAGTGACAACACCGTAATTACAACACCTGCAAAGTGATGGATTCAGTCCAACGTACGGAGTCTGAAGATGGCAAAGTGGAATAGTTTTCACACTTCGTCTCCGACACCAAAAAAAAGGGACTTTGAGGCCTTAAATATTTTGATTAAGGACCGAGAAGTACATTTGTTACTTGATGTACTAAAGCGATCATAAAATGTGAATTTGGGCTTAATTTTCTGGCTGTTACTGGGCACACCCCAACTTCAAACATCCACATAGCTGCAATTTCAGCTGCTCAATTATGCAGGACGAAGCAAACAAGACATTTCTGCGACAAAGGCTGAAGATCTGGTTCTTTTGGTCTCTCACTTCAGTAATTTGCATGGTGATGTGTGACTTATTCGGTGGAAATGTCTGTTCTTAGGGCCAAACTGTAAAAAAATGCAACTTTAACTGCCAACTCTGCCACTTAGAGCTGCTGTGGTCTCCATGAGAAGGGCTAGTTGGATGGTTGGAAAGGCTCCTACGACCCTTCCCCCACATCTTTACACCACCTTCTGACATTAGTCAATTGTGTGGAGGTGAGAAGAAAGCCAGGATTTGAACTTCTCTCTCTCTCTCTCTTTTCTAATTACCATTTAAAACCAAAACTAGTGAATATATGTGGGTTTTTTTAGACATTGGTAAACCCACCAAAAAAAGGCGATTTACTCCTTTCCCATCGGCAGGAGGCAACGTTTGGTTTTGTTCTTTTTCTTGTGTCACGCCTGAAAGCAGCTTTTTACGTCAGTCTCAAGGCCGACCGAACGATGTTCAAGCGTCACTTAAATGGAGGCGGTCACGGTCCTCCAAATCCACGAGGTCACTATTTGATATGACGACCAGGTCACTGTCGGACCAACAAATCTTGGTATCCAAAGATCAACGGATCATCGGTTTAATTCCCTGACAACTGATTTAGTTTTTCATATTCTTCTGTAAAAAGATAGGCCACATGGTATCAAGCATATTTTGTGGGATATGAAGCAGCTAACACCCTGGAAGTGTTGTTTTTGAAAAGATATTGGGAGAATCACAGATCATGTTTTTAATTTTCGACAATCAAAACCGAGAGCTCATGATGGAAATGTATTTAAGCCCAGATGTCAGAGGAGGGGGAAAAAAAGACATGTTAGTGGGTTTTTTGTCCAGAGTGAATTGGAAAGTATTTCTATTTTTAGGAGGAACAACTACAAATCTAAACATCATCTCATCTCTTTGAATGTGTTTGGACAACACGTACGAACGAGCTCCTTCCCAGAATAATCGGACCTCTACAGGCCGTAGTTCCTCACAGAGACAGGAGGAGGCGGCTGTGCTGCAGTCTCCACTGAAGTTGCAGAGGCTTTTATAAACATCCCCCTCAGCGCTCCGTTCACACTGTATTTAATAATGCAACGTGTTTGGGAGGCTGCAAAGCTGCATCCTTACAAACAACAAAACGCATCTCAAATAATTCCTGACCCCCCTCCTGGTCCGACAAGACTCACCCACCAGCCCGGCAAAGCCCCGGGGGGGTGGGGGGAACATACGGAGGTGGTCATGGAGTGGAGACCAGGCTAATAGTGGAAACAACAGAAACCGTTTTGACATTTAACCAACTCGTTCTCTGTGTTCTCCTCCATCTCCGTCAACAAAGGAGCACACTACAGGGGCCCAAAACAAGCAGATAATCTGGGTTAAAGGAGATTAGCTGCTAATAATATTTGTGAAAAAATCCACAGTCTGAAAAAGATAAAACAGACTTGAGAGACGTCTGGGGACGGACATGAAAAACAGATACACATGTAAGCGAATGCACACACACAAAGTTTTAAGCCTCCGTTCTCCAAATCTCCGTGACATTTGATGTAAGCCTTTAACTGCTCCTGCAGGGGATTTTGTCCAGGCACAGATACTGTAGGTTGTAATAAATGGATTTATGTTGATCCATAAATCAATGGACGTCTGACATTATAAGTTCACAATCAACCAGCATGACATTGAGAGCTCACAATCGACTCAAAAATGATGGAAACTCCAAATGAAACGGCTGAATGTGGAACAGATGTGGCCGAGTTTTCTATGCCGCCGCTGCTGCCGCCTCGAAATGTAGCAGATAAAAGCCAAAAACCACGCATTTTAATGGTTAAATTTGGAGGCTTGAAGGCTGGAGTCTACCTGAATCTGCCAACAATTCCCAGAATCCACCACAATCTTGAGGAAGACTGCAAGTTGCAAGCTGAGCCGTGACAGGATGTCGCATGACTTGTGCTCACCGCCGTCTATTTTCTCCTTCACAGTATACGATGATGATTTCTTGGCAACAACATCCAGTTTTAAACCACATTAAGTCTCTTTACTGATAATTAGATTTTAGTCGTCAGTGGAAGCATGCACTCAGAGGACTTGTTTGTGACAAGATTGTTAATAAAAGAGTTATCATTTAGTCGTCATTTCATAAAAAACTTCTGCATTCCTTTCGTTTCGATCAGAGGTCGAGGTTGAAGAAGAGTCCCGAACACAGAGGATCAAAGGAGGTGGTTTCCATGCTAACGGGCCCTGAGGTTATCTGCTGTGACACCAGGTGAGACAGTGATGTATGTAACACTGACCCGGGTCAGACCGTGGGTGCATGCAGTGCTGTGGGATGATGATGGCGATGATGATGATGGTGTTTGGAAGGGTCGAAGTAAATTGTCTTTTTTGGGACAAATTAATGTTTGAGGGTCAGAGGTTACAGGTCATCAGTGCATCAGCCTGCTAGTTTGGACTAGACTTTGGACTTGGGGTTGGACAAATGATTATATTCATTACTAATTAAACATCTGATTGTTTTCTTGATTAATCAATGAAATGTTTGGGTTTTAAAATGTAAGAAAATCGTGGCAAACATGTGCAGGTGGACACGTTTTAATTCCTTGTTTGCTCTGATGAACGATCCAAAACTCAAAAAGTTTTCAGTTACTGTCGAAAACAAAAAACTCAGCAACAACTCACATTTCAGACAATGAGCATGAGGTGTATTGTCAGCTACTAAATTATTCACATATATATTAAGCTCTTGTGCAGAGATTTGTAGATGTTCAGTCTCCATCACTCACATAATTTCATTGTTTGGTACAAACCGTATTGTTTCTCAGTCATCCTCAACAGAAGTGTGTAGCATCAGTTAGGGGCTGCACCACTGATGACTGTTATTTTTGAGTTATCTGCAGGTTATTTTCTTGGTGTCTGGTATAAAGGTCTGTGGTTCACACAAGAGATTTTCACATTTTGTTCTGGGGCAGAATATAGATCAGTAAACACCACACACATGAAAGTGTTTACATGTCTTTAAAAAGGTGGCTGCTAACAAGTGGCTAAAAGAGACAACACAAGTTCAACACTACAACTCGTAGACTGATCAATTTATAGTTTAGTGTGTGCGGTGTAGTGTAGTAAGAAGCTTTGTGGTGGTGACATCTAAGCCACGATGGAGTCCATTTATAATGTTAGCTTTTTACTTCTGGTGTTTTAATTTAAACTTAAAAAGGTTTGTTCATTTGTGAAGAGTAGCATCAGAAAACTTGTGTTTGTTTTCTGCACTTATCCAATATTTTGTTGAGGGAACCAGGGCGACGCTCACTCCTGCTCTCTGTGGATTAATCGACTTCGGCTCTACATCACTTCTTGTTATGTAACAGACAGAAAGGTGTGTTCCTTTGACGTTGTGGAAAGATTGTGCGTTATAACGAGGTCATCACGGGTACACAAAGGACTGAGTCACAGCTGTACAGATGTGTGTGTGTGTGTGTGTGTGTGTGTGTGTGCGACTCACCAGCCCATGGAGGGAGTGATCTGGCCGACGCCGCCTGGAGGGAGGGAGTAGTACCCTGAGAGGTCCTGGGACTGGTGCCTGTGAACGCCTGGAGGACACACACACACACACACACACACACACAAACACACACACACACACACACACACACGTTAGGTGAGGTCAGCTGCCCTGGGTCCAATGAGCTATTAGCGCTATTAGTCCTCTGGGAACCTGGTATTAAATGCAGAGATACCCTTAACAGTAGTGTGTGTGTGTGATGGACCCTCCACTGGGAGCTGATGTCGCCAGTTGGTTTCACTGGTTTATCCAACACGAGTTACAAGCTGTGGTAAAAAAGTCCCCACATTTTAAAAACACACACAGACACACACCCCAAACATGCACACAAACAAACCATCTCAACATACTTCATCTCTACTTTTAGCAGAAATGTTTTCCAACAAAAGAAACACAGACAGCTCGACTCTGTGCCCTCGCACAGTAAATATCCCGTCTCCCTCTGTCTCCCTCTTTGTGCCCTTCAAAGGAAGTCATTTGTCAACAGGCAGCACCTAGCACTTAGCGCGGCCCGGCTGCTAACCTGTGTTTGCAGCAGAGGAATGCTCTCGATGACTGTAATTTGGCCGCGGCTCCGGGCCTGTTTCAGGACCCCGAGCCACTATAAATCTGGACGTCAGGAATGTGACTGAGTCAGTCGACCTGTCTCACCACTCCGATCCTTCCTCCCCTCCCTCAGTCTGTCCCGCCACGCCCTTCCTCCCTCCTCTTCCTCCTCCTCCTTCATCCTCTCCCGCAGCCCTCCACCCTTCCACCGATCAGACCTTCTTTCTCGTAGTTTCTCACCTCTCTTTTACCTTTTACCCCTCTTTCCCAGGCTTCCCTCCTTCATTACAACTCTTTTCCTTTCCTCTCCCAGAATGTATCCAACCCCCCTGTAATACTTTATGGTCTCTCCCAGATTCATTCTCGCCTTCTCCTCTGCCTCCCCTGGTTTTTTTGCTCTACCCTATGACAAATACATGTAAACAAACATTCCGAGTTGTACCAACAACAAAACCATTTTCACATTAGTCACATATATCTATCCAACTGCAAGAATTCACTATTTTAACCCTCCAGTTCAGCTAATAACCTATTTTTCCCCCTCTATTTCTGGTTTGCCTTATCTTTATGTGTAACAATGCTTGTATAACATCAACCCTGTGATGCATAATCAAGTTATATACATCATTTTTCTCTGGACAACCTGGGCTACCAAAATATGTATGCCGCAGGGATTTCACATGAATGTGTAAATGATTAAATGACCATAAAGACAAAGAAAAAAAAGAAATGTAGCAGGACAAAAAATACAAAGCAGTACTGGTTTGCTGACCAGATATTTTAACTCACTTGTACATTGCATTAATCTCTAGAAATCATAATAAATGCCTTTATAAAGAGCTCTGAGAAGACTTAAGGAAGGAGAAGGGACTCCCCTGCTCTCTACCCTAGGCTCAACATTTTGTAGTCTTTATCAGGGTAATTTCCCCGTCTTATAAACAGGGTTTACCCTCAGGGTGTGTTCAGACTGACAACAGCACCGCTCAACAAAACATGGACTCCTCATTTGTTTCCATGAGAAACACCACACTGCAGCAAACAAACGACAAAACTGTGGTCGGAAAGTTTTAATTGAGTGTAATGTCATTTTGTTAAAGCCAATCAAATTATTCAAGGCTGACCTTATTTTGTGTTTACAGACAATATGACGTGACTCATAGTTGGAGACAGAAGCTCATCAAGTTTCATGTCATCAAATCATCGAAAGAATAAAAGCTGTGTGAGAAAATATCTGAAAGTTTTATGAACACTGGCTTTGTATCAAAGTCAAAGTATTAATTAACTCCGAGGCAAGAAAAACATCCAATTACCGTTCGTAAATGTCTTTTACATGCACCGCTCACAGCAGGAGAAAAGATTGTTCAGTTAAAAAGCTGAAAACAAATAAATTGCAATTATGGGATTAATTAGAAAGGATTCAGCACCTATCGCGCTGTATAATGTTCAAGTTCAATAATGAAGATTTGGAAGTCTCGACGACGCAAAGTCTCGCAACGATGGCTGAGGCTCAATGCTGTTGTAGCATTGTGCTACTTTTCCCTATAAAGCACTAAAACAGAGAAAAGATTTACTGCCTTGATAACTAAAAAAGCTGTAGTCCTGCCTCAGAGTATAAACAACACAGCGGCATCTTTGCATCTGGACTTGCATTTTCTCCACACCAGCCATTGTGTTGTTTTGCCAGAGGGCTATAATCAGTTTGAATCTGCCCTCAGGCTTGTATAGATTATTCTATCTGAGTTCATGTTGTACTGAATAATAGGGAACTGATAAATGACCTCCAGAGCCCCATTCAACTGTTTATGATAGATGTTACTTCCCTTAACATCCCTTTTCCTAGTCACCCAAGTTCCCTGAAATGACTGTATGGCTAACATCAAAAAACACAATGTACACAAGTTTTATTTTGACTGTTCATGTGTCACACTTGAAAGCGATGGAAACATGACACCGGTTTCTGTAAGTCACGTTTCGGCTATCGGCCCTGTTTGTTGTTGGGAAACCTGAAGGGGAAAATTAGCAGCAGTAATGGGGCAGTTTTCTTTGGAATGCCCCTTTTAAAGCGGCCGTCTAATGACAACTACAGCAACTATCTCACGGTCTCCATGTCAGTGTCTCGGGAAACACTTAAAAGGGAAACTATTTGAGTCAAACCGGCTCTGCGTGAGCTCGGTATCAGAACGTGTGCACATTGACGCGAGAGCTGAAAATGGTATTCCTGCACTGATAATGTTGCTGCGGTGGTTATAACCACTGAGAGTGCAAGTGCTGCAGCATCTGAGCCTTTAAATGAGTTGACAAGCAGCCTGTGTGGTGTACATAAAAGAGCCCAAGACCAGAAGAAACTTTGTAGTGTTTTGTTACAGTAAGGGCGGTAATGAGTGCTGACAAATTATACTAAGTATAGGAAGAGTGACTTCTATTAAGACCAAACATCAAAAGTCACACTAATAGTAAAAGTCATTTTTTTACAGTGCAAAACTACAGATTCTGAAAAGCATGTCTAATATGACTCTTTTGGAAATGAAACGTGATGAATAATAAGACAAAAGGCAAAACACGGTTTCCCTTTCCCTCCATGTTGTTTTAAAGCAGAGTGACTCACACTCTCATCATCAATTCATAAATGTAAAACAGAAACGGGAACATGAGCTCCTAAAGAGAGTCATGGTATAGTTTTAAATATTTTACAGTGTTAGGATTTTACTGATCATTTAAAGGAGAGCTGTTATGCAACTTATTTCTCTTTGGAGACTTAAGAAAATGAAATGTATAAAGATAACACAAGTATATAATAGAGTATCATCTGCAGAGAAGCGTATTTTTCTTTAGTAATTAAAAGGCAAAAAATGTAAACTTTATAACTTTTACTTAACTTACTTTAACATGCTTTTTAAAGGGTTAAGTGTGTTTACAGGTCTTGGGGAGTACTATTGCTATGTGAAAAAGTAAGTAAAGATTTAAAGCCTTTTGTGGCTCTAGAGTAAGATGCACATAATCAGATATATTGCCTCCAGTGAAGTTGCATCGTAAGTAATGTAGGCAGCAGCTTTTGAAAAGCAGTCCACTGGTCGTATTGCACTCCTGTAACACGGTTGGACTCATTATGGACGGTTTAAAAACAAATTGATACAGCAGAACCAGAGATATCGCCTATTTATTCCACATTTTTATTCCTGGTGCCTATATTACCCACAATGCAGCTTAGCCACTGAGTGACATCACTGGAGAGAATTTATTACGTTACATGCAGCTTCCTCTGGAGCCCTAAAAAGGCTTTACACTACTTTTTTTCACATATGCAGTAGTACTGTCAACACACTTCATCATGTCAAATTGGTGGAGTTACCAGAAATTGCTAGAAATATGGTCTGAAGCAATGTTAACCGACATTTCAAACTTCACTGCCATTATTCTATAACAATTCCCAAGAAAACACACAAAACCAACAATGCCTTAGTCTGCCTCTCCACGCACCGAGCCCATTCGTTCTTACTAAAAATGTAGATTTAAAAAAAAAAAAACGTGTCTCCTAAAACAGCTTGCAGTTTGTCGTTTTTAGCAAAAATGATTAAAATAGGAATAAAAAGTAAATTTCTTTGTGGCCATTTTAAACCACAGTTACACGTTTGGTTACACATTCTTGTGAGTATTTACAGCAGCTGGAAAGTGTGTGTGTGTTGACCCAAAATAAACTAGAGTTAGTGTTGTTCATGGTAGTGAAGGAACATGCCAACTGCAACAGAGTGGCTCAGTGACAATATAGTTTTTGGACACAAGTGGAGCTCTGTGGCACAGAGGAATTCAGTGTTGGTTTTTGCTCTCTTCATGGATTTGACAGAGCTGACAATAAGAAAATGTAAGAATACAGCCTGATTCTGTCAGCAACACTTCACAAAGTACTCAAAAAAAGCTCTGCTCAGGTGACTGAAGCGTGCAGTTTGCAGACTGTTACTTCACACTCCTGTAGCACACGTACAGTAATACCTGAAGCCCATACGCAACTATACAGTAAGTGTCAACAAGTGTTAATCTTGCACATTAAAGTGTGACAGCGAGCAGACGCGTTTCATTTCTGCTTTTCTCTCTCGTTATTTAACGCTCCATTGTCCGAGCCAACAGTCACATCTGAGGAACAGTCAAAGCGATGTGGCGGTGTCGCATCGACTGCGATCGACTAATTTTGAAACGCATGGTGTTAAGTGGTGTTATGGTTGACTGAAGAAATGAAAGAAGTGACTGGATTGACCAGCTGGATCATAATGTCGAACACTTCAGCCCTTTAAGTCTTAGATTTGTGATTTCTTTACAACACGCATCAAAAACCAATTCTTATTTAGAGCAAAATAATTTTACTATGTTGTTGAAACTGAATCATATTTTGTGGAGATAATGTTTTTTGCTTTTTCCTCTCAAGTCCTCCAGCTGCTCTGCCTCAACTCTGACTGATCTAGGGTGTCTCCTGAGGGACCGACTGATTTACTTGTTACAAACAACTGCTGCCTACTTCAGTTGCCATCAGCTAGGTAGCTCAGTTAGCCATGCAGCTAGCTGACTTTGCTCGGACGGACTGGGAGGTGCACAGCTGTCCATATTTTCACAACAAAATAATTTCATTCCCAAAATAAGTTAAATTATCAACAGAATGAAGAAAAGCAGACGTCTCTGCACTATGTTGCAGAGATACCTAATAAAGTCAGCATGCTAACCAGAGCTCGCCCCTAATGACTTTGTACCTTAAGAGGTGATAATCCCATAATAAACAACATGCTCTGAGCTTGCAGTCTGGGCAGAGTCAGCTATTATGACCATTAGCTACACACTTAAATGAGCTTATTAGCTAATGGCAGCTACAGTTAGCTGCAGTTAGCGGCAACACTGGGGATACGCTGCCCCCTATTTGTTTGTAGCATGCAGTTGAGGTGGCATTTTCATACATATTGCACATTTAACTTCAACTTATTTTTCATTCAGACCTAGTTTAAGCACATTTACTCAAGTGTTATACTTTAACTACAATTTTGAAGTACTTGTACTTGACTTTTTGCTACTTTATACTTCCACTCCACCACATTTTGGAAGCAAAATTTTTACTTTTTTACTCACTTGAAATTAATTTATTTGATCAGATATTAGATTAAAAAAAAAAAACACAAAACACTGCTCTGATAAACACAGAAATGCTGAATACTACTAGTACTTTTGATGCTTAAATAAATGTATTGCCAATGCCTCTTTTCTACTTTTCCCACGTATCAGTGATATCACGGTGAGTTTTAACTTTTCTGGGATCTAACTATTGTGCCTGCATGAGGACACAGAAACAGTATAAAGTTGTTTAACCAGACACAGACTCACTGGTTACCAGGGGAACTGGCGTCCCTGCATCCCCAGTCATTGTCACTTTAAGTCTCTTATTTTAAGTCTCTTGCAGTGTCGTGGGGTGATGATGTAAAGCGGGCGGGGGGGCTTAGGAGTGACAGTCTGTACCTCCACTGTCACGTTTGGGAACTGACGCAGCTAAATTTAGAGCTGGGATTAGGAAAATGTTTATTTTACCTAAAAGCTCTGCAAATATATTTTCACTCGGCTGTATTACGATGTTGCTTCTGATGCTCCCCCCCCAAAAAGACACTGATCTGCAATAGATTCCTCAAACTAAATTTAGGTGAAAGAAGATGTTTTTGTGTCTGACGGTAAGAGGCGGTTTCTTACAATAAGCAGTCCAGACAGGGCACTGACATATGACACAGTTTTGCTTTTCTTGTTGCTTTCGCTATGAGGATAAAATGAATGGAAATTAGGGGGAGGTTGTCAAGGTGAAATACGACTAAAGGTCCTCCAGTTACTTTTTTTAGGCAACAGTGAAAACAGAGAGTAGGGGAAACGACACAGGAAGTAAACTGTGCAGTGAGAATGTAGTGAGAGCTGTGAGGTCAGCGAGGTTAGGAAAAGATACGTTTAACTTTGAATAAAGATAAGAAAGTGGCAGAGCGCAGAAAATACAAGAGATCAAATGATTATACGAGATATAAGAGATGACAATAACGCGATTCAGAATCTTAATGAATGTTGACTTTGAATTTTACCAACCGCATCCATTAATTTTGGTTTTTCACAAGACAGAAACTCAAAACGATGCTCGGCAGCTCCACAAGAGCCAACGCCAGCTACAACAGCAAAAGCACAAAAACAAAACAAAAGCCAGAATTCAACAAGTCTTTACACTGATTATCAATGTGAAGACGGAGGGATTGAAGGATGACTGCACTGAGAGAAGCTTTGAGATGAAACTGTGTTCACTCAGGTACATAAATCAGACTTTCGGTCATAGTCTCTCAGAAAGCATGAATCAGGTTTTTGATTCATGCTTTCTGTGAGAGCATGAATCACAGAAAGCATGAATCAGCGGAGTCCGGCCCTTTGTTCCCTGCTGGCCAACATGACGCTCTCCTCAACCTTGAAACAAATCGAATCAAAGCAAAAGCACGACTCTGTATCAGACGTGCCTGTGGTCGACGGCTCTGCTGCATCTGAAACCAGTGAATCCCAACACAAGGTCGATGACTGACAGGAGAGAAGAGCACGAAATCATATTTATTTTCCTGACTGTTGTGAATTCATGGATCATTTCACACTTTCAGAAATAAAAAAAATAAAAAAATATAGAAAATCCCTCTTTGGCTAAACTGGTCGCAATATGCAAGCAGACATTTCTTTGTTTTAAGTCGTCATGAGCCAAAACTGAGAGACTATCTCCATAAACTCTCATCTATTTCTATGAATCTCTAAAATATCTTTAAAATCTGATACTGCTGCTTGTTTTTTCATGTTTTTTTCCGATACCCCGTCCCTCAGTGCCTCAGATCAGCGCTCCATAACTTCAGCTTTAATCTCTAGATTCTCTGTCAACAGGTATAAAACTGTATTGATCAACGTTGAGCCCAGCGATGCAGGAGGAGTAGATAGGTGCGTCAAAAAAATGGCATCACTGATGAGGTAACCCCGCTACCTGTGACGAGCTGAGGAATGATGTCAGGTGTGTGTGTGTGTGTGTGTGTGTGTGTGCGCGTGCATAATGTTACTTAGTGGAAACGTCGTCAGAATCCAGGTGAGATGATGTGAGAAAGATAGCCAGGTGTTAGCTCTGTGTGTGTGTGTGTGTGTGTGCGTGTGTGTGTGTGCATGCATGCGTGTAAGGGGTTAGAAGCAGGTGGCTCAGTCTGTCATTAAGAGCTGAGTCACGGTGCTAGTCACACGCACACACACACACACATCCACACACACACACACACACACACACACACACACACACGCACACGAGAGTCTAGACCAGACATGGAGAGTGTTTTCGTTGGATAAAGGGGATTTCCAGACGGAGCAGGCAGCAGATTGCCTGAGGTCAGACTCCGATATCTAATCAGAGGCAAGAAAGGACTTTTGTTCAACTCAAGTTTCTGATTTTTCTTCTTCCTCTTCGTCTCAGTCTCTTTCTCCACCCCCCGATTCTCTCATCGTCATCATCACCGCTGTCAAAATTCCTTCACTTATCTCATTCGGACTTACAAACTTTTGTGTCACAGCAGTTCCTCTGGAAATCCCAGGTAGTGCCGGAGGACCCATGATTTCCACCTTATCACATTATGGAGTGATTTCACGGTTATCAGCTGCAGACTTTTACGATGCCAACCTCTGTCTGCACTCTCTCTCGCCTTTTTTTTTTTTTTTTACTATCGCTTGGCACCATTTGTTGTGATCTATGTCTTGTGTTTCAATGAATCATCTTTACTAGTGTAATATAATCAGAGCAATAAAACCATAACCAGTATAATTGTTTTCAGCATCATGTTAACGGAAGAAAAACTGCACCTCAAAGAATATTTTGTCTAAAAAGCTTTCGAGTGATAAAATCATTGACAAGTAGGGACCCCCTTGAAACTAAGATGCTAAATCTCATGTGTGTTGTTACAGCTGTAATGTTCACGCAAAATCAAATATGTCGGGTGAAACAAATTATCTAGGCTTCCTTAAATCCACTCGTGTTGTCACTCAGGTTGTCTGCTCTCAAATCTGCAGAGTAGTTCATAACATCAAACATCAAAATTGCAAATAAATGTGTCCATAATGAAACTGTTCAGTCTCACCCTGACCTTGCAATCAATCAGCGTCCTTCGCTTGAGAGCAACAATGGCGGCTCCACAAGAGGTTAGCGTAGCTGCAATAGCATCTCAGAACTGGAGAGGTTTTTTTAATCGTTGAAAGAAGAGCAAAGAACAAGACTGAAGTCTTTTTTCCTTGATGGAAAAGATGTTTTCATTCCTTTCTCGACTGGTTTTGTTAAGAGTTTGATTTACGATCTCCTGCTGTAGATGGTGATGGACTGATGGTTCGTCCAATCATCTGCCAAGCATCGTTTCCAAACAGTTTCTGAGGGCGACTTCCTTGATGCCTTTCATTAGCATCAGGTTAAGCTCACCTTGCACACACACCGAAAAATGGTTTTGCATTTATGTCTCCTTCCCTACACCAACAAGCTCTCACCAAAGACCTTCATGAATTAAAAGTAAATGGCCTCTGACGTGCCCTTGAGCAAGAAGCTGGATGACCAAACATATTGACAGGAGAAACCAGGGAGTGAACCACCAACCTTGAGATTAACGGATGTGACCACAGCTGTGAGATCCTCCTGACATATTCAGCTCTCTTTAACGACTACTCCACAGATTTAGCATTTTATTCTGAAAAATAAAAAAACTCTATGCATCCCTCTTTCTTTCCAAAAATTGGCACCTACATTTCCCACAATGCAACTAGACTGCAAACAGCTCAGTCTGATATTTGGGTGTGTTTTAGTCGGGGTGGCTAATGTAGCCTTGAGCAGACATGAGGAGCAGGCTGCAGAGCTCCACACCCAGAGTTTGTTTTCTTTATTTCAAACTTGTGGTCTTTGGACCCGACCAACCGATTTATCTGATTTAGTGCAGCTCCCTCTGGAAATCTTTTTACACATGGGCAGCAGTTCTCCAGTTGCTCTTCTGGGGACGATGAACGCGCTCAGTCTGCCGTAGATATTTAAAGTTTTGACCAATGATTTCAGCGTCGTCCTCTGGGGACCATGAATACGTTCAGTATGTTCAACAGTAACCCGGTCAGGAGTTTATGACATATAGCGCGACACACAGAGAAACGGACTGACCGAGCAACAGCGGCAGCCCTTCTTAGTGACGCCTGAAACACAAAAATCATTGTGTTTAAATGTCAGGGTGTGTTTGTTTGTGACTTTCAAACAGAGCACAGTGTGTGTTTGTATGTGCAGCGCTCGCTAAGGAGAACCTTGTGTGTGCTGCTGCAGCGATGGCTTGTGCGATTGTCACTCTAATTGTTTCCATCTTTGTGTGAGTGTGTGTGTGTGTGTGTGTGTGTGGCTGGCGGTCCCTTCAGAGGACCAGGCCACTTCAGAGCAGCCAAGGAACCGCCACAGGCTGACGGAGCCGGTACTGCCACTTCACACACTGTGTGCGTGCCTGAGTTTGTGTGTGTGTGTGTGTACATGTTTGAGGCAGAAGGGAGGGAGCCGGGGTTGCCAAACATGAACGTAATACATGTGTGTGTGTGTAAAAGAGCGAATGAGTAACAAGAACGTGAATATATGACATTCGTTATACGACATTCTTGTGTGTAAAATGAGACAACGCTTGTGTGTGTGTGCGTTGCATTTGTGTCGATGTGATAAATGAAGTGTCGACAGCACAAATGCGTCGCTGTGTGTGTGTGTGTGTGTGTGTGTGTGTGTGTGTGTGGACGGGGACTTCAGGAACAATTCAGCAGCTGTCTGGAGTATGTCTGTGTTTACTCGTGAGTGTATACATGTCTATGAGAGGCCTCTTAAATGTGTGTAATTCAGTATGTCGACAAGAATTCAACAGCAGTAATGACGGCTGTGAGCGTGTGTGTGTACATAAACTTCTGTCTTTTCTGTCTCTGAGCAGGCTTATGGATGTGTACCTGTGTGTGTGTGTGTGTGTGTGTGTGTGTGTGTTCTCACCTGTCTTCTGGCTCATGTCTGTGGGCAGGTGTGGAGGACTCGGGCTGAAGTGCTCGTTGCTGTAGGGCAGGAGGGACGTCAGTGGATGCATCCCGTGAGACTGCTGCACCACCGAAACTTTGTTGGACTGTTGACGAGACACAAAAGATGCAACGTTAATTTAGACGATAACGATGTTGTTTGATTTTTTCCGACATTTTCTGGGGAGGTGAGTCGCCAACAATCAGGCTCGGGGCGGGTGAACCTACAAGTGCAGCAACTCCAGTAAAAACAGGGGGACATATGGTGCCATTGTCTTAGCAAATAAAGGAAGACTCCACCAATTTTACACATTAAAGTGTGTTTACAAGTCTCGGGGAGTGCTCGTGCATGTGAGAAACAAATAAGAATAAAGCCTTTGGTGGCTACAGAGGAAGCTGCGTGTAATTGGATAAATTGCCTCCAGTGATGTCACTCAGTTGCATTGTGGGTAATGTAGGTGCCACGTTTTGCAAAGCAGTGATCTGGGTCTAGCATTGCACTCCCGTAACACTGCTGGATTCATTATGGAGAGTTTAAAAACAGCAGTACAAGAGATATCAGCTTTTTTTACTCCACGCCTACATCACCCACAATGCAACTCTGCCACTGAGTGATATCACTGAAGGTAATTTACATGCAGCTTCCTCTGGAGCCACAAAAAGACCAATAAACACACTTTAATGTGCAAAATGTGTGGAGTTACCCTTTAAACTGTTGAGAGGAATGTTAATAAGGATGAGAATAATTAAATCAATTTAAAAAATAAAATAAAAATGACAAAAAATGAGAGATATGAATGACATAATATGGGATGCAGGACTGATTAAAATACTAAAATGAAATAAACTTGACTGAAATAAATACTTTCAGACGTTTCTTACTGATTCATATGAAGATACTTTAAGTCTGATGATGTTTGGAAGGTAAGTAACGCTGAAAGAAGCTTAAAGATGATATTATATTCAAGGGATGATCTCAATCCTATCTCTTGTCTTCTCTTGATTGATCGGTGACGATTCAAGATGCACGATTAACACAAAAGATGTCATGCCATGCTCTCCAAACATGTTCTTCTTTTGCTCGCTGATACAAAAATCCAAGTAAACACACATTTTAGACATGGTTTGGAACAAACAGATGGGCTGTACTTTGCTCCCATTGGTTTTCAGTGGAGCAGAGAGGAGGAGGAGGTGGAGGAGGTGGAGGAGGGAGGAGGAGGAGGAGGAGGAGGCCCATTTGATCGATAAGCCTTTGATGATCAAGTGAGGCTGCGTGCGAGCTTGTTTGCTTTCATGTTTCTGTTTACAAATGGCTTTCAATAACTTACGTGAAATCTAGTTATTGCTAATGCCCACAGCATGCTGGCTGACATACGATACGTCACGGCGGTTTGCGATGTTGGAGGCAAGCTAACCAGGCAGCCTGGGACGGAGTTACAATGTGCTGGATATGTTTGAACCAGGCCGTGTGTGTGCGTGTGTGTGTGTGTGTGTGTGTGTGTGTGTGTGTGTGTGTGTGTGTGTGTGTGTTGTGTGTTGTGGACTGGGCACTGTAATAGTTTCTGTGGGAGACGAGTACAAATATGCGTCATTTTGTGCGAGTGTGAATGTGTGTTTGTTGAGTGGGTGAATATGTATTGATGGTTATATTTGTGTGTCTGTGTGTGTGTGTGTGTGTGTGTGTGTGTGTCCAAGCTGCATTAAATCTTTGAAAGCTCTACAGAGACGCTGATTTTCATGTGTATGAATATTTCTGAGAAAAGTTTTTAATGTTTATTTTTTATTTTGTACACTGAGACGGACAAGCGTGTGTGTGTGTGCGTGTGTGTGTGTGTGTGTGTGTGTGTGTGACGATTTGCCTGAGTGTGTGTGTGTGTGTGTGTGTGTGTGTGTGAAGTGTGTAACATCAGCACTACAGAGGGGCAGATCTGGTGCTACTTGCTGGACCTCCTGCTGAGTTACAAAGTGAATACCTTATCACTTAAAGTCAGAGCTTCCACGCGCTACACTCCACATTAACACACGCACACACACACACACACACACACACACTTTCAACAGCTCCTTTCCTATCCATCAACATCTTCAACCATCTCTTACAGGCCAAACACGCACACACACACACCCAAACGGACCCTCATGTGTATGCTGCACGGCTGCGAAGATCAAACTCCTAAACCGCTTTTAATGTCGAGACACATGAAAACAAAACGCCCTGCCTCTGTACCGGAGAGCCGAAGGGGTGGGAGGTTTGAGGGGTGGTGGGGTGGAGGAGATGGCGTGAGGGAGCAGGGTCGGAGGAGTGGAGGTGGTGGTGGAGGTTTAGATACGGTGGTTCTGCATTCATAATAACCCGAAGAAGCACTCAGAGATGGGACGCGGGAGGAGCCTTGTGGGCTGAGGAGTATTTGCAAAGGTTTTGACAGAATGGGCTTGTTGGCCACCGTGCAGGATGAGTACAAATACATGTTGTCATGGTAACACCTAATTAAACACTACACTGACTCGGGTTTAAGGTGAGACCGGGTCGTACCTGTGTGTTAACGTCTTGAAATCCACTGATTCTTCTGTGATTTCTATCGTTTTGATTTCTCGTGTCTTGCTAATGCTGCGTTCAAGTCACGTGGGACGAATGAGGGATAGATTCTCTTATTCACTACTATGGAGAGGATTAAAGTACCAGAAATGTGTATTAACCATCAGTGACCTAGAGCAGTTTTTGGTGCGCTTAAACCTTATTCTAGCAGTCAGCATCACGTGCAACTGTCACAACTGTTATTTCTTTAAATTCTGTTGATAGTTTTCGTTAAATTTTGAATGTTTTCAATTTAAATTCTTACATGTTTCACCTTTAAGTTCAAGTTTAACTAGTTTAAAGTCCCAATTTTACATTTGCTTTGTCTGAGAATGAAAGAATTTACCAGAAACTTTTAAACTGTGAACTCACCTTTTACAGAAAGTCAGGAAGTTAAGTTTTTTTCATTTAAAAAGATATACTTCAATGTTTGAGACATCCATATGAATTTTTGTCTACATCTGACCTCTTCTAAGCAAGTTTCAGCCATTTATTCTTACATCATATAAAAACAGGTTTAATCCGTGACTCTATTCACTGACTATGTGTCCATAAAGGTTCAGCGGACATTAAAACAAACATGACTTATTTCATTTGTACATGAACAACAGATAAGCCGTCTGTCGGCACAGACAAAGAAGCAACGTGGGTTTCCTTCGTGAATCAATGCTGCAGAACGTGATGGCTACAAAGCCCCTGAGGTCCCACACAACAACACTAAGGAGCTGCTTAATTAGATTTTTGAAGCATATGGATGTTATAAGCACTTCAACAGTTATTAAACATTTTAGGACAATAGCTATTTTTAGGCGCTGGCTGCTGTCGAGGTCTTTGAGGGTTAAAATGAGCTTTTTATTATTAGCTCGAGCTGGACTTGAGCCGCCTTGTTTAAGGCCTTCAGCACTAATTTGGATGTTCATGTTGAGGTATTCAGATGTCAGAAACTGATTATTAGGCAACTTCGACATTTACTCTAAATCTTAAATCTCAAATTTCCATTTATAGCAGCGTATGTTTGTGGATTACAGAGGAACGTCTTCAAAATGATGCACAACAGGTCCAGGGTTTCATATTCACCGAATGTGCAGCCATGTAATGCTGCCTTATATCTGCAAACTTAACTAAATGTACCTGAGTTTAGCATTCTTTTAAAATGAGTTCTCACTTTCCCACAAAGCTGATTGTCGTGTATCACCCAACATCTGCTTCATGACCAACAAAACCACTAAGTTGCTTTTCTACCTGTCCCCTGACTCTGTGTTTCCTTCCTGTCTGTCTGTTTATGACTCTGTTGACTTCAGAGCACTTCAGCCATCATTTGTTGTTGTTTATTGTCACTTTAAATAACAAAAAAATTAAAGTCTTTTCATTCATCTCTGCTAACGAGCCGTCACACAGCACAGCTCCCTCCTGGGAAAAAGGAAACGCTGCAGTGTTCGGCGGCGGCAGTGACATTTTGCAGGGAAAATCCCAAAAGTACTTGGCATAAGCAGCGAGTGACTTCAGATTGCATGTGTTAAGATGACATTAAAAAGTGTTTGAACCTGGCGAAGAATTAGAGTCGACGAAGATCTAAATGAGTTTTCACGTTACAGAAAAAAAAAAAAAAAGACTAATTTTTTCACGCCGACTGGGGAAACCAGCGAACCTGCACAAACAACAAGACGCACAGTCACGCAGATGTGAATATAATGCACACGCACATCACACCTCACCTACGAGGCATGTGCAGACACACACACGCACATTCTGCTTTAACAGATTCTGCACATGTGGATGAAACACACACACACACACACACACACACACACACACACATCTGTGCAGGGCCGCTCGGAGCCTTCAGAAGTCGCTGTGGCTCGGCTTCACGTGCTGAGGTTGATGTAGCCATTTTGCTGTAACGTTATAGCCGCAAAATCGTCCATTTATGTTTCCTCTCTTCCTCGGGGTAATTAGCCGGCCTTGAAGTGGCTTTAGCTGCGCCTTCCTTTTTTTACACACACTCAGGGAGGCTGACTGAGAGCACTCATTTAACCCATAATTATCAACCCCTCTGTATTTAAAAAAAATCCCCCCCACCCCACCCCTCCTCCTCACCCCACCACACACATACACTCACACAACTTACACATAATTACCTTAGCTGAGACAGACAAGTGTGTACATGCATGTGTGGCTCACACACACACACATGCTCGCAAAAGATGGAATAACACTTACAGCATCTTTGAAACGGAAACGCGCAGCTTTGTAGAAGAGTTACACACACACATGTTCAGGTGCACACACACACACACACACACACACACACACACACACACACACACGCAACAGAGGGAAAAGTTCACTCACCCTTTAATTTAAAGGAGAAGAGTTACCCTCCCTTACAGGCTCACATAAATCGTCAGGGAATGAAAATTCATAGCACAAATCAATAGTAACTACAGGGTTTTTAACTTTGACTGATTGAACCGTCATTAATTTATTTTTTCAGTCTGAAAAGGATGAGAAGATATTTTTAGATGGAAGTTTTTAATCTACTTAAGCTCCTGAAATTAACAATATGACACACAGTCTCTGCAGCAGCCCACCTGGAAATGGGTGCAGCTCCAAGCACTCTAAAAAGTTGAGCCACATTCTTGATTTTTCCGTCTTCACTTGCTGAAATCCTAATTTCTGGATTTTCTAAGCATATTACTTTATGGACACCACCAACATTGTCTGATGCCTGTAGAGACTGGAGGAGCAGTGAGGGTACAGCAACAGGAAAGGGCCCGGGAATGTTATAAAACTGCTGCTTTCCGGGAATATTGGCTGAGAAATATGTCAGACATGACACAGCAACACTGAGCTTTAGTTGCCTGAGTCAGATGACAATTTACAATACACATGTGCAGGCTCGGCCTGACTGAAGGTGTGTGTTTAACTGATGACGTGCTTGTTCTGAATAGCGGTAAACGGAGAGCTGTGAAATACTCTACCTTCCTGCAGACTTACTAAAGAAGCGGCTACAAAAGCGCAGCTAAAAGCTCTGTTAATTAACTATTTAAAAGCTTTTTCTATGAAGAAAGCAAAACCAGGTAATGTTGGGTTTTCGTGAGCAAACAAACATAATGAAACAATAAAATAAAGTAGATAAAATAGGGATGCAGGAGAAGCTACTACAGAAGACCTTTTGGCCCCACTCCAGAGAAGGTCCATCCACTAGAAGTGCTGTAGCAACAAACTCACTGTGACTGGAGGCAGAGGCTTTAGCAGACAGCACTAATGGATGTCAGAACAACCAGCGAGTGACCGATCACTGTCATTCAGGAAGCAAGGCTAGAGTTAGCTATGGCAAGTCCAGCGCTAACTAAGATAACAGCAGGAGTGACGACACCAGAAGGGAACGGTACCAATTTGGCATCTTAAAGACCTCCTCAACGATGCCATGAACCCAAAGGTACAAAGAAACGATACTAGATAGGTCTCCTGTTACCACAGCAAAAGAAAATAATCCTAGGAGTAGTTTTGTGTTTTATTTTGTGGAGCTACAACCAAAGTACGACTGCAGAACACCCAAAAGATAAAAAAAAGGTGGCACACACACACAAATCTTCAGGACAAAGTTGACTAGCTCGCTCTGACGCAGGACATTCGGCCAGAATTAATTGGTGAAATAGAGAAAAATCAACTTTTTGTCCTGAAGATTTATGTCACGTGGTACTTTTGTAACTTTGGGTATTCAACAGTTGGAATAGAGCATCACAAACTCAACACTGAAGGCGAATCCTTTCAGAGAATAACTTTGTACTTCAAGGACTTCTTTTCATTCTGCTGTTGAATCGAAAGACATATCAAATATCTTTTTTTTTAAAGTTTAATATTCTGATATCTACATTTAAAAAAGGGTCACAGTAAACCGTGTATCACCGTCCATACGTTAATCATGTAAGCGGCCTTACACGTGAAGAAACCCACTGACAAACAGCAACAGCGCTGAATATTAAACCTCTCGTTTGTTGATTACATCAAAGATGTAATTACTTCAAAGACGCGATTACTTTAAAAATTCCAATTAGATATCAACACCTCTTTATGTGCGTCAGGAAATCGTAGATGTAGCCCTCCGTCTCTCTGTAGTCTAATTTCACTTGAAAGGCCTTTGATTTATCAGCATATTGTTGCTGCCTTTTATCTTCACTCTATTTGAACAGAAATCTGCGGCTGAATACAAGAGTTAATGGGATCTCAGACATCACTTGTTTGTAACGACAGCCCTCCACCTTGACCCTGACACACACACACACACACACACACACACACACACACACACACACACACACACTCATACGTATGCATTTCACACACACATGCGTGCAAAGAAACGCAGTTGCATGCTCACGAGCACACACACACACGCCTTCATTTAGAGGACCTTACGCTGATAAAACACCACTAATGTATTCTTTAGTTTTCCAGATGACACACTAAGTAGATCCGTCTCCTTTTTACATTTGAAGCGGAAATTAAAGCGTCCTCTCTTTTGTTCCTCCACTTCCAGAGTGCTTTTGAGTCTAATGTCTTTAATCTTAAATTTCCACGGAGATGGCACAATTCAAAAACACTCATTCGCTCGCTTTTTCTTTCACAGTCGTCATCCTTTGCCCCTGATGTGCCGGAAAAATAAATAAATAAATAAATAGATAAAATAAAGAAGGGGACAGTCGCTGGGAATTAGCGGCGGATTCACCTCGCTCTCTGCGATCCTTTTAAGTGGGTGCAATCAAACTGCTTTGCAGGAAAGAGCTTTCTCACAAAGAGATCTGAGCGTGATGGCGCCGTGTTTTGTCATCGGATGAATCGAGGTTGCACTTAATAAACCGTATGTCAAAGACAAATGAAAACAACCGTTTGTGAATCACGTTTTGGATCCGTGATGTGTGAATTAACTCTCGCAGCGAATGTGACGTTTCAGAGATGAACCGGTGGCTTTCTTTTTTTTAGGATAAATGCTTTTGTTGTGATACAATTAGGAAAATATACTAAATCAATGAGCCAATCTAAGACGACTTCTTAAAAAACACTAACAGTTTGTAACAGGAAACTGTCTTTGTCTTGAGGTTATTCACATTCTTTATATAGCACTCGTGGGGTCGTTTCTATTTGACTTTTTTTAAAACTATTTCTGTAAACTCACAATGACTATTAAAAACTGCACTTCCAGTCATTATGATTATCAATAGACGACCCTCTCAGAGAATCTGTCATTATTAAAGTTTTCAACCCCCTGACATCTTTTTTTTGTGGATCTGACGTGAAAGTGAAATCAAACACCATCTCAGACAATAAACTTCTGAAATGAGGCGTCCTGTCTCACTTTGACTGCTTTTATTCTCATGAGATGTTTTTTTAATAAGCACCTGTTCAGTTTATTTGAAGCCACAATAGAGAGGTGAAGTC
Source organism: Pagrus pagrus (assembly GCF_965226575.1). Taxonomy (NCBI): domain Eukaryota; kingdom Metazoa; phylum Chordata; class Actinopteri; order Spariformes; family Sparidae; genus Pagrus; species Pagrus pagrus. The sequence continues at coordinate 5,014,328 of NC_140198.1, forward strand.
CCTCCCCGTGCTGCGGACCACCATGAGACTAGTGCCGTCAGTCCAACTCAAATTAAATGTCTTATTATTTTCAACATTTGGACTTTTAATGCTCAAATTTAGGCTATTACACTGGATACATGTGTGGGAGCAGAAGGCAACTCCCTGTTAAAGTAGCATTTAGTTAGCTTCTTAGCTAATGTCAATAAAAAAACACGTTAGAATAAAACGCTATGAGTGAGATTCACTCACGTAAGCAAACACATTTATAAAAAAATACACATCTAAATAGTAATTACAGCAGTCGATCCTGTCATGAATTATACACGTGATGATTGTCGATTCAAAAGATCATTTTTAAACTTGAGAAAGTTGCAGTTTGTCATGAACCTGTCGAAGTACAAGACTGTGAGAATATGTAATTAGAAAGACTACAACACCCAACAGTCGTGCAAGTGACGTCGTCTCTTTTAAAAGTCACCGAAACCCTGAATCAAAACGTTGCAGAGCCGGTCTTGTGTATTAATTAGCTTACAAAACTTGTGCCAAGACGACGGCCATGCTGGTGTTGGTGATGTATACGGCGTGAGACGGAGTGGCTTTACACAAAACTGCAACTATCTTTTAAACTGACAAACACATTCATGGCACATGAAAAACACACTTGTTTTGGACTGTTAACCAACATACGCATTATCTCCAAAATCAGGTTTCTGGAGAAGGAGGTACCAAAAGGTGGAGCTTTGTCCAGGTACCAATCACTCCACCGAGGCACGACATGGATTTCAGGAGCTGTTCAGTGGAGAAAAATCTATTTCACACAATATATTTCCTTTGTCGAAGAAGCACATGTGAAATGTCAATGTCGTTCGAAGTGGATTTTTATGTTTGCACCTCTTCAGCATCTTTTAATAGACACAAATGCAACGCTCTCAATACAATAATGCTTCATCTGAGGGTCAGCCGCCCCTGAATACTTAATACCACACACACACACACACGACAGGGAGAGAGAGAGAGAGAGAGAGAGAGAGAGAGAGAGAGAGAGAGAGAGCATATACACATGGGTGTTGGGGTTTGCGGGTGAACAGGAGGGGAAAAAAACCTCCAAGTCTAAAAGCGCGGTAAAATTCCCCGCACCTGCATGCAGAGAGAAAGTGCAAAAGAGAGAATGAGAGAAAGCCAAGAGAAGAAATGCAGAAAGAGAAAGAAAAAAAAGTAAGCAGGAGGGGGAATATGAGGTGGCGCAGAGGACCTGAGAATCTCACAGAGCATTTGATCTCATGCGAACTCTTGGCCTCCATCAGAGCGATATTAGATTAGATCGGCATTCGATTCAACGTGATTGGATTTTATCGACTCCCGAGATGAAGGTTACTGCATGTGACACGAAGAGGCAGAGCTGTGGGAAACACCTGAGCTGCGTGACACCGACAGACCAATTCTGAAACCGTCCTCTATGACTAAGACAAAAACATTGATATGATTAATTTAATTCTGCCAAGAAAATGTTTTCTGACTTTCAAGAGGATGAAAATTTGTCAGAAGAAAGTCTTGTAAAAAGTTTTGTGAGACAGCAACAACACAGTACGCTTTATTTATTTCACCCCCGGTCTATATATAAGTTAAATACTGTAACTCTCAACCAGGGTACTTTTATGATCTCTCTCTCTTTCTTTCTCAACTCCTGCACCTTTAAAGTCCAGTTTCAACATGATATATCTCAGGAACTCTTTAACTTAACTGAAGTATTTTTTGTACTGCAAGTTTTCTGAAATTTCATGTTTAACAGCTGCAATATGTAAGAATTGGCAAGAATGGTTAACTGCTGCCAACTGTAGCTGCCATTAGCTAGTTAGCTCAATTAGCTGTGCAGCTAGCTGTCTGAACTGGGAGCTCAGGGCACCAGGGAAGTTGTGGGTGTTTACACCGCTACCGCAGAAGCTTTGGACCAGGACACTCTGGGGCTAGCTGGTTAGCATGCTAACCTAAATAGATATCTCTGCAACTGTTATTTCTTCACATTCTGCTGATTATTTAGTTATTAAGTTATTTAGTCTGAAATGCTCATATTGAACACATCTGGCAACACAAAATGATCATATGGAAAAGTTTTTATGGTTATGCTCAAGCAATTCAGAGCACTTTGTTAAGTTTAGGAAAAGATTGTGGTAAAATACATAAAAAGTCAACGCTGATTTGAAGCACAAGGAAAGATGCGTTAATGATATTCAACTCAAACCACCATCTTCTCCCAACTTTAAATCACGAGAAACCATTATAATAACGACATCCACCACCAGCCCCGCCCCCCCAGTGCCACCATGGTGACCTGCTCCGCCGTCATGACCCCCCACAGCCCACCAGTCCCACCAGTCCAGAGCAGTGAGTAGGTCTCCCAATCTGGAAGTCATTGCCTTCTCCAGAGTCAGGAGCCCAAAATGAGAGCCTCTTAGTTGGAGGTTTGGGCAACATCAAAGCGCAGGCAACCATAACAACGCAGCTATGTTTAAAAAAGGGCCAAACACCCCCCCAACAAGCCCGCCCACTCCCCAATTACACACTCTCTCACACACACACACACACACACACACACACACAAATGCTCATATGCATGCATGAATGCATGTATGCAAGAACACGCCCAGTGGTGTGCATGCAAATACACACACACACACACACACACACACACACACACACACACACACACACACACACACACACACACACACACACACACACACACACACACACACACACACACACACACACACACAGACGGCAGCGTCCACTGCTGCCACACACCACTGGAACATCTGGGCCATGGCCATGATGAATCAGTAACCACTGTTTGTAACTAACAGGCAGAAATGCTTGTGTGTGTGAGTGAGTGTGTGTGTGTGTGTGTGTGTGTGTGTGTGTGTGTGTGTGTGTGTGTGTGTGTGTGTGTGTGTGTGTGTGCGTACATATTACAATGCATACTACACTAAAATACAGTGTTCACGACCAACAATGATTTTTAGTTTTTACTCAGCGCGTTTTGTTTTCCAGCCAGGACAGAAACGTTCAGAGAGATGTGACAGCAGAAGAAGAAGAGACGTGTGATTTTTTTTATTTTCAGTTGTTTGGATCAATATAGAAAAAGATGACCAGAGAGAAAAAACACTTAACTGCCACTTTTCCTCCTATTTTTACCAGTGAGGGCACTAACGTCACGTGTTGTGTATTCCTGGGGGAGGTTTCAGCAATCTCAAGTTTACACATCCACCAGCTGATTCCAGTTTTGGACTCAGCATTTCACTATCAATATTTTGTTGTTGGCTTTGGACCTGCATCTAAAAGTTTCAAATGTACTGCTGCTGCCACAGAAACGGTTACTAGGCCTACTCGTACTCGTCGTAGTGAAGCAGCAGTGAAAACAGTACAGTTGTAGCTGAAAGATTAGTTTGTAACTTCTTATTCACATTGTATTGATCCATTATTTTCACCTGTAATAACTTTTCCATCCCTTCTAATTCATGATTAATGTATTTTAGGTAACAGTTCATAATAACCATTGTTAATAAATGGCAAATCATAGTTAATTAAACTGTAGTTAATAATTATTCCACCGTTAACCATCAATAGCTTTATAAACCATTTATCAAAGTACTATAAACATCAGTTGCAACCTCATAATAAGCTTAATTAAAGGTTTATAAATCATTTTTATTGTTTGTTAACAGTAAAATAACTATTAACTAAAGCTTCATTAATTATAAATTAACCATTTATTAATGATGGAAGCCTGTGACTCTCCTGCAGAGGTTGTTTTTATGTATTTATTACAGTTGAATAAACACAAAAACTGGAACTTTGCACACAATCCTGAAGACTTGAAGCTCACGTACCAAAAACAAACCACCAGACTAGAGCCCGACCGATATATCGGTTGTCCGATCACAGATATATCGGTATCGGTGCACATTTTGCCCGATATGTGCCTTTTTTATAGAACATAATGCAGAAAAACATTCTTGGGCAAAACACATTGTGTATAAAAAGTTTTTAGATGGTAGCGTTTTTATCTCACGAGTGTTTCATTGAGAAAACACGGTTTCATTTTGCAAAAGACTTTTGGAGTTTTGGTTGCCAGGTTTCACTTTTGTGTTTAGGGTTTAGAGAAATGGAGCTGAAGTTTCAGGAAACGTGTTGAGAAAAGTAAAAAATGCCTGTGATGACGCCATCTTTAACTGTTTCATTTACCAATAACTGCTGGTACAAATAATAACAACAGCGTTGCAGCAGTGGGAAAAGGTGCAGAAATGATGGCAGCAGTAGTTGTTGTGGTACAAGTGGTTGAATTTACCAGACTCGAGAGAAAAGAGACAGGAAAGAGTGCAGGGAGATTCACTTTTTCACACGTAATCTGACATAAACCTCCCGTCTCTCTATGAGGCGACACTCTGCTCTGCTGCAGCCGGCTCCAGGGGGAAGCGACTGTGAAATCAAATCCCCAGCCGCAGCGATGATGGCATTTGGAGATGAGTTATCACTCCCTTAATGAGTGGACGGAGACAGACAAGCAGGCAACTTTCTCCTCCAGACTGCGGTGACGGTTTCACTCTGCCGAAATGATCTCTAATGATCGGTACCAAAGCGAGCTAATTAATGGTGTACTTGTTTATTTCTATCAGAAAAGTGCCACAATTAACAACTTGTTTGTGACACTCCGGCAATCATCCGCAACAAAAATATTGACACGGGGAGACGGGAGGAAATGAGACGACCACAGAGGACATAAATCCTCTTTGAGACACACTTCCTCCAAGGTTTGGTTTACTCAAACAATAGATACTGCGACTACTTCAGGCCACAGCCATATTTGTCTGTCTTGTGGGAGCCGCTTAGCAGAAGCAAGAAAGAAAAAAAAAAAAAATCCAGCGGTTTGATAACAGCATTGTCGAAAAAAAGGCGCCTCTGTTTGCATTTACTCTCAGACAAACCATCCGGGATTGTTTTCAGTGCGAAATGTCAAACTTCCACAGCGTTGTTTGTCCGACTTGATTTATCAGGCGGGCCGCGGTTTGGGATTAAAGTTTTTTCCCCAATCACGAGTGACCTTTCGGTGAATCTCCTCCTCCAGCTACTGTATTGCATCAGGGACGCTAACGCTGGGAATCAGGGCTTTGGTTTTTTTTCTTTCTTAAAGATCCCCAGTGTGATTGCGATCCCGTCCGCCGGGTTATGCGGTCTCGTCCCCCCCTGCTGAGATGACTGAGCTCGTCTGTCGCTCACTCATTGTGAAACCTTTCCTGTGCGGCTGCCGAGGACAGCTTTCACTCACCGGCTGAGCTTAAATACCACACCATGTGCCAAAATGGGAAATGCCGGTGCACATAAAGAAAAACCCCTGCAGTGACGCGCTTCCTGTGTGCCAAAGTATATTTATCAGACAAACATGGCCACTGGAAACCACAATAGAGAGTCATGCAGGCCATGGTGAAAGTTTTCTACCGTGCAAACTAAAGACACATTTACAACACACACTCTGGAGGTGCGTTATTGATAATCAATTAATCCTTTCCTTCATTTTATCAAGAAAATAAATGCCAAAAGCTTGTGAGATGCAGCATCAGAAATGTGAGGGTTTGCTTCTTTTCTGTGTTTTATATCATTTTATATTAGAATATCTTTGGACTGTTGCTCCAACAAAACTAAACAAAAGACAAAACTTGGAGCGTTCAGAAGTTGTTGAGCACTTTTCAAAAGCTTAAAATGGTTAAAATTGACAGAAGAATCAACAAAAAAGACGCACAAACACAGCAAAAGAAAAGAAATGGATTAAAGGAACCGTCCACCCAAAAATAAAAACGTTATTTATACCCTCAACGTGCGGCCAAGCTTCTGCACCCACTGCACACAGGATGCTAACGCTTTTAGCCTAGTAGCTTAAAGGTGCAATATGTAAGAATTGGCCACCTCTCTGATTCAAAACTGAAGGGGAAGCATATCGCTCAAGTTACCACTAACTGTTGCTAACTGTAGCCGCTGTTAGCTAGTTAGCTCCGTTAGCTGTGCAGCTAGCAGTCCAGAATGGGAGTTTTGGGGCCAGAACTAATGCTCCCTAAAATCTTTACAGAGTGCAAATATGACAGTCAAGTCGTTATCTTTACATCTACATGTATGATTTCTTTAAAATATCATTATGAACACAAAAAGCTTCAAATAAAAACTAAACAATTTGCAATCTAGACACCTTTAAAATGTATAAAAACACACATGAATGCACGTATTCTTTAACAGTCTCTCGATGTTGACACGCAGTTTTGTACTGTACGTTGCACACATGTGTGTTTGTACCAGAGCATGTGCCTCTCGTGTGTTTGCAGGGCGTCGACGAGGCGGTCGTACATGGCTGACTCTACACGTATGCCAACTGTTGTTGAGTCAAGTTTTTTAGGGAAGCGCACAACTCAATCAGCTTACATGCTTTCTGCCCCCCCCGGGCCACCGGTTCACTTCGGGTGCACGGTGCTTTCTGTCTGATGTGCTGCTTTGATGTTTGTATCAAAATAATCTCGTCCCTGGGCGTTTGTGTGTTGTGGGAGCATTGAAGGCCACGCAAAAGAAATACCTGAGGGGGGCAGAGTGTGCTGAATGGCCTTCACATGCCTGAACCCCGATACGGCACACACACACACACACACACATATACTGTATGCTGCTATTATAAATATTAAAGGCAATCTTACTTTTTTTGACAAGTGAGATGTTTTTGTGGACAAATTTCCATTTATTTTTGAGTTTTTAACAGAGAAACTTGTAAAAACAAGCGACAACGTCGACAGAAAACTAATTTAAATTTTCAAGAATACTTTAAAGCCGTTCGTCTTTGTGTGTCAACCACTGTTACCGTCTGCTCCTTTCTCAGAAGTCACTGAGGTTTAACAGCTATGAACTGTGAAAACCACCTTCATTAGATTTTCCTGCTTCAGTCGTGTAAAGTTTGAATGAATAAATAATACGCCTGCCACTCATAATCATTTTCCTTATCGGCTAATCTGCCATTTATTTCCTCGATTAATAGCAGACAAGTGACTCATGTCATTTTGTCCGTCGCAAGGAAGTTCCTCGTCAAGTTTTTTCCCCTCCAATAGTTCATAAAAAAAAAAAGTTCATAAACATTGAAATACTGAGTCATCACGTTCTCGAGTCGAGTCACGAGTCTTTAACTTCCAAGTCCAAGTCGAGTCAGCCGTTTATTTTCTGTCAAGTCAAGTTGCAAGTCATCAAAACACTGACTCATGTGGACCCGAACATCAGTCAAACAAGGTCAAACATCGCAATTTACAAAAGCCAAACATCATTTTCGAAATGTCTCGTCCTGCCTGAAAAATATCCCAAACACCAAAGATGTGGTATAAATCAGAAAAAATGCCGCAAATCCTCATGTTGAAATCAGAGAATGTTTCATCAGAAACAAGCTATCAGTCATCCAAACATCTGCCGAGCGGTTTTCCATCGACTGATCGCCCACTCGTGTCGGCTCTACTTCGTCTTTCTCTCAGTGTGTGATCTATCCGACACTACGAGACGACTTAGGAGGAGATGAAGAGAAATAAGCACGGATACAAACCCAAACCGAGCCAGAAGTAGACCAACAACCCAACCGACACTGTCTGGAAGAGGCAAGTCATCAGATGACAACAGAGTGGGGAGGGAAAAAAGCCCCGGGGCCGCCGTCCAATCAGCTCATTCCTCTCATTGTCTCTCAGAGAGATCAAGCGGCCCGTTTTAAGAACCATCACTCAACGAAGATTACGGTTGTTGCAACAAATACTTGTGGGAAACGCTGATTCATCATCGCTGATGACCAGCGTCCAACACAGAAACACTTAAAGGGGTCGCTCAGCAATGCAAAGAGCTCAAAGTGGTGACCTTTGACCCCTTACAAGACTTCAAAATGGCCGAGGAAGCAAAAAGACAATAACTGCTGTGTTTGTCTTGTTTTAATCCAGCTTTTTTCAAATTGCATCGACTTTTTCATCCGTGTTTTATTCGTTCTACGCAAAACTGTGACTTCTCTCAGCGGACTCTTCTAATGCAGAAAAGAAAAGGCGATGTTAAACAATCCTTTTATATAGTGAAAAGGTCGATAAGTAGTTTGTTTTCGTAAAAAGGTTTTAGAGATTCAAGGTCTCTGCAGAATAAAGAACAGCCTCCGCGATCACTTCAGTCTTTTAACACGTTAATGGTTTACTTACATACGTCTGAATCAAATGTTCCTGCTGTCCAACTTTCAAGGCTACACACTGAGTCAGTGCCGCCTGTATAAAGTGCTTTTCCACGCTAATAAAGCACACTTGAATGAAAGCTGACGAGAGGAAGGGATCGCTGAACACTGGAGATGGAGATAGAAGAGGGTCCTCTTCATATTGCTCGTATTATCTGACAAACGGTCCCAAATCCGAAACATATATTCAGTTCAGGGCTTTACTGAGGCTTCATTCATGACACAACATGTGAATGCTTTGCAGGCTTTATTTTCTGCAGATCTATTCATTCGGTTTAAGCAGATAAAGATTCGGCTACACTACTATTATAAGTATGACACAATTTGTAAAAATATTAGATTGCAGTGGTGGCTGAGGAGGATTGTTTTCCACGATCCGAACATTTCCAATGACTCAGTTTATACTGAAAAAGAAAAAAACATGTTTGTAGCTGGTGAAATATTCTGCTTCTATGAATATTCGTAGGCTAAAAACACACACATCTTCCGTTTTTGTGCACAAAAAGTGAGACCTGCACCGTAAATTATATTCATATAACCACAGTATTGATAAGATGTTCAACGCTTTCATAGAAATGTATTTTATTTAGTGTATCTGCACTCAGTGAGTACTCTGTAATCCATTACTCTGATGACTGCATTTAGTCAAACTGAGGATTTTGGTGGAGAAGTTTTTACTTTGATTACAACGCTAATCAATTATCGTGATATTGATTATTGCTGCCGACTGATTACCTGTCGAGTGACTAATCCACTAATTCTTTCTGGACTGCGGGACAACAAAGAGAAGAAGAAGAAGAAGAGGTCCAGAAGAGTAGATGAAGATGGATAGATGTGGAAAAGATGAAGTAGACAGAGGGAAGAAGAAGAAGAGAGTGATGGATGGATAGATGGATGGATGGAGGTGTAGAGGGAGGGGTGGATGCTGCTCTCTCTCTCTCTCTCTCCTTTCATGTCCTAATTTATTCTGTCTGATTAATTCCTTTTACCCCAGCGGCTGGAGCGATTCCTGTGGATGTGTGGTTTCGCCCCACCTCCCAGCAGCCCCTGCTTCTCGCTCTCTCTTTCTTTTCTACTGTACCTTTCTTCCTCCCTACCTCTCTCTTGGCCCACCTGCTGGGCCGGTCCCCTCTCTACACGCCGTGCAGCAGTGAGGAAACGGATCAGGCATGCCGTAACCATGGTAACCGTGGTAACCATAACCCCCCCCCCCACACTCCCCTACGACCGCAGGCCGCAAAAAAAGTCCCTGGTCTTGATCTGAAGATCTGGTGCCCCACTTATATATATTTGTATGGGGAAGAAGACAAAACAATGCAAAAGACCAACATGGATGCAGGTTTTAGTCATTAAAGGATAAGTTCACCCAAAAACGACATGTTTCAGCTACATTTTATCCGTGTAGATAGTTTAGGTTATGTTTTGATAATGCTTTGAGTAAGTGAGAACAAACAGATGCCATCAAAAACTTGGTCTTTTGACCTATAGTCGAGCAAACGGCTGCAAAAATGAGTCAGTGTGATTTGGGCATGCGACATGTTCAATCCCTCTCACGTGATCTCGCGGGGAAGCAGACATAAACAAAATGTAGGTTAGCATGGTGCAACAACTTACTGAGGTAACGTGTTGCGGTGAGAGAGAGAAAAAAACAAAAGCAGGAGGTTAAGTGAGTCTGGATGAGCGGTCAACATGTGTTTTCTATTCTTTAGTGAGAACAGTAGCACGCTGGCTAACCTTAGCTTCGAGGGCTACATAGTTTAACATTGCTTGGCGGCACCGTCAGCTGCTCCAGGATGCCTCGCTCTTTGGTTGTTGTGGTCCGGCTCGGACGGTACTGATGTAACAATACAGATTTTGGGTGAGTTTGTGAGCTGTTCGGGACGCTGCGTCCTCGTCTTACATTAAAAAACTTAAATATTTTGTAGTTTTTAACTGCTGATGACCTCACCTTGAGCTCTACCAACTTTAAATTGAAAGTGATTAGATTGAAATGTGTGTTTGCATCCTTCAGGCATTCAAATGTGAAACCTCAACCTTCACCCTAACTGACTGGACCGGAGGGCAGGATGTTAAATGTATTTTTTTTTAAAACACAGTACAGGGATCATTAGCTCGAATGTTACGCTGCATAACCAAAAGAAACCAGATTTCACAGTTTAAACCCAAAGGACACACACTTTTATTGCTTCTGTGGGTGTGTGTGCCGAGTGTGTGTGAAAGGCTTTAAAAGATAAATTGAATGTTACAGGACTCCTTTCACCAGAAGAGAACATCAAAAACTACACGCTGGAGTTTCATCCAAACACCTGGAAAAACAGCTTCAGTTTCCTCCCGACTCTCATTTATGGTTTTAAGTGGTTGTTACCACAAGTGGTTTGGCTCGGTCTCAGGGGGGGATATGATGCTTTTCTGTATGAAGGATAACGCCTGCAGTCAGTTACTGTTACGCAGCTGCGTCAGTGTCCTTGAGCAAGACACAGAAGCTCTCTGGGGTTAAGAGAAAAAGAAGAAGATCTTCTCACAAAAAAAGCAAACTCTCGTACGTTCGATATTTTTGTCAGGTCGTCCTCCTCTTGTTTTTAAAAGTGCTGACATCTTAATACAATTTGCAAAGAAGCAGATCTTATTTTTTATGAGAAAACCTGTTAGAAATTTAGAGTTTAAGTGAATTTCACCCTCAAAGCAAAGTGGCTTCGACTTGACAAATTTTTGATCGCATAATGTCCTCCCTATTCCGTCATCCCTTCCCTTCCCTCGTGTGTTTTCTATCAAAACAAAGCAGAAACGCCATAAACAACGTTTTAATCTTTCCGTTGAATGCTGGGATACTCTCTGTGTAATGTGTCCAAGCCATGATGGTAAAACATATTTCTTTTCTCTCTCTCTCTCTTTGCAATACACAGAGATGTACTTCATGTGTTTGGCAAACATGCTCGCTGTAGTTTGACTGGCTTGAATTATAGATAGGAGACTCGAGCCACCCGCTGCTTGTTTGTTTGTTCGAGACTTTGAGTAAGCAGAGGGATCGCAAGAGAGAGATGAAATGGGACCGAGAGTGCAGAGGGAGACGGAGGGGAGGATGAATAAAAAGGAGGAGAAGAAAGAGACAAAAAGCAGAAAAGGGCTGAAAGATGAAAAAAAGGGGGGTGGAGGGGAAGATGGACAGAATGAGACAGCAACAACAAAAAAAAACTCCATGAGAACTTGATCAGTACATCATTCACACCCAGAGTTTGAATCCTGCGTCTCGAGTGCGTCAGAATCAAAGTTAAGTTCTGCTTCTTTCGTCCTCAGCTGCACCGTCCGCAGTTCCCCCCCGCCGCGAGTTTCAGATATTTTTTAGTGTGGTGAAGTAATATTTTGAAAAAGGTTTCGAGGCTCATGTTGAACTTGGCCTCCGACAGAGACCGATGACCATCGTGTGCTAGCCGGGAGAAAACACGAGACAAACCAGAGGGCAGGAAAGACAGAATCAGCGACGCAGCGACACACATCGCGGCCATCATGGTGGCAGAAAACAGCCCGGTCGAGCCATAATTGTTTGTTACCAGGCGCTGCCTTACATCACTGACCACCCGTCCCTGCGCTGCACCTCGGCGGCGGTTCCTCTGAATCCAAGGGGGAACCCTCCTCTGCCCATCCAGATCACATTACACAGGGCTCAGGGCTCTGATGTGGCTTCAGATAGAGAGCGTACAAACCCCGGCCCACAACCACACAGACCAGCTCAGTGCAGGCCTCGTCCTGCGGTCTCCTCGCTATGAAAGAATATTTTTGAATGCCTTGTACATTCCCTGACTTTTACCCCCCCACATGCTGCTCTCATTTATCTGGGGTTTTCTGACGGGGAGGGGGGGAGCGCAAAGTATGCCGGTGGTTGTGACAAGTTGTTCTGAAGGGATGCACGCAGTGTTTCATCGGGTTTCACTTCTGGACAGAAGGTTCTGGAGTGTTCTGGTGGGAGTTGGGAAGAGCTAATCAATGTCAGAGCTGAGGGTGGTGAGCAGATTGTTTTAGTTTAGTTAGTTTAGTTTAGTTCAAGTTATTGGTGCAGACTCAAAGCCTTCTTTCTGGACCGTAAACGCCCCTGAAAAACACCAAACTGTCTTCAAAGAACGAGCTGGGACGAAGGCCTCACGTCTCTTGTGCCTCCTGTGTACACAAACTGTTTTCGGCCACCGCTCTCGCTACTATAGCTGCTTCTAATCGAGAATGTGCAGGACAAAGAATTGCAGATGGCACTGGTGAAGAGATAGAGGCAAAAAAAGAGGAGAAACCGCGCTAAATGGGGGAAATCAAGGACACTGAAGACAGACTCAAGGGGCTTTCCCTTCCCCTCTTTCTGTTTCTCTTTTTCCATTTTCCTTTTTCGACGTGGCGAATCTGACAAAAGCAGCTGACGAGGGTCGTCTGGTGTCAACGGTGTGGGACACACCGCGCCGACTACAGCCACAGACGCTCAATGAGGCCTTAAGCTAACTCAATTAGCCGAACTTGACAACCGAACAGCCGAACGACAACTTCATTTCATGAATCACGAAAGGCCAAAATAAAATACTAATCATATGAAAAAGTGTCGCAGTTAAATCTTGTCGATACAGACGAGGACCGCGAGTGGGGATTTCATTAATCTGCTGATTATTTTCTCAATTATTTAATTGAAAAATGATGTATGAAAAGAAAGAATATATTGAAAAAATCTTGTTTTATTCAAACATCAGTCAGATTATATTTAGTTTATCTCTATATTTGACTAAAAAAAAGTTTTACGCTTAAGCAGTGAACGCTTTGAGCAGTGACCAATTTATAATCCACTTACCGAGAAATGTGAGAACAAAAATCACTTTGCATCAGAAATCTTCATGAATCAAAGCAAAGGAAACACATGTAGTCTGTTATAGACGTGTCCTGTATATCTTCTGCTTTATCTGTACTTGTGCGGGCAGCTGCACGACAGACATCTCGGCTCATTTATTGTGCAATTTTCACTGCAAACGTTTTATCTTGTCAAAGCAGGAAAAAAAGCACAGGTGTAACCAATAACATTGGCGATGGCTCGGTTCTAATTAGCTGTGCCGGTAAAACCGCCAGATATATTATCATCGGGACATCTAAATCCAATCAGCCATGATTGATATGATAAGTCACGCTTCACGTTGAAAGGGTCAGTGGTTACAAGGATATAAACAAGTGAATCTGAATGTCCTCAGTGCGGCTTGTGCCTGATGCCTTTTAATGGCTCAAAACCAGGAAATGTGTAAAAGCAGATAAACAGGATAATGAGAGCAGGTAGAAGGAGTGAAAGCCAAAAACTACAAAGGCGAGCTGAAGACAACGACTTTTAGACAGACAGAGGAGGGGACACACACACTAATGTACAGATGTTCAGGTGAAGCAGTCCAGGATGCATGTTTTTAAAAAGGGAGGATAAATAATTGAGGTTTCAGAATTGATAAATATTTAGACAAATGGACTTCTTCTTCCTAATGGAAAGAAAAGGCCCCCTCCACACACACCATTACAACATCCTCACCTTTTCATCCATCACATCAATTAAATCTCTTCCCATTGGCCAGGTCTGGTACTATATTAGCACCCTACCTTCCCTCTGTGTCTGTGAGCGAGTTTCTCTTTAATCTTCAGGAGATGTTCCCATTGATGGGCCTATTGATTTGATGTTGCGCCAGCTGCTTTTATCTCCAGGAACTCAAAGAGGTGTTGGGAGAGAAGAGATGCACTCCCCTACCAGGTTTAACTATGCAGACTCTGGCTCGTCAAACTGGACGGCCTGTCTTACATCCCGGGGTGGCTGGAGCCCTCTGGACGGGTTTTTGTATCATCTTTACCTTGATTTTAATGTATTTTCACACAGACATGTAGGTGCAATGTTATCTGTGATCTCTGCTTTGTTCTGCTTTTGTTTTTCTATTTACTTATGTCTCCAAAAACCTGCAGTGACATTGCTAAAATTTGGTACGATGGCATCGCAAAGAGATTCCCAAAGTTTCACAAGTGAATCAAACCAAAAACACTGTCAGCACATCATACTGTCTTATCAATGGTGCATTTTATTTTTTAATCATTGTTTGTTCCCATTAAGTTAAAGTTACAAGTAATGATGAATAAGTGATGCAGCTGCAGAGCGTCAACAAGCTACAATAACTATGATCCAATATCTTAATATTATTTGTCAAAAGGTGAAAGGAGGAAGAAAAGCAGCACCAATCAGCAACCCTCTGTGACCCCAGATGTTTTTTTCTACTTGAATCTAATGTTTTAAACAGGCTGTGAGGAGGAAAAGAAAAAAAAGAAGTTTCTCTCCGTTTGTGGCAATAAACTTGTGTTGAGGATTTCTACATGGCGCAACTCCACGGGAGTCATCTGTGTACGTTGGGAGAGCGAAGCGAGGGCGCTGCCATCCAGCTGACCACAGGTGGAGTTTGTCCAAAACCCTTGGAGAGGCAGCGCTGGTCCGTTCCACCGCAGAGCTGCATGCTCGGGCCCAGGGGGCCTCGCTGTGCAGCAGCATCAGAGAGACCGCTTGTCACCATGTTCCCTCCGCCGTCCTGTGTGTGTGTGTGTGTGTATTTATGTGTTTGAACTGCATGCTCATGTGTTTAGATGTGTATCCATGTGTTTCTTTGACTCTATTTAGGAGTGTGTGCATCCATGATTTTATACGAAATGTCAGCATGCGTGTCTCTTGAAGTATGCGTGTGTGGATGAGGGTCCCACAGCGAGCAGGGCCGGTCCTGCGGTTTGCAAAGCGCCTGCCAAGCTGCCCGGTTGGCAAGCATGAGAGGTTTGATATTCTGCTATCGATCATGTGTACTAATAACATGGTGACCTGCCCACAGTGTGTAATTATCACCCCAAAATAAAGAGGCCGGCTCCGCTCAGGAAGATCTGCCCTTTAAATCTTTAAGCTTTTGTCATCTGCTTCGCTCTCTTCTTCTCCTTGTGCCCCGTCATCTAAGAGTTCACTCGATGCGCCTTAAAGTGTAAATCCTCTGACAACTTTCCCTGTGGGCGTCATGTGGGGACCGAGGCTGTAGATGATTTTTCTGTGTCAGACGCTCCTGCAATTTTCCGCAAGATTTCTGTAAAGCTTCCTCCACAGCTGCGGTGGGAACAAACGCAGCAGCAGTCACAGGGCGAAACGCAAAATGTTGCAATGCTTTGACGTATCTGACGTATAAAAGATCTGTGACCTGTGACTGATAACAAAAAAAACCAGGTCAACACCTGGAAAACTTAAGGCAGAAATGTTTCTATGTGTGGAAAAGTTTAATGTTGTATCGCTCTGTTTTTCCTGCCTCACAATCTCCTTATATCCCACAAAGTAAAGGACCACACCAGTGTTTCTGCACATTTAAGCCCAATTTCACATCTACTCTTCATCACATTAACAATTAGGGGAAGCTTGCTGTCGTGTTTTAGGTATTTTAACTACAAAGCAATTATTTTTAGAAGCCACCGAACTGTTAAAACTCACATTTGAGTGATTCCAACTTTCTAACTACGACTATTTGCTTGTTTTTTTTCATTTTCTATACAAGTAAGTTGTGTTTTTTGCAGGGTTTGGACTGCAATTTATACTCTCATACTCTCTGGATAATTGTAGCGGCAATTTTTCGACATTTTATGACATTTTAAAGACAAAATTGATCAATTTATTAATCGATAATGAAAGTAATCGTTAGTTAAACCCCTTAACAACTGCAAAATTGCATTTTTTAGAGTCCTTTAATTGATTCATTTTCGTATTGCATGTTGTGCCAAAAATAATGGAAATCAACGGCTGCTTGTAATGTTCGGAGAAAAAAATATCACGGTCTTCATCCAAAAATGGATCTTCCATCCATCCATCCATCTCCGTGTCCTCATCCCTGCATTCTTCGACCCATCCCTCCATCTTTCTTATCCATCCACCCCATCTATAAAAACGTCTGATGTTTGTATCTGCGGTCTGCTGAATTGTTTAGTCGTGATTTGTAATGTAAATATGTGGCTGCGTGAGAGAGCACCGCTCCCTCTGAACGCCCCCTAACACACACACACACACACACACACACACACAAACACACACACACTGCATATTCAGAGAACAACCAGCAGCTGCCTGGCTCGGCTCTCTTACTCCTACTAAGCCATAATTGTTCCCGGGCCTCTCCTCTCTCAGCGCTGGTCCACCCGAGCCAAGCGGCTAACCATCCGCAGCCCTCATGGCTTGCCTCGCCTCCGCGCTCCAACCGCCCAGTGATGGAGCTGATAGTCTCCATATACAAGATGCAGCACGCGGCACGGACAGCACACGAAAACAAGGACGCACGTTGCACTTCTTTACACGAGTTAATCGTTCACCGAGCACACTCGTTCACCGAGTCGTCAGGTGACGAAACACAGCTTCTGGCTGCGATATTGGAGGTGCGCTGCTTTTTTAATGCAGTGACTGTTGACAGTTTAATTACGTTTCTCAGTGCAGAGCTTTAACTATTCTCCTTTATCATTACAGTGGCAAAAGTTGTAAATCTAACAAGCTGATGAAATCCATTTTTAACTCATAAACAACCTGGTAAAATGTATTAATTATAAAACTTACTGCTGATCCTCTATTTGTCAATTATGAGACCAGTTTTGAAAAAAGAAACAATATCACAGAGTACTCTCATGCACAAATAGTTTTCATTCTTAACCTTAGAAACAGCAAAACAAAAACAAAACGATGTCACCTAAAGGTCCATTTAGTAGAGGTGCTGGAGCTTTCGATCACATCACATGAGCTTCATCAGCAGGTCTGGTTCGGCCAGTTGTCATGGAGTTGTTTCGCTCTGAGCAACTTTCAGGACTTCACGTCCACGTTGAATTCAAAATAAGAAAGATGAAGATCATGTGATGTGATGGAAAGCTCCAGCACGACTCCGAACTGACCTTAACATGAGATTTTTTTGTAAACACTGACGATTCAGTGCCGTCTGAGATTAAAAGAAGCTGTTTGAAGACGTCACTTTTGGCTCTGGAAAATGGGGAAGAGCATTTTTCACAGTTTATCGACTGAGCAATTCATTAATCCTGAAAACAATCAGCAGATTAATCGGAAAATAACAGTTGCAGTACATTTTTTGGTACAAATCGAGCAATCAGACGAGCTCTTCCCTCTTTAACCTCTCCACCTCGTCTCCGGTCTCATGAGGTCTCTCTTTCTATTTGTATTTATCTGTTTCTTAGTCTTAAAGTTCCTTCCTATCACTCCCTCGCTCGCTCCCTCGCTCGTTTAATCTCGGTCCAACAGAAACATGGTCGGAAACCAAAAAACCAAGCAGCTCGACGGAGGCCAAACCAGAGATCACTGCTCCCATCCTGGACTCCCTCCCTCCCTCCAGCTACTGCATGTGAAGCACGAACGGGCTTTTTTGGTGCATCACTACAACGAATCATCTCCTTGATTTTTCCATGACTGGATCATGATGAAGAACGTCATCCACAGGCAACAACCTTCAAGACTTCACGTTGTGCATCGAGGTTTTTTGAATTGCCAAGACTTCTTGCTTCGCTCGGATTCTTATCTGTTCCCTTCGACACTTCAACACCTGGGAGACGTAACCTTAAAACGTGGCGTTCTTTCCATGACGGCAGGTGATGAGTGTGCACCACATCCACCTAAAGTCTGCGTAGGAACTGATTATTTCCAAAACAAAGTTATCTTAAATCTAAAAATTGCAATCGTTTATGACAAAAACCATCAAACAGAGTTGCAGGTATCAAAAAAGTCTTGTCTCCCATTAATTATCACACACAAACATGCCGCTCCTTCCTGCTGTTATTGCACCGATGACAGACTTACATATAAATAATTACAGCACTGATGCAAAAGACTGAACCATCTTCGGTTTTGATGTCCCCCCTTTTAAAAAGAGGCTTTCTTGAATGCAGGTTCAAACTGAAATCGTAGCCTCTTTTATCACATCATATCTAAAAACACACCACTTTCTACAAATGTATTCATGTTTTTTCTGTTGCAGATTATTTTCCATTGCAGGTCCGATGCTTTTGCAGACAGCGACTTCTCCATTTAACGCGGCAAAAAAAAAAAGAGGAAAAAAAAAAAAAAAAGGAGACGCAGTTGAGCAAGTTAAGCTTTAAAAAAAAAAATTTCCACCAGCACCAAGAGCAGCACACGGCTAGGGAGGAGCAGCGTGTGTGTGTGCGTGTGTGTGTGTGTGTGTGTGTGTGTGTGTGTGTGTGTTGCTCAGGTGACAATGAGACTCGAGGCCTTTATTTTCCATGGTAAACCACAACAGGCTTAACCTCGCCTAACTGTACACAACGAACACAGGCACAAACACACACACACACACACACAGAGACTTGATGTACTTGCACACACACACAAACACACACCGAGAGAGAGAGAGAGAGAGAGAGAGAGAGAGAGAGAGAGAGAGAGAGAGAGAGAGAGAGAGCTTCATTGTTAAGGCGGGCTAAAGATTTTGCCCTCAGAACATTTTCTTGTATTACAAATATAAAATGGAAGTCTGGCTCTTGAATCCGCTCTTAAGCTCTACAGAAGCCGGCGATAACGTTTCTGTTGCCATTGGCAAAAAAAGAATAGCGTTCACTGTAATATCCAGATTATGTTTTATGCAACAGTTTTATATCTTCACCTCTGAGAAGATAAAACCTACAGAATCGATCCGGGGAAACAAGACAACCCAACATGTGTGGTTTAATAAAGATGTGACTGAGTAACTGCAGGAGCTCTGCTGAAAACAAAAACAAATGGTAACCTTGTGCAAATAGGGGAGGGAGGCGTCGGTAGATAGAGCAGCAACGATTAATTCATTTATCAATCAACAATTCAGCTCTTTAAATGTGAATACTTTCTGGTTTCGTTACTCCTCGATCTCTCAGCCCAAAGTCCAGTCTGAACCTCATTTCGTGCCATCTCTGACTTTGGGAAACACTGATCAACACCTTTTTGTTTTTGGACATTTTATAGATGTTTAATTAGTTGACTAAATAACTGACAGATTAATCAACAATGAGTATAATTAGTTGCAGTCCTATTGGAGGACAGGGTTAAATGGAGGAGGGGGTTATCGGAATGGGGGAAAGAAAAACAGGAATCTTACTTGTGTGCTTTTATTCATTAATATCATTACTATCATTTAGTTTAATTTATGTATCTATTTATGCACGTTTCTATTGTATGCCTGTCCAGAACAAGAAGTAAAAAGCTTTAAAAATAACATTATCTTTGTTTTTAGTTTAAAATAAAAAAGTTTTTGTCACATTCATGCTGATATGAGTGAGTAAAAACAAATTCAGAAATCGATAATTCAGCCGACATAAGCTTTTTTTGCAATGATCTCTCAAATGTGGTTATCGAAAATATGTAACTGAGGCTGGAGATTTTACAGTTTAACAATAAACTTTATCGTTTAAATGACATCAGTGTGTTAAAGTTGTCACAGATCGGACAACAAATGCCAACACATTTGTGTAATTTCTAATAATCACTGATTTAAGTTCCTCCACATGTTGACGTCTCAAACTCTGAATCCAAACTCCTCCAAAATCGGTTCCAGCGGGGAGTCTCCGGAGAATTTTATAAAACTTTCTCTCCATGTGGTGAAATTTATGAAAAAAAAGACAGCGAAGCAGAAGAAAAATAAAATCAACAGTCTTCTTCTTTGCTTCCTCTAATCAAAACAGCATACCACTGACTTGATGTTGAGCTAATGGATGCTTAATTGAAACCAGTATTCCCCCTCAACTGGTCTGGGATTGATGAGACTCTGCGGGGGGATCAACTGGAGCCGGGAAAAGGCAACTCGCTGCGCCGCTTGTTTGTGACAGTGTCAGAGTTATGGCTGTCTTTAATTGGCAGCATTAAGACCCGCGGGTGCATTTTTAAAGACAAACAGAGAGGGAAGGATGAGGGGAAGGACAGAGAGACGGAGGGCAAGAAGAAACAAATGCGAGACAGAAGGAGGGTCGGGGAGGAGTGAGTGACGGTCGCCTGGCTCTGCAGTGCAGCGGGGGAGCGAACGAGTCCTCTGGGGTCCTGACAATGGACTGACTGTGCCTGTGCCTGCTGTAAATTTGCTTCCGTCTGCAGAGAGGGGGGTTCAGCAGTGGGACCATAAAAACGTCATTAATGGAGTCTGTCTGACTGTCTGTCTGTCTCCCGTTCCCTCCCAATGAAAGCCTAATCAATGGCGCCTATTCCGCAAGAATTACAGCGTGACATCAGCAGCTTGATGGAGATGATGGATGTGTCGTTTCATCAACACAAATAAGTTTAACGTGGCAGATTTATTGTTTGACTCTTCTTTGACTTCTTTAGGAGGCTTCAGCGATCGGCATCAGAGTTCATTAGGCAAAATTTAATAAACTGGAACTGACGATCGTCTCGTCAGTGCTGCAGAGATGTAACCGAAAGCTCATACAGTGGCGTGCAAATACTTTCTACAGACCAGAGTTTGCACCTTTTCATTTTTCTGACAACTTTTGACCTTTACTCCATCCATTTTAACACAAATATCTGTACCTTCTACTCCTTACATTTCCAAATCAGGCCTAGGTAACTAAGTTTTAATGCATTTTAGGGGATCACAGAAAGACGTAACAGGACGTAAACAGACAGAGAGAGGGAGACTCGAATGGGGAGAAAAGGCGTGTTAGCGCTTCATATCTGCAGAGACCCTGCAGCCCTCTGCCTGGATTTTCAGTTTCATAAAAGTTTAGGTTTACTTAGCCATACTTTGAGCACATTTCAGAGCCTGTACTGTCTTACTTTTGTTTGAGTAAAGAGGTTGAATCAGTACTTCTAATTTTACCAGTATCTGTACTTGTACTTGAGTAAAGCGTGTGTTGCCACCCTTGTGTTTAGCACACAGTTGGGTAATATGTGACATTGCAGGTTAGTTCAGATGTTAAATTCCCCAAAAAGGTGTTTTTCATACAGTACTTTCCCCAAATTTTAAGTAACCCCGAGGGAGGAATAGAAACTGTAAATGATAACTCTTCCTCTATATGAAAGACCTGTGATTTGATCGATATGACTGTTGCTTATATTCATTTTTAATGGAAATAATCTTTTTTCTTTGAATGAGTGCTCTGCTAAAATAACAGCAGCATGAAACAGGGTGACATTTGACACATACCGTGTCCTTGGTTTACTGTTATCAATGGTATTTTGGTTGCATTTCAGCGTGCAACAACACATGCGCATCTTTCTTTTTCAGGACTTCAAAACACTTTTTGTGTTTTCTGCCTCCCAAGGACTCACGCGACACTGTTGAACGCTCAACTTAAAAATACAAAATTCAAGCCCAGATTAACTCTTTGTCAGGTTCACATGAATCTTATTTGGGCTGAAAATGTTGTGCTCTTTCTGAACGCAAAGGGGAGGCGTTCAACAGTGGTGGGAGTCCTTGGGAGGATTTCGATATCTCTGTGAAGATCACCTTTACAGGAAACGTGATTGTGGTTCTCGTGCAGCCTTTAAAGCTAATATTTGTGTGAAAAACAACAAAAGCGCGCATCAAAGACAGCGAAAATGATTCAGTCTCGATCCTTTGGGCTGTGGCGACTCTGCAGCCCACTTTGGTTTTCTTCTAACAACTCCACTTCCTATTGTTGAAAGTCAAAACTGACTTTCAAGGTTTTAATTAGCCCTGGATTTGTGCTCCTTATTCCTTGAGTGCGGTGGTGAAACGGTTAAAGGTGTTCTTAAGGTGTCAGAGTTTGTTTCAACTGGGGCTGTGGTTTTGTTTTACCAGGTGCACAAACGCTGTAACCGCTTCTCTCATTGTTTACTGCTGACTCCCTTCCGCTACTGCAGTTATCTTCTCTTCCTCCATTGTCTTTCAATCTTCTCTGCCTCTGTCAAACTCTCTCAAACTCACTTGCAGCGACTTTCTCCCTTTGCTCCATAATCGTTTTTTCCTCCACCTGATCAACCCAATCTGTACCCGTCTGATAAATCAGATGATGTGTTTCTTTTGTTCTTCACTTCCTGCCCACCCACTTCTTCCCTTTCATCTGTCCTTGGTGTGCATACAGTGTTTCCCACATACATGCCCTGTACTATGTGCAACACCTACATCGTCACGCACGCCCACACACTGTCAAACACACACACACCGACCACAGTGCAGTGCATACACAGTTGCTCTAGTTTTTGTTTGGCCCTGAAAAAATGCTCACAAGAGCCGATTCACCACAATCACTTCTCACACACACACACACACACACACACACACACACACACACACACACACACACACACACACAGACACACACACACACACACACACACACACACACACACACACAGACACACACACACACACACACACACACACACACACACACACAAAACACTGAATAAAACACTTTATGAGCTCTGTAACTTCCTGAAATCAAAAATACGCAGTTCTGGATATTAGCGACAACAACCTTCTGTCATTAAAGCATCTTGTTTTTATTTTTCACGTCTTCTTTTTAGCATTTCGCTCCTCACTCTACTTCCCTTCTCTGCCCCTCCCTTCCCCCTCGTCTCCTCAAGGCCACCTCTTCATCCTCGCCTCTCGTTTCCATCCAACTCTGAGATCCCTGACGCAATCATCGGACGCACGATTTTTCTCCGCGTCTTTGTCGACGAAGGCCAACGGGAAGATTACGCTCCCGTTGCGTGTCCGACATCTCTTGAAAGAGAGTGTTTTCTCTCTGTAGACCGACGGAAAAGGTTCCCATGGCCACAAACTGTAAGGATGGGTGTCTTTTCCTATTCTACAAAACAGGTCTAAACAAAGGTAGGAAATCAATTTGACGCATGCCTTTGCTCCTTTTGAGGAAACCTGTTGAAGAGGGAATTCCTCCCTCTCCGTTTTCTGGCTTAAAAATGGCATTAACACATGGATGCAGTGCCAAAACATCTGAGCTTACACAGACTGGAGAAATCATACACGCACACATGTGCGGCAGTAAGCTGCGACACGTTCACCTGAGACTCATTTTCGTCCGTCTGTGCCGTCCTTTGATGGCACCATGTGGTCATTTTTTACATCAGTAACTTTAAACCAATAATACAGTCGTTGACATGCTTGGTAACAACAGGCCTTGTGGGAAATCTGGTTTACGGCACAAAGCAGGAAGAGGGCGCTGGTATAAAGCTTTCAGAGAAAAACATTGACAAGTTGTGATATTTATGATAAAATTTGGGGGGTTTAAAGGGATTTGGTCTGTTTTTTTTCAGTATCAAGAGAAAAAATATGCAATAAATACATCGAGACAGCAGAATTTTACAACATTTGATATGTCTAGTTGTATTTGGTCATTGCAGCCATCATTTCCGGACTTGATTCACAGGATTCTCATATCGGCCTGTTTTGCTGTTTAATTTTTTATGTATTTTTTTTGTTCTTAGATTCGAATTTTGTTGATGTACACACATAATCTGTCCAGACATGGCTCCAAATCCCTCCCTGTCCCCTCCATAAAACATACTGAAAGAAAACATACTCAAAATGAGTAAATAGTTCTCAATTAAAAATGGAAACAAAAAGCCCCGAGAGACAACTGCAAGCTGAAGAGGTTGCTGTGTTTACCGGGGAAAGTAGCCTACAGCTAGCTACAGATGAAGCTGCTGTGAAGAACCGACTCCTTGAGAGCCGTACAGTTACCACAGAGCTAAGCTAGCTGTTGATGGTCAATGCCTACAAACTGTAGGCTGGCTGTTGTAGTATGACTTTTTTCCGGTTGAATATATTTTAATCATCTTTCGGTCCAGCAACTGCCTTGAACGTTTTTGGGGATGTGCACGGCAGCTATGTATCAGTTGGCTGGTTGCTGTCGTACAGCATTCTTACAGAAGATATCGTTGCCTTTGTCGCTTCAAAATATCCCCTAGACTTTCAGTTGAGATCTGGAGATTGTTAAGGCCACAACATATGGTTCACATATACATTTTTTTTTAAACCTAAACCATTCAGCTAGCCATGGAAACATCTGTATTTGTGGTTCCTCGACTAATTTCTTCAGGTTTATCCTTGACTCTGTCACCTGTCTGCACATACTAGCCTCCTGAATGTCTCAATCTCTGTCTCTGATGGCTAAATTGTACATATAGGATGTTGTAAACAGCTGTAAAACATTTTATGCTGCATTTAGCAACATAAAATATGCTGATAACTTGAATAATTAAACAGGAACATAAACAATTCCTTGTCCCCGCCGGGTGGGGTCTTGTTTTTGAACTATGCGCAGTGTTGAGCGGTTGTGTGTGTGCATGATGTATGTTAGTGTGTCAGTGTGCATGAGGAAGAAGAAGGAATTGAAGACGAACGGCTTATTTACTATGAGTGTATGTGAGTATGAGTGTGTGTACTGTACGTTAGCGTGCGCCTCTTTGTCGCAAATGAGTGTGTGTTTTCAGATTGTATGTAAGCACAGTATAGGTGGTGTGCGGGACTTTTGCATGTATGTTTATGAGTCATGTGTGTGTAAATATATATATATGGCTGCTTCCTTCCCTCTGCAGATGAGTATCATACGAGGCAGGATTAGACTTCTGCCTCTGTGTGTGTGTGTGTGTGTGTGTGTGTGTGTGTGTGTGTGTGTGTGTGTGTGTGTGTGTGTGGTGATCACAGCCATGTGTGCTGGGCTGCTTCATGCGGCTGTGGAGGCTCCAGCTGGTCTGGGCAGAGCCACGGGCACGGGGTGGAGAGGGGCGGAGGGGGAGGAGTATGGGGTTTGACTTTCGTTCAGTCGACTATTTTTATGAAGACTATTTTAATAAAGTGCACATTAAAATGATGATGAAGGTCGGCTGAGGTTTGGTGGGTGAGAGGAGCGGTGGTCACCGCAGAACATTATCAATTACTAACATCAACACACCAAATGCGGATGTTTACTCACACTAAAAAAGCATCAGGATGATAAATAATTATCTCGTCTGTTGTTGGAGTGAGTTGTTTACTCAGATTATTAAAAAAGGAGCCCGTCAGGTGAGACAGGTGAAGAGTCAATCGACAAGATCCATATGAAAAGTGTTTAAAC
This sequence comes from Pagrus pagrus, assembly GCF_965226575.1. Lineage (NCBI taxonomy): Eukaryota > Metazoa > Chordata > Actinopteri > Spariformes > Sparidae > Pagrus > Pagrus pagrus. Next base: position 5,039,649 of record NC_140198.1, read on the forward strand.
GTTTCAAACGTCAGTGCATTAATTTGTCTGTGTGGAAATGTGCGTATCCTCTTTCTGGTGATGAGTCAGATGAGAAGTTTGACGACACTCCACAACATATGGTAAATTATCTTCTTCACTTTTTTTTTTTTTGATTTATGAGCTTTAGTGGTGCTGAAAGGTGGATTCTGTTCCCTTTGGACTCGGCTGCTCACTGTGGTCTTATATTTAATGGATGGGCTTGAGCGTGACATCGATCTTCTTGTTGAACCATCAGCCAGAAAGCGAATAAGTATATTCTCCCAAAAAAATGTCTAACTATTCCTTTAACTGCTGTAAGTTTGACATGGACTTTGGGTTGAGCTGGCTGAACTTCAGGTCGCTGGTTCTTGGGACTATTCTCAGCTGAATGATATGGTATTACGGCTACAACTGACTCTTATTATTGTCATTGTCGGTGAATCTCTTGATAATTTTCTTGATTCATTGCTTTGCTGTTTGGTCTATGAACCAAGAAAAAAAATGAGTAAAGAAACAGTAAAATATTAATATTTAAGAAGATGGAATCACATTTTTTTCTTTGCTCAAACCAATTATTCTCAGAAAAGTCCGCAATTAATGTAAGAAATGACAAATAATAGATGAATCATCGCAGTGCTTTATGAGACTAACTTAGGTTTGTTCTCAGTAAATAAAAAAAAAAAAGAAAAGTCAAGTCAAGGGATGAGAAACTGCACCACAGCACCCTTTACCTTCACTACAACAACTGAATCCAGCAATAGAAGTAACTTTTTTAATATTTATACAACTGCAATTACTAAGCTGATGAAAAATTAATTTGCATTTCATTATCCAAGCAGAAATGCCAAAACTTCAGTGGTTAGAGCTTCTCATGTCTGAGGTTTAGTTTTCTTTTGTCTTCTTTGACTTTAAAATGTGCATATTTGGGTTTTGTAATGATGTTCAGACAAAAGAAATATCAATGATGACATATTAAATAATAACTGAATATATCAACATGTGCTTTGCGAAACTATGAAGACATTTTTTTAAAGAGAAAAGCTATTTCAGAGACCAAACAATTCATATTTTCTTGGTAATCACAGCGTTCATGGCTGCTTCATGAAGACAGATCCACTTGTAGAGATCACAGGCTGTTGTTTGTTTCATATTTGTTCTTGCATCGGTAGAATATATTTTAATTCCCCAGATATTAAAAGCAGCAGGTTAGAAAAGTCAGGAGGTGTCAGGAGATAAGAATGAAGTCAGTAGATGTGACAATAATCAAAGCACAGTATCAGATCCGCACTACAAACACACACACACACACACACACACACACACACACACACACACACACACACACACACACACACACACACACACACACACACACACACACACACACACACCCACACACACACACACACACACACACACACGTAACCAGATGTGAAGTTTGTTAGGAACACACACACACACACATCTCTCAGTAGGAGAGTGTAAACAGGTTGTAAATTTCCTCGCAGGGACAGATGAAAGAGGCAGAGCACGTGGTAAATTGTCATGTACGATCACATATGGTCGTCACGCTCGCTGTGTTTGCAAACAATAGACTCGCTAGCACACATGCGTAGCTAATGCCGACATTTCACACGCGCCGCTTTGGTTTTAGTAAATTAAAACGTCCGGTACAAACTAAATTGCAGGTTCTGTAATTAGAAATGTTTGACATTTGTGTTCAATATTTGTAGTTTCTCTGCCGTCTCCATGTTTTAACTGTCTTGACTTTCTCCTGTGCAGCAGGAGTCAATAATGAAAGTCAAACATGTTCCTGAAGTTAAACCCTTATAATATAAAAATAAAGCTAAATAAGACCTTTATCTCCTTGCTGATCTTGACCAGGGTCATTGTATAAAGTTGACTGCTTATCCAGGACATCTATTATATTATCATGAATTAAATACAGTCCATATTTAGACTTCATTTCACGGAATTATTATAAATGATGTGACAAAAAGCTCAAGGTAAATTCCTGGCTGCATTTAAATACCTGAGATTTATTCTTGTAACCGTCTTTGAAAAGAAAAAAAAAAAAAAAAGGTGTCACGCATGATTTGGTTTCCTTTTTATGGAAAGTACAGAGATTATGATTATGTGTGTGTGTGTGCGTTTCTATATGTAGAGTGTGAACCTCTACTAGTCTAGAAGGCACTGGCTGCTTTATGAAACTGTTTGACGGGCCGATTATTGACAGTAATGAAGAGGAAATGAAACAAGACTTTAATTCCCATAGGTCACATGATTTCTAAAAAAAAACAACACACTCTCGCTTTAACAGAAACCCACAGAGAATAATGACCTCGATATTACTCAGTTTCCCACAAAAACAACTGCACACCCGTCAGGAAGTGGATTTCCCTCCGACATCAGTGTTTTCAGAGAAGATGCTGCAGGTTTCTGAAGACAGAGCTACAGCTTCACAACTGGATTAAGTATAAATAACCTTTCTGTTTCACTTGCTGCATCCCAAACCTCAGATGCCATTTAACCTGCTCTGTATGGGTATACATGTGGAGAGCAGCAGCTGTTACCTCCACGGTGAACTTTAAACTCCTCACTGACCAGGAGCGGCGGAGGGAGGAGGGACTCGGCATGTTTGCAGGTTGAGAGTTTGGCCCACTGACCTACAAACTCTGTCATGTGGGGTTGGTGTGTTTATGAGCAGTTTTGGGTGAACGGCTAAACAAAAAAGTAGCCGCATGCTCGTTCAGGAGAGCTGCTGAACATCCAAACGTGGAAATAATGACCGAGCACACACCAGTTGGCTCGATTCAGAGGTTTTTCCAAATTCTTTAGAGTTCAGAGTTGTTAAAAAGCCAAATGTATATCGTTAGTGCTGTAGACAGACAGAAACTCCAGTGTTCTGGTAGCTCCCGATACATTTAATTTAACTTGATCATACCTGTGTTAAATCAAAAAGTTAATCAGTTACCAAGTTAAATGATAACTGTCCAGATAGCACACACATGTGTCTCGCAGATGTCGGCTCGACTAATAGAAGATACGTCAGAAAGATGCAGTAAGGGGGGCGCGTTTGCCAATTGGGAAAGATGTTGCCAAGACTTTCGGCAATCGGTCGGCGTTTTGGCTCTCGTGGCGACGGCTGCGAGACATATGTGGGCTATTTGGGTGCGTCTTTTTTGACTTAAGCTGGACATGTTGATTACGGGGTATTATAACAATGACTGAGGACACCAAAAATGTTGACTTTCAAACGCATGCTGGAGGAAATGCTTTGGACAAACTTGTCTGCATGAATTCATTTTGATGCAGTGAGTATATATATATCGCTGTATCACGACTGTCTGTTGTGTAGAGCTGCGACTAGTGATTACTTTATTGTCAAATAATCTGTTGATTGGTCTATAAAATCAAAAATCATCCTCAAATCTCTTGATTAGTCGACAACCTCAAAGATATTCAATTTACTGACTCAGAGGAGGAAAGAAACCAGAAAATATTCACATTTAAGGAGCTGGAATCAGAGAATATTGTTTTATTTACTTAAAAAATGACTTTTTTTTGTCTCTCCCTATGATCTCAGCTAGTTAGCTCAGTTAGCAGTGCAGCTAGTGACCCTAGGAGCTTGGAGCATTGTTACACTGCTGGCAATGTAGCCAGGCTCAGCAGCCCAACGTCAAAACTGATACTTCTTAACAGCCTGTTGAACATTTTAGTTACATATCTTCATGTTTTGAACAAAACTTCTAAGCTAGCTCCAACTGTAAACACAAAATTGTACACAAAGAAAGTTTTTTTCAGTCTCCACTTTGACATCCGGAATCGAGATACAAACATTTTTCGTATTTTTCACATCAACAAACTGTGTGATTGCAGGATGAATGAGTAGATTTGTGTAGAGTATTTTCATATCTACTGGTGTGTCAGAGGAAGCCAGTGCTGTTATTGATTAACTAACAAGCTGAGAACACCCATCTGGGCGGCCTGGACAGCCCTCTCTGTAAACAACGACACAGGGGAAACTGCATGGTTTCACTCTACAGGCCAATGACTCACCTGGGTGCATCATCCCGCAACACACACACACACACACACACACACACACACAAACTCACTTCTCATGGAGACCTCATAGACAAACACTGGAGCCTAAATAAAGAGTTGCTTCTCGAAACTTGCCCTCCGTCATCCTCTCGTCTGTGTTTCTGTCTCTTCTCTTGTGAAAGTTTTAATAAACCGCAGCCTCTTTTATTCAAATGAGCCGGCGGAGGCTGTTTCTTTTCCAGTTATCTCGCTTTGTGCTGTAAAGCGGCAAATTCCCACTTTTGAGAAACTGGAACCAAGAAATGTGTGGACATTTTTTTTACTTTGCTAATGACTCAACGATTATATAAAATCATTACAGGAATGTCGTCTGAGCTGCGGCTCCATGACAACAGGTTGGAGTCAATCCAACGCGCCGCTTTCCGGCACAATCGGGAGATTACTTCACAGCAGAAAATGGAGCTCGAGCTCTCAGACTTCATCTCACCGTCTGGTGAAAAGTGAAAGGCAGATGGAAAAAAGAAAACATCCTGCGACATGTTTGACCTCTAGCATCCTCTTGGTGACAGGAAGCGTGGGAGGAATTATGGGAAATGTGGTCTTAATCTAGAGAAACACTAGCACTTACAACACCACACGGGGTTACCAACCGTCTCTGCTCTTTTTTTTTTTTTCCACAGCTCAGAATCACAATTAATCTGATGAAGATTTTATCTGGATAAACATGTCTGAATGTAAACAGACTTAACAAAACACGCACTTTCTTCACAAACACCTGTCTTTTACTGCTTCTCCAGTTTTCCCCTCCCCACCCCCCTGGTCCCACCTTCCCTCGGCGCCGGAAAAGAAATAAGTGGATGAATAATTACAGGTATAAACACCTCGGGGCCATCTGAAGGGGTTTTTTCTTCTTCTTCTGATATTCTTTTAAACATTTCCGCCTCTTGAAATAGTCTTCTGAACAGTTTCTCTTCAGGTGCCTTCACAGCCGCGCTACTTCAAAGCCGAGGGGCGCGATGAGGACGCTCTTATGGTCATTTGTATTTTAATCTTCCCCCCCTCCTCTTTCCCCCTCCCCTCCATAATGCTCTCTTTACCTCTCTAGCCCTCCTTCTTCAAACTCTCTCTGTACCGTCTGTTTATCTGTCTTCAGCCGCATCTATTTTGATCTCGTGCTCATATTTCCTGTCCGTCTTCAAAGCGGCGGGTGCTTCAGTCTACCTGAGACTGGCTGAACGTGACACACACACAAACACTTATTATTTAATGATTCGGGGATCTATTGACACATTTCTGTGATGCCCCTCACCAAAGAGGTATATTTTGATGACTTAATTGACACGGGATGTGGTTTAAATGTAGACACTAGAGGTCTCATTAGGTTTTTTAAAGCAAATTGTCCATTAATTGATTTGGAAATCAACTTAAGAAAAGGGGGCTGGTTAAAACACAGCTCAGAGCTTCTCAAATGTCAATATTTGGGAGAAAGTAATAGACATTTACCCTCATTTTCTGATATCATATAGACCGAAAAAGTTAGCGATTAAAGGGGAACTTGAAGCCAGTCATTTCTAAACTTATGTTAGCTACTGTCGCTCTCTGTTAGCGGACGGGAGAGAGGAGCTGCGTAAGGATCTCGTTTTTCACGTCATCGCTCACATATGGGCACTAAAAAGTGATTAATGCACGTATATTCCTACAAATTGTTACACAGAGCGCTTTAAATGAAGACAATAATTGACAGATTAATGATGGAAATATCCTCAGTTGCAGCTTTGACTTCTGATCAGGTCAGGAAACCACTGAACCTCCGATCCTTTACAAGATAAATTCATTTTATTTCAAATAAACTAGCGTTGTGAAGGATGATGGCAACCCTGCATAATATCAAAACATCAAACTTGTGCACAATTGTGTTTTTCACACTTCTGAAGGGCACTTTCAAGGTTGGAGTCCAGCATTTTGTTATTAATATAATAAACCATTACATGTGATGTGTATGAGTAATCTTCTCCTTCGCTCTCATGATCTCAACACAAAAGGAAAAGGGATTTTTTTTTTGCATGTTTGGCTGAGAGCACTGCTGGAGGATTTTCTGCCCTATCATCAACCGCATTTCACTCCATAATCTCAGACATATACAACCATAATCTTGCACTTACATACGTCGCAACAATAGCGAGGTTAAGACTCTGCCAGCTCCTCCAGCCAGAGGAAACTCCGACATCAGTCGTAAACTGTTTTAACAGGATGAACAGAAACATGAATGCTGCTTTAAAAACTTATGAAGTCTCGACATGCTGTAAATTTAAAACAAAAAGTCCCTAAAAAGAAATGTGTAGATGCAAGATTTCCATCCGACCCCGGCTTTTTACAGCCTTCTAGTGAAAGCTGCTTTTCTTCTAGGCCTCTTAAATCTGAGTGGCCGGGTCCTTATCGTAGCCAGTCAGAGGCAGGGAGGCCCCAGCGCCGCTCATCCCAGCCCCTGGGTCTGTGTGAAGGGGGGGGGGGGGGGATTAGGGAGGCCTCAGCCTGTGTTGCTGCCATTGTTTACAAGGGGACTAGGGGCTGGCTGAACAACCCCCCTGTCAACACCGCAATACAATGGGAAACAAGGAAGTGGCAAGATCCTAGAGACTCGCACACACACATGCCATTCCCTTGATCTTGGAAAGGATCGACTTATTTGGGAGATACTGAGGAGGAAAGAGGGGGGACAGGGAGGGTGAGCTTGTTAGAGACAGCAGCTGATTTTCTGAATGGATACGAGGAAAAGGAGGAGACGCATGAAAGGTTCATGGGCTGAAAAAGGCGTGAAACTAAAAGCAAAAGCAAAAACAAGATGTCAGTTGACGTGGGTAAATATAATTAAACTGCTCTATCATTGCATGATTTTGAAGTTCCCGTTAGGCTCGGAGAAAAAGCTGTGAAGGGGCGTTTTTTAAAAGCTGAGAGGAAAAAAAATCTTCAAAACACACTGCAGCTGAGCCTTCAGAAGCTGAGAGATGACGAAGGTTTTACCCCTACCCTTCCCAAACATGTACACTGTCTCTCAGCAAGTCTTCCTGTCAATTTTCAATTTTAGTCAAACGAAATGTCAAATGAACAGGAAATTCCCCCAAACATGACAATGACAGAGCCGTTAAACACCGGCTTGTAAATTCCAGTGACTAAGTTTACATACTGCCAAACAGCGTTTTTTAAAAAAACAAACATTTCACCGCTTTCCCAAATTAAATGGTTAGAAACCGTAATCCCTTGTGCAGTGCGTGTCCAGGTACAGCGAGCGGGAAAGTGTTTTCAGAGCGGCGTGTTGTCTTCGCAGCTTGTTGACGTCTTCGTGTGACCACAGCTTCCACATCAGAGGGAGTTTCACAGCCTCTCTGACAGTGAATAAAAACTGCTCACCGCCAAATATCAGACGCTCGCTTTAATTGCTTCTCAATTTTTTTTTTTTTTTCAGACAATGACCCGCAAACAGGACGGGGCTGACCGTTGCCTCAGTCCAGCCAACAGGAGTGTCTGAACAATCGGCTGCTGCTTCATCACAATCTGATTGTCTGTTTCAGATTTTCAGAGGCAAAGATCTGTTTTTGACTGGATCCAAAAGGATCAAACTAAAATCATAAAAGTGGTCAAAAGGTTATTGATTCAAATCTAGTCTAAATACTTCCTACGTCAAAATATAACCACTAACCACGGATCAATCATTGTGAGTCAGCGCCACCTCAGAAAAATGTATAGAAGTTGTTTTGGTTTTAGAGGACGGGCTACCCAGCGATCTCAACTGTCAGGAAATGTGACTTCTTCTTCTTCTTCTGCGACTTAATTTCTGCCCAAATATTCCAATAATAATCTGAATTATAGCACAATCAGCAGAGAAATGCCTCATGTAACCACCTCAATCAGAAGACGGAGAGGGGTAGTGTAAACCTTTGATAATCTGGTCAATAAGAAGAATATTTCCGCCTAATGATCCCATAAAAAGTTTCATTTGATCGTGTTTCTCTGGTTGGAAGAAACTTATTCTTTCAGCGCATGTTTGCCCCACAATTGGGAACATTACGTGAAAGTAACGAGTCACCTGAGTCACACATTACATCACAAATATCAACTTTAATAACGGGTTTGTCTGTTGTAGCCACAACCATTCCCCCCCCAACAGATGTTCCTCTGTCAGAGGCTCTTTATCTGGTAAACCACCAAAAGTTGAAATTTATCTCAAAAGATTTTGTTGCTTTTTCAATAAACTCCGTGCCCAAAACAATTCCCCATCGCGTGTCCGGCTAGATTAAAGCCGGCCAAACCACTTCGGGGCATGTACATGTCGTTGGATTAGAAAAATTCATGTGGTTTTGTCTGAAAAAAATATATTTTCAACACAAATCAGCAGCTATGCACAGTCATTTGAGAGCGAAGCACCCTGCAGAAAGTGTGGCGCCGTCCACAGATCTTCAATCAATGGCTCAGAAGTTTGATGATCGATGAGCAGGAAACAACGGCCATCAAGATGACGGCTAAAGAGTCAGCTGAACAGCCTCGCTCCCTCACTTATCTGAAGATTGGGGGAGTCTTCGCCAAGACACGTCATTTTTCTGCACTCTTCTGTAAACCAATAGGTTTGAATTACTGACAGGGAGGAAGTCTAGATTATATTAAGAAGTGAAGAAGACACGAGCCCGCGAATAAGGTATCGTTTAATGAAGTTTGGTCTGATACAAATTCTGTTAATAACCAATACCTTCAACTAATATCAGAAATGTTAGGGGAAGCACGACTTAGTCATCTGTGTAAGAGAAGGGATCTTTATTTAAAGTCATGGTCGTAAGATTATGGTAAACTGATATTGATGCAAAGCAGAGCTGATAGACTTCATCTCTCTTTTCCCAGCTGCCCTCCGCTCGTCTCTGCTCCTTCTTCTTCTTCTACTCACTCCTTTCTCTGTCCACTTTCTACGAAAACGCCTTCGCAAACCATAATCAAGCATTTAACAACAGCGGCTATAAACACTGAGAAAGCTCAACTGTGGATCAACACGGCAAAATATATATTTGCTCAGCCACACAGCAGCAATCCCAGCAAGTTGCTCAAAATGCCACCCTGCAACTCAAGAAATGAATGGGGGACTCCCGTCTACGTCTTTCTGCCTTTCTACGGTTGTCGTGACGTGATCTCGCACGGGGAAGAAAAAAATGATGAAGTAAAGCTGAATCGGATCAAACAGAACCAGCTGACGAGAGAGAAGATTGATAGGTTGGAAAAAGGCAAAAAAGGGAGTTTGGAGGAAAGATGGTCGGATGCTGGAGAGAGGAAGACGCTCAGTTTTTTATTGACTATCCTCCCTCAGCTGGGGTTTGACTCCTCGAGACGACAAAGACTCATGATCCCTTCTGCTGGTAATCCACACAGCCAGCAGAAGGTCTAACACACACAGACACACACACACACACGCTGCTGCATCCACAAACACACATCATACAGCAAACATTAGCGCACAAAACACACCATGAACCCTGGATACTAACACGAGCCTACGGCAACAAACTCGAGGAGGAAAAACATGAAGATGAAGACACACACACACAAACACACACATGCACAGAAACAAGCCAAAACTGCAGCACACACACACACACAAACACACAATGTGCACTGCCTTACAAACTCCGGATAAAGCTTTATCCAAAGACAACAAGAGAGTTTAGTCATATCTCTGAATCCCACAAATCTCCCTCTTTGGCCACTTCCTCTGAGGGGGACAACTGATATCTACATTAATATAACAACAGGAGAAGCGTCCCATGAAACACTGTGAGAAGGAGCATTATCTCTGAATGGGAAAGAAAAGCAGCCACTTCATTTCTCGACAGAGATTAGAAGCTTTTTAACATTAATACAAGAATAATAAGGGGTTTGTAATATCCGTCTGTTTTTTGTCAAACAATCTTGTTGAACACGGAGAATAAAAATGTTAATCTTTTCAGAACAACAACAGCAGCAGCAGCTCTGGGAAATACATCATGACCCCCCCTCCACCGACGGTCGAGATCAAACTGAAGACAAATGTTCATCCTTGGACGGATTCTGATTCAGTCCGAGTGTACAAATATGCACAAAGCAGAGAATAAACAAATATATAAAACAAAGTCGAGCAGAAACATGGCATTATTAGATTAGTCTTGTGCAGCCCACGCAGCCTAACCCAGGGGAGGACGCAGACAGACAGACAGATATTACAATTAATATCTGACTTACAGTCATTCAGCTGATGCTATCACAATGAGTTCGGCAGTTTACAGGAACAAACTGAGCTTTTTTTGAGAAGCTGCCCTTTTTGTTTTTAAGAAAAAACATTCAGTCTCTCGGGGACTTATGGGAGATTCACCGTCACTGCCTCCTCGACAAACTGCTCGCACAAATAATCACAATTCTGGACTTTTGTTGCAGGATTTTTCTTTGTTTTACAGGAGCAGAATTAGAAAATGGAGATTATTATCGATTCATCTATAGATTATTGTATTACAACTATTCCTCACATGTCTTCAAGCATCCTGCTTCGTCCTAGCAACAGCGCAGGACCCACAGATATCCAACTTACAGGGCTATAAAACAGAGAAAAACAGCAAGGACCAAGGGATCTGCAGTGGATGAACACATGAATGCTCAGCTTCAGTAGCTAAAACTGAATCTATATCTATTTTTTTTAAATATATCAACTTTCAGCACTAATAATTAAACTCAGTACCCCATAAAACCAACTACTAGAGCTCAAATAATGTGTTGATTATTTGAATGACAGGAAAAAATCTCAACAATTCTGATAAATCTGCTTATGTCTCTCTGAATCTGAGTATTTGCTGCCTTTTACATCATCGTTACAGAGAATTCAGTTGAGTTTCGTGCTGCCCGTCAGTTAAAAAGAAACAAATCTGCAGGCGTCAACTTGTTCTCCTTGACGTCATCACTTCTGTCCAACACTTCATAATCTAAATGATCGACTGCTACTTTATTTGTGCCAAAACAGTAAGAAACTAGCAGTGAGGAGAGAATCTCTCAAAGTCCTGATGCCAAGAAGACAGACGGACGGCAGACACACACACACACACACACACACACACAGACGGAGACGCAACACGCGTCACCTTGTCCCATATTAACACCCTAACACTGGGAAAACACCAAACACAACCCCTCTTTTCTGTCAAGTCTCCGAGACCTATAGTTTCCGATCCATCTCTCCCATCCGTAATCATCAGCCCCTGCTCCTCTCAGCCCTTTCAAGTGCCAGGTAGACGGGGGCCTGATACGCCGCTACCGCCTCACAACCGGCGGGCTAATTACAAGGGAAGCAGCAACAAGTGAGCATTGTGTGGAGTCTCGAAGACACATGGGAGGCGGGGGGGGGGGGAAGAAAGTGCTCTTTATCTTGCCACCACCACCACCACCACCACCAATCCACCCTTCCCCACCCCACCCCACCCCTACCAACCATCCCACCCTCAACAAAAACAATCTGAGAGGCTCTGCGGTCGGCGCTCCAGGGCCGGAGAGAGAGAAGAGATTGTGAAAACGAAGGTGAAAGGAGTGGAGACGCGTCGGTGAGCTACACATGCCATCGCCCGTGTTTGTCTAACACGATGCCGGATGTGTCGCGTAACGCAACGATGTGTAGAAAGATTGTTTAAGGAAATACGCTTTCTTGTCCTTGTAGTTCATTCACTTAAAGTCAATCACAGTTGCACGATCGTGAACAACAGGCGAAGAAGAAGACGACGGTGATTTCCTGTTTTGTGATGACTTCGAGAAAGGCTCCCGTCGTTCAGTCTGAAGCTACATATGACAGTTTATCTTGAAAAGGTGCACTACGTAGTTTTTGGTAGGAAATTTTAAGCCTGAAAACACTAAATGAAACTACATAATGCCCCTTTAACTGTATGAGCAAAGACGTGACTTCCACAGATGCCATCACACTGAAATGAAAGTATTTTCCTGTAGACTGGAGCCTGAAAAATGTATTTGTAATGTAATGTAAATATACTGTTTTTACAACAAACACTCAACTTTAACAACCGATTTAAAATCTCCCATGACCGACTGCTGCTTCTTTGACCCACTCTTGCAAACACTCTCTGAGACTTCGAGTCGTCATTAGCAAAAAAATCAACTTGCCATAAATTAGATTTTGTGATACAGCATTGCTAATTCACTGTGCGTGTACATGTGATCCGTGACACGCGAGCAGGAGGGGGTTAATTCAGGCAACAGGATTACACAGCACGTGAAAAATGAAATTAGGCACAACCGCTCATGTTTGGTGCAATTAGTCAGCCTATCCATGGATATTGGTTTCTTATGGTGTGACTTGAAGGGATTTTTCTTGATTCATTTCTCAGGGCTGTCTGGCTCTACATGAGTGATACTCGCTCGCCTTGACATCCTTCCACGAGTCTTTCTGGTGTTTGCTTTGGCGGTTTTTTTAACGCTCGGAACAGCTATCAAGGCAGCGACAAAACCTCTTGTCATTCAGGCGCGGATGAAGATGGAAAGCGTCACGCGAAAACGGTTCCCGATGATGATGATGACATCAATCATATTCCAACTTCGGCAAGAGAAAAAAAAAAAAAAAAAGGCGTAAACAAAAACAAGCTCTTTCTCTCTGGTTTCCTCTCATGAGGCTGCGGCGCTGAGCGTGTTTTTTAAATACAGCTTCATTTCATAAAGGCAGTCAGGGTGGGAAACGGCACAGTTCAAAGCCAAATCACAACCGGGGTTGAGTTTGTCACCATGATCTCACTCTGACAGTGTCTCCTCTGAACATGAATCTTCGCCTTCGCTGCATTAAACTACAGTTAAACACTGAAATAAAATCAAAGTTCGTATTTTAAAAGTATTGTTTCTTTGTCTTGTAGCTGTAATAGATCTTAAATCACATATTTAAAGGAGCATGACTGCAAAGAGACTGGGTTCATCCACATCTGTATACAGAGATAAAAGACAGAAATATGTTTTGAATATTATAGATCAGGCCTTTGAAATTGATCCCATCCAACTAGTAAACACACCACAGACTTTTAAGGCTGATGGAAGTGGAAGACCAGATGCACAACAACAGAAATTTAATGCAAATTATGAGGAAAGAGAAGAAAAACCCAAAAGAAAATGTTTATGCCTTTATCCAAAAAAGGTCAGAAAAGTCGCCACCACTTTCCATCTCCGTTTTCCTTTTTGTTTTTAATTAATCTCCGGCTACTGAAGATCTGATTTTCTTCCGCCACAAATGCAAAACGCTCGCCAAGCTCGAAACGTTTCCATCCCTGCGTGTCTTTCAGCACCAACAGCGACTACTATTATTCAAAAAAAAAGCTCATCATATAAAAACTCCTCCTGAGGACAAGAAACATGTGTTCTGCGTTTGGACTCGATAACAAATAGTAGCTTGAAAGTGCACAAACTCGCACTGGAGTCCAAAAGCAGGACGTTAAACACAGGGGGGGCAGATTAAGGACCTCGAGCTGCCCACCCACCCCCAGCAGCTCACATAAGACAAAACCATCATCAGAGGCGCTTTAGCCAGCAGGAGAGTGGAAAAACAGAGGTGCACTTACAGATGGAGAGACGGAGCTGTTGGGGAGGTAGGGGTCGGGCAGCATCAGGAACGGATACCCCGGATACGTTGGCGTCTTGTACATGCCTCCATCTTGGTGCTTCGACACTGAGAAACAAGAGAGAAACTCAATAAATATTAAAAAAAAAAAATATTTCTAACTAACTGTCATCATAAACTACATTATTTAAATTAATATCAAAATAAAAGCTGCTGTGGATGCAACATGAGGATTAAAAATAACGCTCCTCACTTACTCCCACAAAGCTGCTGTAAGATTTAAAAGTAAAAATAAAAGCCCTCCAGAAATAAAAGCACGCATACGAAGTAGGTCGGCTATTTTACAAGTGTCCTCGTTACTACATGTTATATCCTTGTATGAGGGGCAGACTACAATACTTGAGACAAAAAGCGTTACAACCGTCACCTAGCCTGAGAGGCGTGAACTCCTGGAGCCTATGTGCTAATTTATCTCCCACCAAAACACCCATATTGAGCATCAGAGGGCCTCTCAGTGTGGGTCAGCTATAACCAGGTTACACCTGCATGCAACATGGAGACGCACACTGAACTTTACCTTTTCTTTTTTTTTTACAGTTTCACCCTCGTTGGAAACTTTTTATAGAAGACAACACGATCAGCAGGCAGGGATTTTCTTACAAATGGAGGAAATTTCCTTTTTGAAAATGAGACACGAGACCTACAGAGACGCCTGTAATTAACACGCCGTGTATACAGAGCGTAGATGTGTCCTCTCCTGGGGTGGTGCAGTCTGTTTTTTTGGGTGGCAACCCTAAAGACAAGTTAAAGTAAACATCTGAAGGACTCTGGCTGACTCTGGAAACAAGCCTGTCGAGACGTCATGATGAAAACTGCTTCATACATCAGCTGATTCTCTCACTTTGTTTTTTTATGAATGTATTAAAACACATCCAGGGGTCCACGTTGCGCTAAAAATAGACATCCATAGCTGTTTATTTCTGCCTGAACCTCCTCTTGAAGGGGTGCTAACGAGAAGCAGAAGCAGAGGAAATCTCCCCACCACGTTTCAGAGATGTGAGAGGCAGATAAAAGCTGCAGAGCTGCAGACATGACGGACATCTTTTTTTTTTTTTTTGCAGTGTACACCTGAACGCAACTCTCTGAAGTTTTTGAGGCTGCAACACGTGTCCCCGTGACCAAAACACTGCTCACACAGCAGGGGGGTGGGGTGGAGGAGGGAAGGTGGGAGGCTGCTTTATCGCTTCTCAGCTGTTTTTTTTTTTTTACAGAGATAGTAGCAGAAGATTGTGTGTGTGTTTCTCCTCCTTCCTTCTTCTTCTCCTTCTTCTTACCGCCGTCGAGATGCTCCCGGTGTTTCTCCGCGAAGCCTCTGTGCTCGCCCTGCTGCTGCTGCTGCTGCTGCGCCCGTCTGACCGCCTGCAATGGACCGAAAACACAACACAACAGAGAGAGAGAGAGACAGAGAGGGGTCAGACACTCCCGGAAAAAACACAAAAAAGTTACAAAGCTCGGAGGAAACACAACCACGCGTGCGTTAAAGCAACATTATGGCAACTTTTTTGCTGATATGGCATCCCCCTGGCTGTCCCTGAAGTAAACACCCTCCGAAGTAGCCTCGCCTGGGAAACCTCACTCACTCACTGTAACCCTGAAGGCATTTTCCTTTTTTCTCTTTCCCCCTCCGCTCTCATTCAAAGCTTGTCAGCAAGCGTGTAAAATAAAACAAGCCTCCACACACACACACACACACATACATGCACAGAGAGAGAGAGAGACACGCGCGCGCACACACACACACACTTCTGGCACCTACCGCCGCGCTCGGACTTTGATTTATTTCCGACTCGTTCACCAGGGAGGACTTGAGGTCGGCCAGGTCTCTCTCCGTGAACGCGTTTTCCTGGATCTTCTCCTCCTGCTCTCCCTCGTCTTTGAACGCTATCATCTCATCATTCGCTCCCAGGTCGTCCCCGCCGCCGCTGCTGAGCTGAGGCATGTCTACTTTCTTCTGTCTGTCTATCTTCTCCCTCCCTTCCTTCCTTCCTTCCTTCCTTCCTTCACCCCTGCGATGGATTATAAGACTTTAAAAAAAATATATAAAAAGAAGAAGAAGAAAAAGAAGAAGAGGAGGAATAAATTAAAAAAAAAAAAAAAAAGTATAAATAAAGAAAAAGGAGTGTTTGCTGTTAAATGTCCTCAGTCTGTGGGGCGCCTCCAAAGTGCAGAAACCCCCCACCACATGCAGGAAAATGAGGAAAAAAGTTGCGCGGTGTCCGGCTGGCTGGTCGGTCTGTGGAGGACTGATGTCTCTCTGCAGCAGCTAACAGCTCATCTGAGCCAAGACGAGCCGAGGAGTCCCGACATCAAAGGGCGCCGACCGGATGATTGACAGGTCCGATGACTTGTTGGGGGGTTGTACGATTGTTTCGGCAGAGGGCTGAGCCTCTTAAAGAGACAGCGCCTCCCCGAGCTCAGCCCGAGCAGCCGTATGCATGACCTCCAGGGGCGCGTTCACGTCAGCCGCGGTCCTCCTCGGTCTGCAGACTGCTGGGTCCGCTGAGGGAGGGAGGGGTGCCACCAGAACTTTTGACTCGGTTCAGACCCGTGGAAACACTGTCAGTGCAGACGTGTGTGACGAGAGAAGACAGGAAACAATGTTAGTCCTCATAGTTGTGTTTAATATTGTAGTCAGGACTTAGATTTAGATTTAGATTAAAGCAGCAGTGATGGAATGTAACTAAGTACATTTACTCAAGTACTTTATGTAGTTTTATGGCTGAAAAACAGACTAACACTCTCTTTAAAGTGCGGCGGCACGAAAAACAATGTTGATCCTCATATTTGTGTTCAATATTGTGGTCAGGAAGACTCATTATAAATGTGTGTTCTGGTTTAAGGCAGTGGTGGAATGTAACTAAGTACATTTACTCAAGTACTGTACTTAAAGGGGCGGCATAGTTTTGTAGAGTAAATTAAAACTGACACTCTGAGTGCAGACTCGTTTAAAAGAGTGGCGACAGGAAACAAGTTTCTCTTAGAATATAAACAGAGTAGAACAGTATGAAATGAATGTAACTAAGTACTTTTACTCAAGTACTGTCTGTAGTTTTGTAGAGTAAATTCAAACTGACACTCAGTGCAGACGTGTGGGAAGAGCGGCGACAGGAAACAATGTTAAGACTCGTTTGGTTTCAGGCAGTGTTGTAAGAAAAGCACTGATGGAAAGTAACTGAGTACATGTACTCAAGTACTGTACTTAAAGGGGCACTATGTAGTTTTATAGAGTAAATTCAAAGTAACACTCTCAGTGCAGACATGTTTAAAGAGTGGTTACAGGAAACAATGTTAATCCTCATAGTTGTGTTCAATGTTGTGGTCAGGACTCATTATAAGTGTGTGTTCTGGTTTAAGGCAGGAATGATGGAATGTAACTAAGTACATTTACTCAAGTACTGTACTCAAATGTGCATTATGTAGTTTTATAGACTCAGAATTTGAATACTTACAATATTAATGAGGTAATAATACAAACTCAGAAATATTAATTTTTTCCATAACTGAATAAAGAAGCAGTTTTCAGAGGAAAGTGAGGTACAACAGTATGAAATGAATGTAACTAAGTACACTTACTCAAGTACTGTACTTAAAGGGGCACTGTGTAGTTTTGTAGGGTAAATTCAACATTCTGAGTGCAGACCTACTGATAAAAGCTCCTCCTTGCTAAACTGCAACAGCAGAAATGCTGCGTACACATCAGAAGTAGTATGAAGTAGAATATATACTACTACTTTTGATTAAGTACACAGCGCTTATACTTCTCAAATGCAGGACTTATTGCTACTATATTTTGCTACGTTTACTTCAGAAGGAAGTGAACAGGAACTGAACACTTCCCCCGCTGCTGATTTTGAAATAGCTGCACTGTTTTTTTTATTTTCCATATTTACAGTATTGACATTATAGCCAGTGTCGTTACTCTGGAGCTCAGCTGTAATCCTTAACACAAAGTTTACACAGAATCTGTTTGTTTGTTTCAGTCACCAACTGACTTAAAACTCAGATTATCTCCAAATGATCCAGCTGAATGTTTTCTTCATTATTGTCCACGCTGCTCTTTTTCCTGTGATTATCTCTCTGCACCATTTCTCCATTGGAGCTTGAGTTGAGGTCAAAGTTGAGGATTTTAATTTAAAGTGTACAAACCTTCAGCGTCACTTAAAGGTGCATCAGTGATCAACGTTGGATTTAGAAATACTAGATTTGGCTTCATCAGCTACTCTGCTGGTAACTAGTCCATATTGCTACATTAAATCTATTAAGAGATATAAACATTAACGTTATCGAATGTTTTCAGCCACTAACAACGTGCAACATATTTGGCTGTCCTATCAAATTGACGATTTACGTGCAAAATACACAAAAACACTTTGTCGTGATGGAGAGTGGATCCTATCAGCTGCCTCTCGTGTTGGAAACCCTTCCCTACTCGTTTCCTGTGATTGGTTCTCATTAAGCAAGCGTCTCGTCATGAAAGACTAACCTTTATCTCATGAGTGAACATTAATTTCTGCTCTATTAAGATAAATGTAACCTTTTGTGTGGTTACTGTAACTGTGTCTGAGGAGTATCATCACCAAGTTAGTTGATAAGTTTGGTAATTATGCACTGTGAGTTTTACTCCTATCCCAGCAGTCTCCCTTTTGTGGCGGGCTGTTGTCACATTGTTCAGTTTGGTAGTTTTTCGCATGTTGGAACAAAAACCCTCCTCATTTGCATGGACAGAAAAGTGGCAGCTCAGGCAAGACGCAGCGAAATGTAGGACATTCTGTGAAAAAACATCAGAAGGCACGGCATGCTCATCAATAACAGATACACAGCATGTTTTTGGCTGGTCCTTACATCCCCCGGATTTTGTAACACTCTCCGAAACAGCAAAAAAATGTTAAGCTATCGCAACTACTTGATTGGAGGAGGAGGAAGAGGGAGAAGAAGAAAAAAAAAAAAAAACATAGTTCAAAGATGTAGATTTGAAGTTCTGATTTCTTATCAGACTCGTTACTTGCCTTCCCCCTATTTTTCCTCCCAATGCCGATGCATTTTTAATGCTGATACAGTAGCAGAAGCTGGTCTTCAGAGTTTTTAATTGAGAAATATTTATACACTCCCATGCTGTGACTTAATACGCGACTTAATCTGAGTCGGTTGCCTTGAATGAAAATGATGATCCACAGCTGGGAAACAGAATTAAATACAAACAGAAAATGGGCCTGGTATTTGCATAAAACTGCATATTTATACAATATCGTCGATGCATATTAATAAAAAGATTAAAATGAGCGCTTTTAATGTATGCAAATCTAAATTATAAATGAGTTGTTTAAACTCCTTGTTTATTCGCCTTGATTAAATATAGACAGCTGTTTTTCCGGAGAGACAGCACCTCTCCTGCGCGGGGCCACGCTGCCTCGTGAGCTCGCCGCGCTCTGATCTCGATCAGTTTCCCATGAATATCTGCGCCCGGTGGTTTGTTACGCACATTCATCACATGGGTTCACAGGTTCACCTCAGGATGAAATCTGACAAGATACACTGAAAACACAAAAATCCAGAAGTGAACACACTCTCTCTCTCTCTCTCTCTCTCTCTGTGTGCACATGCTTTCTGTCTTGTAATACTATGAGGCGCTCTGACCTACAAACGCTCTCTCCGTCTTTATATCTGTCTGTTTCTCTCAGACACACACACACTCTCTCTTTTTTGTTGCTGTGAGCCGTCTGATTATTCTCGTCAGATCAGAGTGATATTTTAAGTTCACGCCACCCTTTGCCTTATCAGTCCAGAGTTTTTGTGACTCATTCACACCCCTAGCATCCTCTCTCGTCACCTTTTTTATCTCGACCTCTGATGACTCTTGTGACGTCAGATCTCATCTGTTGACAGGAAAGGCCAAATAAGGTTATGTGTGTGTAGCTGCTGCTGTGACCTCAGAAGGCGAGCTTTCACACACACAGGCGCAGACGCCAGCGCTATATCTGAACTGATGGAGGAAATGTGTTTGATGCAACTGTGTTTTTATTTATCTAACGCTTATGGAAATGCAGCAGAGCAAAACATGTTTGACTTTGTGTTAATGCTAAAATGTAAAGACATGAATTATGTCAAAAGCAAACAATTTGAGCTGACTTTTGTCACCTTTTTCTGTTTTTTCTTGGGAATTACTGGATGATTTTATCTCCTCAAATCTCAAAAGTGATTCAGCTAAAACTAGCAGGACGTTGGGCGAGCACAGACCTCCACCACAGCCGACAGTCTGCTCTCCTTGATCCTTCCCGGTCATTGTTATTGCTTGTTCTTGTGTAAAGTTCGAACATTTTTTCCTCGATATCTCTGGCGGAGTTTACCGCAGACAATTAACATTTGGATGTGAGCAGGAATATAATTAGTTGAGTTTCTAAGGAAAGGAAATTGGTTGTCTCATGAAACCACCGCTCCCGTGTGCTCCAAACGAGTGCTTTCTGTGTGAAGCTTGAGGAAACTACTATGTGTCGACTGCTCTAAAGGATTACTGGTTTTCTGTGATTCACTGTGCCAATGGAGAGTCCGGTGAAGTGGTCCACAAAACATTTCTCAATCTAGATGGGGACTTGTTTGAAAACTACCCAAAAAATCGTCCGGCAGATTTCCAAGTCTTCAGAAGCTCCGAGATCACAGATTGTTTTGAAAAAGATTTTATTTACACAAAATTTTCACTGCAGCTACAAAGCTAATAGCAGTAGCGCTCGACCGCCCGTCGAGGGTGTAAATATTGTCCTCTCAAAAACAAATTTGGGATCTCAGAGCTTCTGGAGACGGACGGTAGATCACGCCGGACATGTATGGAGACATTTTAGGTTTTCTATGACATTCAAGTCCACATCTCCTTCAGGTGTTTGTTGTGAAGCACTGGAAATTTTTTGTGGACTACGAAACGTCATCTGACTTTTCATCGGCAAGAGGCTGAGAAGATAATGCCTGACTTTTTATATTTGGGTGAACTTATCCTTTAATGTGGACACGTGATACCGAGTGATATGTTGCCACCTTGTCATTTGGATCCACTCCGAGTCTTAATGGCTTCTTCTCCTTGGTCGACGCTACACAACTTCTACGCAGACGATCAGGCCGGTGGTCTTTTCTGTAATCCTGCTGAGAAAAGAGACACTGGGCTGAAAACACAACCTCCTTGTTAGACAAGGGAAATAAACACTGCTCACAACTGGTGCATGCAACCTGTGATGAGTGTGGTCCTGTGGTGACAGGTAATATCAGAGGAAACAGGATCCAAACCCAAACATTTGTTTAGACAGAAAGCCGAACGAGCTCCTCAGCGCAAACATCGTCACCACCGTCCGTATGTAAAGCACTTATTTAAAATGAGAAGATCATTTTCGATAAGTCCCTTTCCATTGCTCAGTCGCTGGTGGTGGTGGGGGGGGGAATGTTCCTCCTTTTCTTTTTTTTTTTTTCAAAGATGAATCACAGTTGGTTGAAAAAAGATTATATACTGAGCTTTCTAAAGAAACATCAGGCGCATTAAAGCTGCAGAGTAATTAAATCATGTCCTTTCATTGGGGTTAAGCCACATCCAAGCGAACAGCTCTTAACTGGAACCACTTGTGTGCTTTTTATTGGTAGTTTTCCTACAATCAAAACCATGTCCATGAAGGCAGCATCCAGCCCAGCAATGTGGAACCTCAACAAATCTTTTCAACAGTTTTATTTCGTGTTGAACTTTTCTGCCGTGTAAACTCGTGTCCTCTAACGACAAATATCCAACAATAAAACGGATTTCTAAGCGAGATTAAAAGGTCGCGACTGAAATATGAAGCGCGCCATGGTAACCACCGAGCAGAAAGCAGCAAGCGGTTAAAGAAGATGTTCTGTTATTCAGTTCTTCTGCAGATGTTTGGTCCTGCTCCTCTTGTATTAGCTGAATTATTTCTTTGGAGACACTTTGTGTTTGAAATGTGCTCGTCAATTACTCCACAAGCTTTTTATTTGAATAATGAGGTCGACTTCAGTGGTGCATTCATGGAGCGCCACGTAGCTCCTGCGAAGGTGGGCCTGACGTCTGTAGGAGGCTGAGTAACCTTTGAATCATTTCAGAATTTCAAACACTTATTTGAGTAGTGGCACACGGAGGTGGAAGCATGAGAAGCAGCTGCACCACCAAGAATAAAAGGTTACAGTTCAGAAAAACAAAAGGGACCACGAAGAAAAAATCTTCCCTCCAACAGTTACCAGATGTCCTTGAGCAAGGCACTCAACCTGCCACCTTCTCCTGTGAAACCACTCACTCACACGCACGCAATTCAAAGACTGGTTTCCACTCTCACGTGTCTGTGAGAAAAAACTGAAAACCCAGCGCACCGGCTCAGCAGAATCAACCCAAATGATTTTTTAAATAAGGGAGAGAGAAGTTGATATCTTGTGCCGGATAATGAGGCTTGTTCAAGCTCTAGTTTGCTGAGTGTTTGCTGATTTGAATGTGTCTGTCTCTTTTGATTTAGCGGAGTGCAGTCCCTTTTACCTCTTCGTTAGCTGCTTATCAAACATTTATGAGCTGATATCACAGAACCGCGGAGGGGCTTTGGGGGTGAGATCAACAAACACAAACAGCGGAGGAGAAGAGCTTTGAAAACACATCGCCGGTCTTCTGTGGAGAGAGGGGATCAGCGGACGGAGATGCACAACACTCGTGACTCAGAGATCTGAAAATGTAATGAATGTACATTTTTTATCTTATACAGTGCGACCTTAAAGAGTTCAGCGACTGCATCTGAAATATCTCGATAATGATGCATTAATAAAAAGCTGTGTGATCGGTTTACGGCACGTTCATCGCCGTGTGTTTTTAACAAACCGTGCTCAGCTACATTAACGGCAGAATTGGCCAAATTGAAAGCACAAGCCGATGTTGAATCAATAAAATAGCGAAGATCCAAACTATAAAACTGTTCTTTTCTGTGCCAGCTGAGGACTTGACAGCTAAGTCTTCACCTAATCTTTTCCAAGGATCTTCTTCCAAAGTGCAATCCTTTTTTTATGCTGTCTGTCACTGTGTAAGAGAAGTTCACCCCAGTTTTTTTGTTGTTGTTTTATGCTGAACCCTCTATATATCTCTGTCTCTCGGCTCTTCTCCTACCCTGTGTGCGCTCAGAGGAAAAAAAAAAACAAAAAAAAAAACGAGCGAGCTGTGGTTGGAACAGCTCCATCTTCACTCAGGCCTGCTTCAGTTCATGAACTTTTTAAAGACGTGCATTAACAAATCATGCCCTGGCTTATGAAAAACAGGTCTGATAGTGACTGGAAATAGCAGCAAAAAGAGCTCCTGCGCCACACCGTGTCACCACACTTAACACATGCACACTGACACACCGCGAGGTTCGTCTCAGTGCGTCACCGAGCCGGCTGAGGTGAGGTGAGGTTATGTTGCAGTGTTGAAGAGAAAAAGGCTGTTTTTTTTTTATGTATTCCATGACAGGTTGTTGATAACTCGCTTAACATGTTCGCGTTAACCGTCTCACTTCTTCAAGTTCACGTCACAAACTGACAAATGAAGCGTGTGTGGTGTTTTAGTTCACACCACTGAGGGAAGTGAAAATATTACATCATTTAAAAAATGACCACAGTGAAAAAAAAGGATTAAATAAATACATAATACATAAGATAAATACATTTGCAAAGCATGTAAGATGACATGATTCTGAGTTATCTGTTAAACATGAAACAAATCTTTTATTTTTATGTGTCTACAATCAGATTGCATTTCTCGGGATTCAACATATGGCTTTTTTTAAATTAAGCACATTTACATTAAATGCTCATCATCACTCATTTACAAATGTCTAATCGCTGTTTGTTATGCTAGTTTATTTTTATACATCTGCTGTTCTTAATGTTTACTTTGCATGTATCGCATCAGAGCCACAGTTCCTACAAGAGCACATTTCTGCAATAGGGACGCAGATAGTACGGTGGCCCTGAGAGTCAAAAACAACGACATGTCACAAAACACATCATTTGTTTTCTGCTGTTTTTATTTTATACATCTTCTGTTTTAAAGAAACGTTTTAATGTTCTTGTAGTTGAGTTTAGTGAACATGTATTGCATCAGAGCCACAGTTCCTACAAGAGCACATTTCTGCAGATACTACGGTGGCCCTGAAAGTAAAAAAAACAATGTGATTAAAACAAGGACATTTCGGAAAACAAAGTAAACATTTAAGAAAACACACTTCATCAAACAACAATCACAAAACACAACATTTCATAAAACACAATGGCATTTTATAAAACAAAACAAAGGTTGGTTGTTGTGCACGTTGTTGTGTTTTGACCCTCAGGGCCACCGTAAGATACAGACAGTTACTGCACCAGTACTTCCACACTGCATAGCTCTGTCTGTGAAGCTAAAGTGAGCAGACAGACAATGAGATACATTGATAATCTGTACACAGACACGAAGGGAGCACAACACAGGTCGCTATGTGTAAAAACACGACAATAAAACAGCAGCTGCGAACAGATTCGAGTTGTCTCCAGACCTCCAGAGATGAAGCTGATTTGTCAAGTTGACTGAACAACTTGTTTTCTCGGATCAGCTTTCTTTTCGCTTCCATTAGATGAGAATGACGAGGATGAGGAGGGAGATCAGACCCTGCCCTCTGGTTTACAGGTTACTGTGCCCTCCACACACAAACTCCCTCACACACACACACACACACACACACACACACACACAGACACACACACACACACACACACACACACACACACACACACACACACACACACACACACACACTCAGCTCACTGGCAGCACGGGGAGAGACGTGCTGTAATCTGGGAGGCAGGGAACAAAGGGCCTCGTTAATGCAGAGACTCGCCGGGGCCTTTGATGTGGAGCCAAGTCATTCACTCCTCGCTCCTCACACACACACACACACACACGCTCACACACACACACACACACACACACACACACACACACACACACACACACACACACACACACACACACACACACGCTCACAGAGAGAGGCAGAAACATGCGTATGTGTACACAGAGACACACACACATGCAGCCTCTCACCACAGAGCGCCTCAGACACACACTTTTCACAAAAAAGAAAATGCTGAAAAGAGTGTAATCTCCCCGAGTTCGAGGCAGCGTGCCTGCTATTTAAAGCTCGATACATTAGATCTGAATCAGCCGACTCTACACACACACGCGCTCACACACTGATGAACCACAAAGCTGCAGCACGGCTCGATGGAAACAACACTTTTTTTTTCTTTCTCTTTTCTTTCCATTGCATGTTTTCATACGTGATGATATCAATTCCCACCGTTTTGTCTGAGCGAGGGAAAAAAGTTAATTCAAGCTTGTAAAGTTTGGAAGTTAAAAGTCGTTTTCTCAATTAGCAGCAGCAACAACAACAGCTGCGGTCGTGTTTACCAGGTATAACACACTAAATATTTACACGGGGAATTAAACTTTATGCATGTTCATAAAACCAAGCACACCTAGATGTGTTCATATCTCAGTGGTAGGTTTAATATCAAACAGCGGTGGTGGTTGTTTTCTTATGTTTGTGTCATGCACACTACCACTGTCTCATTATGACTTTGAACAATACTGCAAAAGATTCAAACAATATCAAAATCTCCACCCACTTTTACAGTTGTATGTACAATACTCTTCTTTAAAGGGGCACTACGTAGTTTTGTAGAAGAAATTCAAACTCAAGAACAAGAATTTTTCATATCTACAATATTAATGAGGTAATAATACCAAAGAGGACTCAGAGATATTTATGTTTCCACGACTGAATAAACAAGCTGCTCTCAGAGGAGAAATAACCTCCCCAGAACGCTTCACTGCGCTTCTGATGTATGTGTTTGAAGCTAGAAAGGTGGCGGGGTCCGCCAAATATAAACAAAGTGAAGCGGTATTAAATTTGTTCTGTCCTTTAAGGTCAGTTCAGTTTATTTAGTCATGAAAACAAAGAGAGTTTGTTTATTTGGTCTGTTTAAAAGTCAGTCAAGGAAGATCTTTTCTCTTCTGATTACAACGACACAGTGCACCTTTAAATAATAATTGATAACTTATATGACACACACTCTTTCTCCCTCATCACATTGATCTCTGATAATCTCCGATGCTGTTTCCGTTTGGCAAATCGAACCTAACAATGAAGCGAGTGTACGTGTTTTGAACACAGGCCTGCTGCATAGTTCCCATCTTGTGTGGCTCTCTCTAACAAATTTCATATTTGCTTGTCATTGTCTGCAGACGGAAATAAAATTCATGAAACAAAACCACTTTAGAGGAAACCATTTGAAGTTGCAGAGAGTAATGTGAGCATTTTTTGAAGGATATATGCTGTGTTCGCTTGAGGATTTTTTAATTAGCGCACTTTGAACTTTGTGGAGGTCATGAGATCCAACATCCCACTGAACGCTTATCTGCGGCTAATTTACTGCCTTATGGGTTCTGTTTATTATGTTGGACATAAGATGCTCGATGTGGTGTACGTCAGCCGTGAAATCGCTTCTCCTTATCGTCCAATATTACCATAATTGCATCTACGGGCTGCGAGCGCTACTTCTTCTTCTGCTGCTGCAGCTGTAACTAATACTGATGTCAGGACAACAGAAATGTAAGATGATCCGACTAAAATGGCAGAAAGATAAAGTGAAGAAGAAGCTTTTAATGTGGAGTAAATCATACAGCTGTCCACGGGCGAAGTAGCTCTACTTAATCTTTGAGGAAGCTGATATGCTGAGTATGCGCAGGATTTATTTGTGTTGTTTTCCATTGACTTCTGCACTAACACGATGATTTAAGGTGTCAGTTTCCCATGAGATACTCTGTGCAGTTTAATGTTGTTGGATTTTAAAGTTCCCCTCCACTCAAATATGTGTTTTTCCTCTTGTAGCTTCGCTGTGCTTCTGATGTCAGAGTGGAGTTCAACACCAGAGGGCTGTTTTATGACACATTCAACTGCAGATAGAAAATCCAAAGTTAAAGGATCAGGCCTACAAGCAGGATTTTGTGACGCCACAAATAGTTTGGAAGCCAATCCTGGTCCACCACTTTTCACCACTTACTACTACTGACGGTCCAGCTGGCAGCCTGGCTCCATTTCTATCTGCTTCAAGTCTCCATTACAGACTTACAGAATCAATAAACTCACACTTGTCCAACAGACTTTCATACCAAACTCCCAAAACAACATATATCACCGCTGCTTTAACGTTCAACCAACATGGTCATTTTCCTGATGAGGTCGAGCTGTTTATTGTCCTGTGTTTGTTCTGTGTTTGTTCTGTGTTTCTGGTGTTAGCAGCAGCGCCAACAATGATACCACTTGGGGATGCTAAGGCGGCAAAAGTTGTCTGTTTTCACTTTAAGACAAATTATATTAATTTGCAGCGACCAGCGAAGTATTGGGCAAATTGATGATTGCCAAAGCTATCACAGTTATGGGGCCTTGAGCATCGAGCCACGTTTTCACACAAAGTGCTCAAACTTTTAGTCTCGGAGCTGCTTTTCAACAGGTTCCTTCAGTCCGCCGTCTGCGTTTCGAGACCCACGAAGAAAAGGGACAAGGGGCATCTTGCGTGACAAATAAACAAACATTTCTATCCCTAAAATAGAAAATAGATACAATAAATTCAACAAAATCACTCTTGATATCCATTAACGTCTGAGGAGGAATGTTCCTCATCACAGAGCTAACCTGCTGTGACTTAAACTCTGATTTCTTCCTATAAAATTTAAGACCTGCAGCTTTAAGTGATAATTAGCAAATATTAGCATGCTAACCTTAGCCTCAAGGGTTATAAATAAAGCTATAAAGAATAAAATCATTGTGGTCACACTACTCTTATGACTCTCAACTCTCTTATATACAGGATACAGTATTTCATGGCAGCAGGTCTTTAGCTGTTTACTGGTCTTAGTGTAATAATGATAATTATTTCTCGTTTCGTCATCAGTGTTGTCGTTGTTGTTATGCTAGCTGAGAGGCTAACCCCTCTTGTGATGCAGGAAGCTGCAGCTGTCTGGTTAGTGCGGCCGTTCTGTTGTTCTCCTCTGCCGAACCAACCTGATATTAGTGGTCGGCGTGTTCACCACAGCCAGAGAGGGCCGACTGTCTCTGATGAAGGTTCTGCCCAGAGCCTCGTCCACCAGAACACAACACACTGAAACAGGATGTTAATAATCAAAGTCTTACTCTGCCCCGTCTGTCGAGCTTCTCTTCTCTTGTCTTCTCCGCTTTGGTCTCATTTATTTGCTGTTTGATGTCAGAGATCCGCTCGGTTTTTAATTTCATATTTGAGTTTCCTCTATCCTTGTTGGTTTTGGCCTCTAATGGATTAAAGAAAACAGCAGAAAAGAAATCATCTGCTTTCAATCGTGAGACGTTGTTGAAATTGACAAAATTCTTGATGTCGGTGGCACAGTTTACAATGTGATCGCTCTTTCCTGACACACTCACAGTCTTCTTTGGCTGTGACGTTAAACAACGGCTATCCGGTAGTGGAGTTACAGACGACAAGGCTGTAGTTCAAGACTGTGTTTCAACATTTGTAGGTGTCACACAACAGGATATTTTTTTAGGGACAATTTCCAGCCATGTTTGGAGCAGCAAATGTACATTAATGATGGAAAAACATGTATATTTTTGACAGGTGACGGGAAGTCGGGACATCTCCAGCCACGTCTGTGGACACAGAAATGGGTATATGTGTTTTTGTGCCTCAACATTGTCGCAAAATAAAATTGAAAAATGTTCCCTAAGAAACTTAAAACTGCATCATAAAGAAATAAAAGTTCAACATATTTGCTCACGGTTTGCAGAAATGCAAACTGCCAACTTTAAATCTGGCGATTGAGTTGCTTTTAGCAGCAATATCCTACAAAAACATCTGATTTTATCTGACACACGTTGTCCTTTTGACCGTCTTTTAATCACCTTGGAAAAAGCTGTAAAGTCGCAGCGGACTCATAATAACGTTTTGAATAAACTCAGATGGCTTCTCAGTCATTCCCCGTTTGCAGCCTCCCATGAAAACCATGTTTAAAAATCGTCACTGAACCAAATCTCAACATTTGTCTTTGCTGCGTCTACCTTTACATACTGGTTTGAGTCAGCTGGCGAGAGGCTGGAAAATGATTACAAAAATCACTTTGTAGCTGGCACTCGGAGGAACTTGTGGTGGTGCTGATGATTTAGCCATGCAGAGTCCACAGATGGTCCTTTATGTGGAGTTTTAATATAAATGGCAGAGCGGGGCAGAGATGGTGGGTGGCCGTGTCCATACTGACGCAGTGGGCAGCTCAACGGTAGTGGTGGCTGATGATGACCTCACACACACACACTGGATCCATCATGTTAACACAGGACATGATGGAGCTTCCTGATACTGATTTTGCTTTGACAAATCAATATCTTCTGAACTTTTTTTAACCTCTTCACTTCAATATCATCCCTGAAAACATTTCAAAACTCAGTGAGCGTTCGCCAACAGCCAGTTCCAGTGGCTGCATGTGTTCACAGGAGACCTACATGTACGCGAGCACACACACACACACCACACACCACTCACAAACCCTCGATGACAGCCGCGACACGCCAGACAATTCACCTCCAATGACAAGGAACAAAACTAAAACTAAAATCACAATTACAGCCTCGACAAATCCGCCATTGTATTCGCTCTCCTTTGGGGTTTTTGAAAAAAAAACCAAAAAAAAAAAACAGAGGAGCGTCACAAATCCAGAGAGAGATCAGAGCGCTCTCAAACTAAGCCTCCATTTACTCTGATGGCAGGCCTATTAAATGCATGCGTCCACAGTGGTCTCTTTCTAGTGGTGAGTGGGCGGCTCAGAGTCCTGCAGTTGACAGTTAGCAGCCGATTCTGGGATCAGTTTTTCCGCAGCAAAGGGACTGATGTGGCCCAGAGGAGGATGTGGAATCGTATGATGGATCATTGTTTAGGTTTGGGGAGTGGGTGTGTGAGCCTGTGTGTGTGTGTGTGTGTGTGCAATTGCGTGTGCGTGCATGTGTATGTGTGTGAGTGTTTCCATGCCTGTTCATGCAGACGGAGATCAAGGATCCAGGATCGGCCCCACAGTACGGTGCATACATGTGTGCAGACGAACATCTGCATGGAAGCAGCAAACATATGTAGTAGTGTGCACACTACACGTATGAGCACGCACGCACACACACACACACACACACACACACACACACACACACACACAGTTAAACATCACTTAGATACAAGAATGAAGTCGTAATTAGCGGAAAACGGTTGAATAAAGTGTCATTTCTAGATAAATCAGCTGGTTTATTCTCCTGTAAAGCATGAATCAACTGACAGGTCCTGACCAATAAAAACATGAAGCTCCATCTTGGGTGATCTTAAAGGTTTTTAAGTGTTCCTTTGTGGATTAAGAGAACAATTATCTAAAGAAACGTCTTTACTATTTGTTGTTTTAGATTAGTTTAAAACTGCTTTATGTTATTAAACATAAAGCTGCCCTGCAAGTACAACCAGATGTAGATATCAGCAATAAATTATAGTAGAAATACATCAAACAACACCGTGAACCCAAGAAACACATCACATGTTTCGAACACCATCAGTAACAGTGTTATCAATATTTTTCCTGTAAGTCTGCAGTCTTTGGGGGGTCGACCTCCAGAATCAATTTCAGGCTCTATAGTCAGAAAATCTAAGGTTTAAACCTGTAGAAAAATTCTCCTGCATCTCAGGCTGATACAAATATCTGAGAACATTATACATAATTTAAGATAAAATAGATTTGACAAGTTTAGGAGTTTAAAACAAGGCTGTTCTTCTTATTTCGGGAGGTGGCATTTTTTTGGTTGTGCAGTATGTCCTTTAAATATTAACATGATATTTGTTGATCATATTGCAATATATGATACATACCTATCTTATCATATATAGTCTTAAAAGCACCTAATAAATAAATCAAATATTTCAATATTTATTTACCAAATAAGCCCTAGTCTGATATCACTATTGCAACAATATTGTCGTGATGACTATAGTTCTCTAGGACATTAAAGTATTGACATGCAGCGTTTGTATCTGTGTGTGAATTTACATATGAAAATGTGTATGAAAAATCAAGTGCGTCTGAAGAGCCCATGACGAACAAAAAAAAAATGAGAAAGTCGCTGAGAAAAACACACCAGAATAGCTCATTGGGTCATACTGCATAATTAAAACAATGGAGTGTGAGCATGCATGCGATGGGAGGGGAGGAGGTTCAGATACAAATAAAGTTGTTGACAACAATCTGAAGAGCTCTCTGCACAAACTTTGCATGCACAAGAACACATTTTCAAATCTTAGGACGAGAATGCTTGTTTTGTATGATTTCTAACTGATTTATGGATGTTTATTCTTGATGTTGAGGATAAAAAGTGACTACTTTATGACTGTGAGAAGACGACCAGGTGAAAGAGGTCATTACGTGATCCAAATGAGTGCTCAGTTACACCCTTGATATAAATCTATCATTTAATTGATGATTAAATGATTGCAAAATGTTAAAAATCCGTAATAATGTGTGAATATGTGGACAATGCAGCTCTACCTGAGAAAGTGATCGCTGTAGATGCAAAGGATCTTGCAGGACTGTGACGATGTGAGTGAAACACTTCTTCTTGTTTCTGTGTGAGTTGATCCTGCTGATCAGGATGATTTACCCCTGTTACTAATGTAACGGGAGGAAGCCCGGACCGAAACAAGGAAAATATGATGCTACTTCACCTTAAACAAGAGCCAGGAGCTGGAGCTGCCACCGAGTCAACTGTTTCTCCTCTCAAAATAATAATATTCTGGCAAAGATGCATTCTTGTCAGACTGATTCCAGGCTCATAAAACTTCTTGTTGTAAGGTTTTACAGTATGTCTGCAGTGAAATTAAAAGTTTGAGAGAATGTTTTGCTTGCAAGAAACAAAAATGTAGAAAAAAGATTTGCAAAAACATGTAAAAAAAAAAGAAAATGGATAAATATTTGAATTTTCTGGCCTTCATGTGTACGGCCATGTTATTCTCCTGCTCTACTAACAGCTACAAAAAACCTCAATTTTCAAGAATAAAGGGGAAAGTAGTTACAGCACTGAAGGTCACAGGAGGCAGAGAATGCTCAATAACAGCTCATCCTTCGGCTCTTTGTGATGTTGTGAAGTTTCCTTAGCATCGCGGAGAGCAGCCCGAACAGCTTCATCTGAGGCCAAGGTCAAATGTGGGGAGTGTCGTGCAGGACAAGGAAAACATCCTGGCAATCCAGCGTTTTCTTCTGCTAAACTGGCAGCGGCCGTGGAAATAGGAGGGAGAGATTTGAAAGAGAGGAGTTTCTGCAGAAGAGCTGAAATCGTGCAGTCCGTATTTTGAGTCTTTTTCTGATTTATGGCTCGTTTTTGGGGACTGACATTTAAAGTGATTTAAATCCATTTGTATCCCTAAGCATGATTTGATTTTAGTCAACAACAGGCTTCTTCTTTTCAAGGTAAAGAGACAAATCCTGACTGAATATCAGTCCCAAAGCATTTCCATCAAGTGTAGCGAATCATATTTAATTACCTCTTACTGATTTAACGCAGGTAGCTTATCCTTCAACCATCTGACGCTCATGGTTTGCCTACATTTCCCAGGATGCCCGCTGCATGCATAGCATTTGGCCCTGAAGTTTTTAAAGCATAACTGGAGCAAAATATTTTTTAAGGCAAACACAAAGAGCTTTCATCCCCGACTGTGTCATGTCTGCTGGCAGCGCTGCTTTCAGGTCTTTCAAAGATGCTGTGGGTGGAAAACTTGTTTGTCTCTGCTTCTTCTTTGATGGATTTTTTCTCCTCTGTACATTTTTTTTTTTGGACATCAGAGGAAAACATTTTCTTTTCATTACGCTGGGTTTGATTCCAAATCCTGTCTCTCTGCTGTTGATGTTTTAGATTGTTGAAAGATGTTCTTGTTATCAAACTCGATTAAAGTCGCTCTGGAAAATACAGAATATGTAAATGATTTGAGCAGATATTGTCTGAATTTGGCCAGTTATTAGGAATACAAAAATCACATCAATTGCAAGGT
The DNA here is from genome assembly GCF_965226575.1 of Pagrus pagrus. NCBI lineage: Eukaryota > Metazoa > Chordata > Actinopteri > Spariformes > Sparidae > Pagrus > Pagrus pagrus. Next base: position 5,072,488 of record NC_140198.1, read on the forward strand.
TTTTCCTTTATCTAATTACTTTTGGGGTCGAGGCTTTGTGAACTCAGACGTCAGGCTGTCTAAGTAGTCAGAAAGTTGTCACAGGACAATAGTTTAGCCCCCTGTCAAAAATAATGACCTAAAACAAGACGATCGAGGGGAAAAAGATCAATACATCTCACCATGTTGTTCTCTGCTACCACTTATTATAGATGGTGCATTATTTGAATGACATGCTGAACAAGTCTGCATGCTCTTTGTCAGTCTTCAAGTGCTGGTCATCAGTTCAGGTGGTCAGCTGCTGCCGGCACAGGGAGCTAGACTGACCTCTTGAGGTACAAAATGGAAATTAATCTGGATGAAGTGTCCTCAGCAGAAGGTGTGAGCTCCACCACGTCAGTCCAGCAGAGAGACGAGGGAAGTTAAAGTTGCTCTTTAAGCAGCCGTTAAATACACTTAACCAACCAAAATTACAGATGAGAGGCTGACTGCGACACTGGATGTTGATATGTTAACTAAGAAAGTGTATATTTTTTTAAATCAAAAGCTACTCAGAGGTTTTTTATCATGATTTATAAAATAAAGTACCATCAAATGTCTCTCAGCCTGAATATAAAACCTCTCATTATTCTAACTTATGCTAAAATCAGAGAGCACATTATTCACGGAGCCGGACTTTGAGAAACGATTTGGTCCCATCTGGGTTTGATCGACAAAAAATCTTCACAATACTTTTCAGATTTTTTTTTTTTCTTTTCCCCCTTTCTCTGCTCGTGTAGCGTATGAAACAGAAAACCTCCTCCGGGATTTATGGGACATTTTACTATGGCTGGAACACTAATGTATTACATACTCACACATCATTTTTACTGTGACTTCTGTCACATGAAAAAATATAGACGCCAGAAGAGTTATGGGCTCCGGGCTGCTTGGGTTGGTTTGGGAAAAAGCTGGTTTATACTTGAAATGTCCTTTTAAACGGACGATTATTGACTGAATACGTTTTTATGATCCGAGTGGAGGACATTTAAAACCCACTTAAAACACACGGCATGGGCTCAGTATTTGCATTATATGGTCAGTGGTGATGATCGGCGGGGGTCTTTGTTTTTTATACGAATATTCAGAGATTTAAGACTTTCACATGACTCCACACCAGTGTTGTGCCCCAAAAGTCATACTTGAGTAAAAATGAAGATATTTTTAATACATTACTGTGCTAAAAGTGAAAGTCACCCACACGAATAGTACTTGAGTAAAGGTCTTATCTTATATTAAATGTACTTTAGTATCAAAAATGTAAATTATGACTATTTTTGGCTCTGATGCAGCGTGTGATCTGCAAAGTACTCATGTATAAAGTAATCATATAGATGTAGAAGCGTAAAAAGTCCAGTGTTTGTCTCTAAAATGTAATATAATAAATTAAAACCACCTCAAAACTGTAATCACGTACAGAACTTCAGCAGAAGTACTTAGTTACAATCCTATTAGCATAATTTATCAGTGTTATTAAAGTGGAAAATAACAATAATAAGTACTTAATTCAAGGTACTTTACTCGAGTATTTCCATTTTATGTAGCTTTACACTTCTACTCCACTACATTCGTCTGACAGCTTTATTTACTTTCAGATTACCTTCCAGTCCAGTAAAAAAACACGTATCTCCAGATGTGTTGAATGTTTGTGATGAACTGACGGCGTTGTAGAAAGTACCCAAAAGTCATACTCGAGTAAAAGTCTTAAAGTATCTAATGTGAAATGTACTTAAGTATCAAAAAGTACAAGTAAAAGTAAATCATGTGGGTCGAATAATTATCAAAGTCAGTGTTTTTTTTATCTGACTGCTGATAAAATAAATTAATTCAAACAATGTGCTACTTTGGCTCTGATGCAGCAAGTAATCTGCAAAGTAACTAGTAACTGAAGTTATCAAATAAATGCAGCAGAGTAAAAAATGCCACCAAAATGTAATGGAGTAGAAGTATAAAGGAGCTGAAAATGGAAATATTCAAGTAAAGTACAAGTACCTCAGAGGTGTATGTACAGTGCAGTACTTATCTAGTTACATTCCATCACTGCTCAACACTACACGATGAACTGGTTTGTATTATTTGCATTTGAGAAACACCTATTTTAAAGTCACAGAGGAGTTTTTCAGAGATAGGTTTCTATATTCAAACAGGGCAGTAAACAATAATCTCCATATCATAATCTGAGTCACAACATAATATCAGTCGAGTGTTGTGTGTTTTTCATTTCATTCTGGAGGAAAAAACATCCAAAAATGAGTGAAACAACTTTTATTTTTTGAAGCATTTTCCAGCTGCTGTGAGTTTAAGAGAGGAGAAACAATGTTCCAGTAAAAAATCTATAAAATCCAAAACACTGTCACAAACAAAACAACAAAACTTGCAGCATCTAAAGTGGCTAAAAAGCAGGAAATTTGCAGAAAACTTCTTCATTCCGATGCTGCGATCTCTCTTTTTCCTGCACCGATTTGCCAATAGTTTGCCTGCGAGAACTGTCAGGGAGGCGATTTACACGTCAGGCCGAAGCAAAATATAATCCGCTGATATGAAATCTCTGAGCCACTGTGCCGGCTCGGTCGTATGAGAAGCAGAGGCCTTGTAATCTTTTCACTGTGTCTCGCTTCTTCTGTGCGACACCGGGAACGGGGGGGTTAATTACATTAATCCAAAACAAATAAACGGTTGGCAGCCCTTGAAAGGCTGTGGGAAATGGTTGGAGATTGAACCGACTTTTGAGTCCCCAAACCTCAAGCTTTGATGGTTTTTACTTGACTCAGAGACTGAGAACACAGATTGGATATCCAACTGGAACTGAACTGGTTCCTCGCTGGCTCTCGCCGCTTCTCTGCATCTGTCTTCCTCTCAGTATTTTCCTTTCCTCTCTTCCTCAACCCTCTTCCTTTTACTGCCTCTTTCTCTTTGGCTTTACTCTATCTGCTTTCCCACTATTTTACATTTACTCTTACTGAACACGTTGGGGCGAACAAATGACTGAAAACAGAATCAGCTGAATTAAATTAAATTGTAATTTTGTTGCTGTTAAGCTCCTTAATAAAATGTCCTTTCTTATTTGAGTTGTGATTATTGAAAAACACATCTGGAGATAATGTAATAACTTTTTTTATGTCTGAAATTCTCGATTGTAATAAACCTCCCCTTAACCCTGGACCACGTTAATACGACTCCAAACGACCCAGAAAATATTTAATAGATTTATTTTGTTCATATAATATTTTTTGTTTGTTAGTCTGTTGTGTGGAAACTTTGAAACAATGATAAGAAGAAAAGTCGTTGAATAGGAACAGAGCTGCATTTTTTGTAGCATCAACAAAATCAGAAGTTCATTTGTGCACCTTCATTTGAATTTATTTCATTTGATCCCAATTCATGGTCCCCAGAGGATGAATCATAATGGCTTCGGTGATCCCACTTGCTTTCCCTCTAGTGCCACCATGGCATTTACGATTCTGGGTGAAAAAAAGAAAAAAAGATTGTAAAAACTTTGGTAACCTTTTTACTTTTCTTTTAGCGACCACATAACAACCTGTCTTCATCAGAATAAATGACCAGATAGGACTAAAATTAAGCCTCTGGTGGCTGTGATGATTATTACAGCTTCAAAGGAGGAAGTCTGCACAGGGAGGCGGTCAGGGATGGACAGTCGGGAAAAACAAGCACAGGTCTTTCATCGATGAGATCGCTCTTTGTGACCACAAGCCAACCGTCTTACTTGCGTAGTTTAACATCACGTACATACGATAATGTAAATTACTCAGGTAACGTGGGTGTGTTTGTAATGTGAGTTGCATTAGTGATGTCGTGATTTGAAGTCAAAACAAAGTGTTTTCCTAAACCTAATCAAGTATTTTTTCGTGCCTGTTCAGAGCTTCACTTTGGAGTTCGGTGCTAATTAAATGCCAGAACACTAATATGATAGACTAAAATGTTGAATAGACCGACTCACCGTGACGTAACAGTCACTTCCAGGGAGAAAACTATGTGTTGTCATTTTCAGCTTTAACTGTAACATTCGAGATATACAGTAAAACGTGGTGGTCCGACCCAGCATCTTTGTTATCTACCCAACAGTGCATCTCAGACTTACTGCTAGTTAAGTGTCAACTCAAGCTGTCATTTTCTGTAGTACCGTGGCCCAACAGTTAAATCAGTTCCTGGGTCTAGGACCTAACGTTGGTTAAAGTTTTGTAATTAATAAGATATGACAGCATCAAATTAAAGATTAAATCTGATGTAGACACTTTGAAATGGCATCGTGTGATGCAGGGGGTTTTCTACCCGGAAGTTATTGTAAACAAACATTGTGATTTGGTCTACAGTAAACATTATTCCTGATTATTTTAATCACGCTAGCGTTGTCCTTGTGACCATGCTGTCAGGCTAGAATAAGTGTACCTCACAGAGCAGAGAGTTTTATTCCACAAAGCTCGATATTATTTGCTGTTTCCATGACTTTTCAATGTCAGGTCTTTGTTTTGGTATTTATTGTGCAGCTCCAGGCTTTTCTCACAATGTCAGTAAACAATCAGAGAAACTTGCATAATGCTTGTTCACAGCCAACAAACCTTGTAATGAAAAGGGACGAGGGCCAAGCCCAAACCCTGCACATCCTGCAAGCTATGGTTGTGAAATACTTTCACTCCACCATACAATGAAGCGTGTGAGAAATAGCTGTGAATGGGAGCTCTTCTCACAGTATATCATCCAATACTTTGCGGACCAATCTTGGGAACAAACATTATTCTCCCAGGCCCTGTTGTTTGAGAGTGTACTTGTGCATGTTCGGGGTCATGACGCTGATTTATAGTGATGGCACCCTGGAAGCGCTGCGCAGCCCAATTTGTTTTCGGTTTTCCTGATTGGGAAGATTATAGGGCCTTAGTTGCGACGGCGACAAACGTGTCACCGCACATATCTCCACACTGGCTCCGTCTGGTTGTTATAAACACACAGGGAAAACAATCGGAAACATTTCTCGATGTTCGGGGTGAGATTCGCCCGATATGGCACCCATTTGGATGTCGCGGTGATGTATAGCTGTCGAGGGTTTTAATGTTTTTGTGTCAAACCTTTATTTAGGGGTTTGTGTTCGACAAAATGTATTTGTCTGGGAAGAGTCGCTGAGGTTTGAGGTTGCATCATCAGAAATAAAGTCAGTGGGATCAAGGAAGAGCAGAAGTGGTCTTTTCCTCATCGGCTGAAGAGATAATATACACTTCATCACAGCTAACGAGGCCTGACTGGCTGAATGGAGATGTGACACTGACTGTCTGAGTTACATCTGTCATAACATGCAATTAACATTTCTTTGTGATATGTGAAACCATCTTGATTAAAAAATAAATGGTTTGTTTTTTTGCCCTGGGAAAACATCAGAAGCGTGATATATTCTTCTGTAACTGTTTGCATCCAAAAAACTCTTTCTATCATTTATTTAACTCGCTTTCTTTTTGTAGTTTTGCTGTTTTTGAGGCAACATGACGTCTAGATGAAGTTTGGATATTTGTGTGTAAAGATAATTAGTATGGAAAATTTTAGACAGACCCCCAAACCACCATGTTCTTATCATTTAACACGTTATTTGGTCTTTAGGTCAAATTATTTGTTACATGATAAGAACATAGACACTAAAAGCAGCCACAAGTCTGATGTGCTACAGCATTTTTTATAATCTATTATTGTATACATACATTTCTGTGATGGTCAGGGCCTCTTTGATTCATCAACAAGTCCTAGAGTGAGGTGCTTGGGCTGCACAATTAATAGACAAATCACAACAATTATCTTATAAAGGTAAAATGTGTGTGTGAGTTTTAATGAAATTATGTATCGCTGCAGAGACACTCCGGCCTGCAAAGCTTGTTCTCAGATGTAATTAAACATGTTTGTTTATTTGTTTTAAATCATGATTTTACAAGTTTTTCAATGACACTGAAAATTGTGATGTCAAATTGAAACATCTATAATAATCATGAATTATATCGCACTCACAATACCTGTCAAAATAATCACAATATCACCTTTTGACAGTATCGTGCAGCCCTAATCTGTGCACATGTCAAAACATCACAGGAACCATGAGCCCAGTTTGCACCAGATGATGTTGGAAAGATGTTGAATTTTAGTTCCTCAATATAACGACTTTAAACCAACAAAACCTGAACGTGCAATCGTGTTACAAATCCATGTTGTGTGCACACAGGATTTTCCTGCAAGAGAGCATTTGTTCTCATGTCTGTTGTCGCCCCTAGTTTTTGTGTCTCTACAGAAATGCTTTAATTGCCAGACTGGTTTATGAGCATTAAGTGGTGGGCTTAGTTTGATTGACTCCTCTCTTTTCAGACAGAAAGTTTGCTGATGGAGCAAATGATCCGCTGCGGACGTGCGAGTGGTTTCAGATTTCACGTTAACCTCGAGTAACGGACACAGAACACATTTGTGCGTCGTTTTACGGAAAACTTTGTGATATTAAAAGATGTTGACAAAGTCAGAGAGTTCAAACCACATGGAGACAATACTGTGTCACACATATCTATGTATCTGTACCTGTGTGGGGGTGTAAGATGCCTGTGTGTGTGAGTGTGTCTGTATGTTAGCTTGAGGTGAGCTTGGCATTTAGACTTAACCGTCAGCATCTCCAACAAACAAGCGCGTTTACGCCCAGACAAACAGTTGTGTCTGATTTCTTCACATCTCCTTCGGTTGAAAGGGCCCCTCACATCTACAGTGAGGACCCCGAGGCGCGATTGTTGAGGACGTACAGAATTACACAACCACTGAAAGATCTTCAGCGCCGATCAGACGCCCCTATGGAAAAAATGTTTGTAACCACTTCAGTATCACAAACTGTAACCTTTATCTCAGGTGGCTGTGTTCTGTGAATGGAAATGATTTCTAGGTTTGAGGTGAAAAAAAAATTGCACCAGTGATCAGAGGACTGAATAAACAGTCGTTCTGCTTACACTGTAAAACCTCAGTTATGTTTTCACATTAACCTCGTGTAAATATAATATAAAGTTTTATTGGTTTAAAGTTAATTCATTTTTTATTTGTTATGTTTTTTTTTGTATTTTCTGACCCGGAGCTTATAAACATGACTCACTCGGACTTGAAAAGACGAGTTGAATAAATGTCAGTCCGCTGCTGAGACTTCACTAAACTCATTAAAATTAATTTCCAAAGAAACGTGATCAGCATATTACCAGGCTTCCCAGCATGCATTTCTGAGAGGTAAAACCCCACAGAGAGAAACGTACATGATGGAAACTTGCAGTGCGTCTTAACTAGATGTTAAGACGAGTGACGGTTGTATAATAATGAAAACGATGCAAACCGTGATGGAAGTTCATATCAAATTCAGTCCCCAAAGACGATAAAGTAGATCACTTGCATACAAGATGGCTTCATCAGCAACCCCCAGTGCATTTTGTCAAAAAAGGATAACTGTCCCTTTAAATGGAGTAAATGGAGTAAATGCAGCAACTCTGTCTGTAATGTTAATCAGTGCAACTGAACAATTATCAGTTCGATTTATAATCTCAAATTTATCACGTTTATTGTCTCAAATTCAGCTTAACTCAATAGGTTTCATTATTTTTTTCAACTTCAGTTAAAGGTGCAATATGATACAAACAAGGGCAGCATATCACATGAGTAACTGCTAACTGTAGCTGCCGTTAGCTCAGTTAGCTGTGCAGCTAGCGAACTGGACCGGGAGCCTGGAGGACCAGAGGGAGTGTCGGTGTTCGCACCTCACACGGGAGCGTTGGACCAGGACGTGCCGGGTTTAGCTGGTCAGCATCCATTTTTGAATGTTTTCTACTAAAATTCTTCCACTTTGCAGCTGTAACTGGCAGTTTTGAGGCAGCAGAGACATGTATGTAAAAATAGTAAAAGCTTTGGGTCAAGGCTGCTTTAAGTGCAAGGCTTCGTGTATATTTATAAGAGTCTTTGCTGTTCAAACATAATCAAGCATGCTTTTTGTGCGAGCCTGCACCACAATGTACTCTGTGAGGAAACTGTTGGAGATAAAACAAAACAAGAACTAATCAGAGGAAATAAATTACATAAAGGCAATAAAAGAGACTACCGCTGAACATCAACTGAATAAAAATCTGTTTGATTAAAAATGTCTAAATGCATCAGTGTGCCAAGAAAAAGCCCTGTTGGTTTTTTTCTATTAGAGGTGGAAATACAAAATGTACAAACAGAGACAAAGTCAAAATGTGTGATTTCACATGTTTATCATGTCTGAACTGCTTTTTTTTTAATCACAAAAAGGCGGTTTAACATCCATTTGATCGCTGATAAAGATGTCAAGAAAAACTTGTACTGTTGCCTCATATTTTGACCATTTTGAAAGATTTAAAAGTAGTTGCGCTTCAAGTGCTCGAACAGAAACCACAGATTCATTACATTCATATTCACGTAACTAATTTAAAACCAATTGCAGATCCTTAAAATCTCAGATGCATGGACGCTGGATCTGCGCCTGCCCTGGCAGGTTTATCTAGAGTTTTCCAGAAAGAGAAAGAATTACAGTAGTCAGCTGGTGATAAAAGCAGCTGCCTTTCAGTATCTGGCTTCACTCCTGAGAGGATAAAAGGCAGTTTTGGTGATTTTTCTGATGTGAAATTCAAGTCAGGATCAAAAAGCGCACCAAGGTTACTAGCTCGGAGGCTTGATGTTTCAGTGCCAGGGATTTTCAGTCGGTGCACAGCTTCTCTCTCTCTCTCTCTCTCTGGGCCTTCTGCACCAGTAATTAACCCCAGTAACTTTAATGTGTGAGGAAAAGTGTCAGAGAGCAACAGCGATCGTTCAGAAAAACCACAGTGATGAGAAACAATAAGAAATCACACCAGAACACCAGAGGAACAGTGTTTATCACGGCATTAACTTTAAACTTTGATCATTAAACCGTATGATTTCAAACACCCATTGTTTGATGTGACTGGATGTAAATGAATAATTGGCATTTCTGAGTATTCAAAAACACAAACTTTACCACATAACATCCTAATTCAGCAGAAATAAAGTGCAGTGATCAGTAAGAGCACAAAGTTTTGGTGTACTTGTGTCCTTCTTTTAAATAAGTTTGACTCAAGTGAAATTCAGAGCACATTTTTCCATAAGAAATTCATTTTGAAATGTTCCAGCTGTGGCGTCACCATCAGTAAACCCTCATCTGAGATGAGATACTTCATAATTTACTTTTTTTAAAGTTTTTTAATTAAAATCATAGTGTCTGATTTATGTATAAGTATGTTTAATTTCCTGGGGAATCTGAATTGTTTTACTTCCAGCAGATTTGCTCGTAGTAACACTGTTTAGTCACCGATGTCTGCACTTCTGCTACTTTTTCCATTTCTTAAAAACTTGGATCTTCGGCACAGGGATTTTAATGTTTATATCTGATCCTGGCGTTTTTGGTGTGATCATCTCTGAACCAGGTGCAGGCGAAAAAAAAACCCCTTACAAAAAAAACACACGCATGAACCACAGCCCTACCTGCCAGGTAGAAACCTGGTAGTCATGAAATTGAATTAGCGCGGCTGCTCCCCGCCTGTGTCTCGGGGCTGAAAGCCGGGCTGCTTTATACAGTAGAAGGCACAGGCACACAGAGATACCACACCATCCTTTACCTCCTTTGATGTTGGCGAGGCACCTGGGGGGGGAGAATATGGAGAATTTGTTGATTACAGGGCCCCGTATTCAGTACACACATTGATGCTGCATGCAGGGAGCTAGTGTATAGCAGGAGGCTCGGCGTGGCAGTTTGATAGTTTGTGGTGAAAGTGCTGGCAGGGCCGCAGCTCTCCTCTCTCTCTGCCAAGCCTGTGGTTTCATATTGTGATCATCAACGGCAGATGTGAATCAGAATATAAGCTTTTCCCTGATCAATGTGGCCCAAAATGTCGGCTTTACTCGCTCTCATTCGGAGTATTGTGTGTCTCTTCGTGACCGCTTTTATCTAAAGTGCCTGAAACAGCCACGGGTGGCCACCCTGCCCCCCCCCCCCCAGAGTCGAGCTCTGTCATTACTCACACAGGAGGTTGGGTGCCATCTTTAAAAGGTGTCTACAAAGCAAAAACTGTCAGTGATAATTTAACTCTGAGAGTGTCACAATTAGCAGTATACCCGTGTTTATAAGAGTCCACATTTAGTTTAGAGCAGAACCAGATGTGAGTGAACAAGGTGGCAAGTCAACACTTGGTTGGAAGATGAAACACTCTGGTTACAAGTTGTAAGTTAATGTGTTTATTTGAGAATAGTGTGAAGTTGTTCCCCATTTCTAACCTAATTGCTTGTACTTGGGGAAGAAGTATTCAGATTACTTTAGCAAAAGTACTAATACTACACAGTCCTGAATCCAAACCTTATTGAAGTAAAAGTACTTTACAGCATAATTTTTCCTAAAACAGTGTTTTACTATAATATCTGATGTTTTTGGATTAGTGTTACTGCTGATCTGTATATCTGCATTTCCCCGCTAATCAAAAAGGGTCTTTAAACAGTTAAGTTCACCCCAACATGAAAATTCACTCATTATCTACTCACCCTCTTACCGATGGAGAGTCAGATGAAGTTTTGTTGCCCACAAAATGTTTCTGGAGCTTTTACAGCAAAACAGCGTTGCAGCTCTCTCCTGAACAACTGAAGTAGATGGGGACTTGTTTTAAAATGTAAAAAAAAAACCAACTGAACAAATATATTTAATGGCTCCATGCAGCTCGTCTGGTCTGATCCGAGTCTCTGGAAGAACCGAGGTCACAAATTGTGTTATTTACACCCTTTTTTAGAAGCTGATCTCTTCACTGTAGCTGCTAAAGCTAAAAGCAAACCCATCTGAAGATGGTGCGCAGACTTGACTGTGCGTCGAGGGCTTAAATAACGTCTTTTCAAAAAAGAAAACAAAGTTCCCAGCTTCTTCAGTTGTTTTAGGAGAATGCTGCAACACTGAACTACAAAACTTCATCTGACTATCCATCAGCATGGGGGGTAAGCAGACAATGACTTTCATTTTTGGGTGACCTTATCCTTTAAGAAGCAGGAGAGGGAACACCTCACTCTTCAGTTTATCAGGAAGACTCAAAATAAACAAATGAGGACGGCCGATGGCTGTCAGACAGACGCAGTGGAGTATTAAGTTACAACATTAGCCTCTGCCATGTGGAAAAAGACGTAAAAAAGCTGCATCCAAATGGAAATAAACCATGAAGCTGCAGTGGGCTCACCCCACATGGCGTCTCTATTGAGTAATGCTGCTTTTCACAGAGCAGCTATGCAGCATTTCAAAGTCAATCAATGAAACGAGGCAGCATGTGGGCAACGCGAGCGCTGTTGGGCAACGCTCGCAGCTTCACCTCAGTTTCCACAGAACAAGGCGGCAGGTGGCTGCATGAGCGACACGGCAGTGATTATCAGCACATCTCTGCCACGCAGATACCGAGAAAATGACTGTTAACCAGCTTACGCTACATTTCTTTGGACGCCATGAATGGGAGATAAAGATCGCTGCATCTGCTACGTACAGCGCGCCACACACAGACGCTACACCCCTCTCTCTCTCTCACACACACGCACACACAAACACACAAACACACAAACAAACATAGATGCACACACCATCACAGGGAGAATGAGTCACTGCTACACAGCAGAGCTCTGACCACAGCTGAGTCTTGACACTTTCTCATGCCTCCAATCTATTTACCAAAGTTCAGACAGGAAGGAAGCATCTCTTATTTTTTTTTTCTCCTATCATGTCGACCACTTATAAACAGCGATGCCGATCAAATGACAACAAAACAAATACGTTCATTTTTAAGTTGTGTTAGGAGAAAAACCCTGAGACGACAAAACTGTTTTGTTTCCAACTCGTCTTCCCGCTTCTGAATTGAACTTGAGCCACTACGAGACACACGGCTTCACGGTTAAAGGAGTTTGTCAGAGGTATTCGACAAACTTTGATTTCTTTCGCAGGAGAACAATGCCTCTCTGACGCCGGGCCCCGACAACGTGACGAGGAAGAAATGCCCGCGAGCCAACAGATCTGTATTGTCTCGTGAAACACATTCACATTGTTTCTGGTTTTTCGAGACGTTACGTCAGCGGGAACGTCACGGGACGAGCTGCGGTCGGTTATTTAGACTGAGCGAAGAGCAATCAGCACGTCGTTATCAGATACAGAGAGCTGACTGTCTGCCTGTCCACTGGATTTAACAAATACATCCATAATAGCAAAGGGTGGAAGTAACTAATTACAGCTACTCAGATTACTGTAATTAAATCATTATCCTGGATACTGGAACCCTGAGTCTGTCATTTCCCAGGCATAACACCATGTAATCTACTTAGTTACTTTGAGTAATTGGGTACAATTTGATTTAATATCTAAACTTTTCATCTAAACCTCTTTGATTGGACGCCTGCTTAAAAAGTAACTAAAACTCTGAGTATTGTTTGAGAAGAATACTTTGTACTCTTACTTAAGTATCATTTTAATACCACACATAGTGTTACTTGTAATATTTCAGTAATGTAACTATACGCATACTTGAACCTTGATTTTTTTTTCAAGTCTGTAATTTTCCAGGCATTACACTGTGTAATCTACTTAGTTACTTTTAAAATCATAACTGAGTACTGAGTACAATTGGACTGAAGGTTTGAAGAGACAGAAACCTCTTTGATTGGACGCCTGCTTAAAAAGTAACTAATACTCTGAGTAGTGTTTGATAAGATACTTTTATTTAAGTATCACTTTAATACCACTAGTGTTTCTAAATGTAACTATACTTGAGTGTATATTTCTCAGCACTCTTTCCACAGCTGCCCAACAGATAACTCAGTTCAGGGCACAAACCGCTCCATGTTTATGTTTTATTCAAACTTTTTAAAACGAGCAGTGGAGTTGGGACGGTTCTCTCGTCAGTGGTCGGGATGTTGGGAGATTTTGTTGCAATGTTTTTGTCCCGGGCACCGCAAATATTTCTCCGTATGGAAGACGTCAGTTCGTGACATAAAGAGCAAATTTGTTTTGCATCGGTAGTCTTCGTGTTGATGCTGCTGGACTGTTTCCCAGCGGCTGAATGAGTGATTTTGTATTTATCCATTTGGACCTGTCATCTCTTTCACCGTCCCGTTTGATGGCAGAAATCCCTTTTTTCGAATTTGAGGGAGTGGAAACTTCTGTTATAAAAACCTTTTAAGCGTGCCGAATGTTGCAGACAGGAAGGTAAAAAGAAAGAAAAAAAAAAAAAAAGGTTGCTGGCCTCGGACTGTTTGAACGCAGGAACATGAGTTAAGTGATTTACACTCCCTGTATTAACCAGACTCTGGGTTATGGACTTCCACCCTGAGCTGGAAAAAGCAGCAGCATGCAGTAAAGTCACTGACTCATAAGAAGAGGGTTTGGGATGGATGGATGGAGGGAAGAGGGAGAGGTGGAGGAGTTTGGACCCTGTGTGAACCACCGAATTAAAAAAAAAAGAAAAGGAAAGATGACATACTGCCTTATTTATCCATATGTTGTGAATTATGGCATCTGTTTACAATTTATTTTATTTACTTTGGTGATGCTTGGCCCGGGTTGATTAACATTTTCTGTCGTGTTTGTTGTCTTCTGGAGCAGGATTTGATTGGCACTCGGCGACGGCTGTTTGAAGTGAGCGTAGCGTTGGCTTTGAAGCTCGGGGGGATGAAAGCAGAGCATCCAGATATGACTCGAGGATAATCTAGAAATGAATTTTTGGCTGCCTCTGAAGGCGACCGACAGGCGACAAACACGTTACTAGTTGTTGATTAAATGTTACTTGAGATTTTCAGTGATGCAGGGACACAAAACAGAGATGGGAACTTTCTAAACACACATCAGGAAATCAGTTAAATGTGTTTGTTTAATGGCAACAAGCTGTGGACGCCGGTGAGCGAATAAAGGAACGAGCTATCGCTTCTCATCCATCATGAGACACGGCGCTCCTTTTATTTACGAGCCGTGCTGTTTGCAATTGTGACTTTAATTAATATTATTTATCGCCGCTTCCCGTCACAGCTGCCTTCGCTGTATACTGACACCATTAAACATTTTCTACTGACGTTGCATCATGTGTCAAAAAATGTCCTCCTGTGTGAAAAAGCCAAAAGTTTGTAATAAAGTCAGTCGGCAACCGTTTGAAGAATGATCCAAAAAAGTAACTCTTGAAGTTTTTTAAAATCTTTTCTAACAAGCAGACAGACGTGTGTCTGCTGCTGCAGCCTGTCACAGGTTAAAGTAACTCAAGTCAATAGTTGAATAACACTAATCCGTATTTAATATTCAATGTACTTGTATAAGGTCCTTCTGGCAAGTGAAGAAATACGTCTGGCTTTGACTTTTCTCTCTAAGTTAATCTTATAAACTAAATGTTTTGCGTGTTAATCCTTCTCCATAAAGAATCGAGTAAATGCACAAATGTTTCTGAGCTGAATATTTTGTGAGTCTCGAACTAGATAAATTGGAAACACTCGAGTTCGGGAAAAAATGCCTGAAATATGCACGACGAAACTTTCCGTATGTGTTCGTGAAATATGGGGGAGAGAAAAGATTGCATTTTAAGTAATGATGGCAAATATCAGGGAGGGAAGACCATGTTTTATATATTATTATCATGGTAATCTATAAATTACACAACACATTTTGTCACTGCTGGTTGAAAATCATGTTTCCACATTTTGGTGATTGGGTTTTCAATTTATTTAATTTTTTAAGAAGACTAAACCGTTTAAAATCTAAAATCTAAAATCTTTAAAATGAATAGTTTTTGTTTTGTAGACGAATCATTTTCATGTGACAGACTGAAAAAAGCTGTTTAATCATAATTTGTATTACATTTTAAAGGTTTGCAAATTAATCTCAACCTACAAATCAATGAATATCAAATAATAAACAGAATTACATTTAAAATAATTCATGAATTACACTGTGTGTAACAGCCTGAGTTTATATTTAATTCTTGCAGCAGACAGAGGTAGTTTTACTCAAAACCACAGCGCCTTCATTTCTCTGAAACACCCAGTTTACTGGCATCAGCGAGCTGCTTCAGATCGTTACCAACACTGACATCTACTGGCTGAAGCTGATCACAACCTCTCTCCCACACAACTATCAGGTTTGTTTTTACTTTTTAAAGTTTTAATACCAGCAGAAGCTCAGTTGCTGTATTTGTTTCCACTGTTCAGGACGCAGGGAGGATGCTGCTGAGAGGTTTCCCCCTCAGACTGTTGACAGAGGAGGCAGATAAAGCAGCCACAGCGACAGTCATACAGCGGTTGGTTAGTGGCTGTAGTTTCCTGATCAGCTGATGAAAGTCCTAAATGATTATATATCAGGGGGATTTCAGTGACCTCTCTTTCATCAGGCATCTCGTATCAGGGGGAAGTTTCAGCGGTTTGACTTTCATCAGTTGAGTCATTTTAATTCTGGGGTGTGATAAGTAGATACAGTCCTGACGTACACTAACAAAAAAAGAGAAATAAGATAATTAAAAATGAGATTATTTCTGGGCGAGAGAGGTTCAGCGAGGCGTCTCAATGTTATCTGTTTGCTGCCAGCGGTGCCAGTTGCAAAGGAAGCGACTGAAGGTTTTGGCAAAGTTCCCTAAACTCAACCACACTGCTGCTTCTGCGAAATCCTGCACGCCGAAATTAAACAAAACTGCAGAACAGGCTCTGCATTCACGATGAGGCAAGGCAAAGTTAAATACACGAACACAGGTGGAACGTGACAAACTGCATTTACTCAAGTTGTGTACAATCCTGAGGTATTTGTACCTTTGAGTATTTCCATTTTCTGCTACTTGGCACTTCGACTCCGAACATCTCAGAGGGAAATGTCAAACTTTTTACTCCACTACTTTTATTTGATAACTTCAGTTAACAGTTACGAAGGAAACCAATAAATAAATTATGATGTGATATTACTGATGAAGATTTAACTTCTCGGGGGGAATTCACAAGCTAACAGGCAGATAAAGTATGTTGAATCCAAAATACACTTTGTCCAGAATTAACCATTTTACATAATAAGTAGGCTACTTAATATATATTTTGATGCCAATATTTTTATTTAAGTAAACATTTTTTATGCAGCACTTTTTCTTGTAACAAATCTGAGCACTTCTTCTATTTCTATATATGACCCAGCCGCCTTTTAAATCTGATATTTGTGCAAAGATGTCAAACACAGTTTTAAAAAAATAACCTTAATAAAATAAAACATATGTATGATGGAAATACTGTGATTTGATTTGTTTCATCTCATGCTGACTAAACAGACTAAACATCCTTATGACAAAGATGTTCACATTCAGATTATTTAAAAAAAAACATTTAATCTATCCTAATATGTATGAAAATAATCTGTGTAATTATGCATGGGGGAAGAAAACAAATTAGTATTATCAACAAATACTAATTATGAAACAGAGTAATCCATCTCAGTGTTACTTATATATATTATATTATTGGATTTTTATTGTTGCAGCTTTCTTTGGAGGTGAAACTATTCAATACTTTATATATATTTTCATGTATATACTGTTGGGGAAACTGCATTTTTATTATTTTGTATTTTTTATAAATGGGACACCTGTTTGTGTAAAATATTAACTTGAGTAAATGCACCATGTTACAAAGGATGTGAGTATAAACAGCTGATTTAGCTCTTCCCTGAATAATCTCCATCATATAACATCAGAGGTCAGCACCTGCCATCCCCTCATCTACAGATGTGATGTAACAGCTGCTGAGCTCTCTCCTCCGTCCTGGGTCAGTTTGTACAAACTGCACAGTGAGGTGAGGGTTCCGGTGAAGGTGTCAGAAGCTGATCTCCAGTCAGCTGTTGCCGGGAATGTTCAGTGGTGCCGCAGGAGCTGCGTGCTGCCCGGGGTGAACTGCGCCTGCGTCACTGTAAAGGACCGCCGATACCAAAGATAAGGATGAATGGTGAGATGGTTCACGTTCAGCTAATTCCGTCTTCGGTTGTTAACTTGTGGCAGAAGATCAAGATGCCCTACCTTTACTCGTTGTGCTTATTTTAAAGGCGCACTGTGTGGTTTTGGGGAAGAAACTTTAATCTGAAGAGAAAGATCTTCTTTTACAGATTTTTTAGAAACAGACTGAATAAACAAACTCTTTGTTTTCATTACTGAATAAACAAACTAACCCTGAAGAGCAACACAGTTTCATACCGTTTCACTTTGTTTAAATTTGGCGGACCCTGGCACCCTTCCAGCTTCAAATAACTGTTATAACCTCACTAATATTGTAAAATTTTAAATCCTGAGTTTGAATTTCTTCTCCAAAACTACATAGTGCCCCTTTAAGAGCGTGATTTTTTTTTCTGCTTTGCTTCTGTCAACCCACTTGAATTTTGAAAAAAACAAAACCTGGCTATTATAAAAGAGCTCGTTTTTCTTTCTCCCTTTTTTTTTTAGACTGAAGCAAAATTGAATTTAATTGATAGTGCTATGTAGGCTATTGTAATAGTGGAGGAAGTTCTCAAATCTTTAAATTAAGTTGCCAATTATTTAGGCTTGCTGAATCAGTGCCCCATTTTAAAACACAGTTGTATAAAGCTGCTTTTAACAGCTGATTTAGATGATTTCAGCTCTGTTTTATTAATACAGATTTTACTTATTTTATTTCCCTGCTGTTTAAATTTACATTTGTGATTATCACTGCAATTACTTGCTGATTTTCAAAGTGCTTTATAAATACAGTTATTATCATTATTATTAGTATTATTATTAGTTTTATTATTACTGTAAAAAAACACTTTGGTAGTAATAAATGTCCAGCACTCAGGGTTTACGCAAAAAACTTCACTAGTCTTGCGTGGGGACAGCGGGATACCAGGAATCCTGACATAGGGTGTGAACCATCTTGCCGCTTCACCGAATGTTGTATCTTTGGAGCTGCTGATGCTTACGTGACTTGTAGCGTGGACGTGACGCCGCACCAGCTCCCTCCTCTCTCCTCCCTTTGTGCAGTTGACGAGCCCCTTCTCGGTCAGGACCGGATCACACAGAGGTACGTTATGTATCCGTTAGTGAAATGCTTCACAGCTGACTCTGTACTGCGCAGCTGTCTCTCTACTATCAGCCGGTGGACTCTGTCCTCCCGAGCCCGGAGCTGTCCGTCTCATCCTCTGGTTTATAACCGGAGTCAGATGCTAGGGATGCTAGGCCTGCTGCTTGGTACAGCTGCTGCTAGCTTAGTGGCTAATTGTCTTGCGGTGCGGTCGACAGTGTGCTGACCAGTGCTCAGCGGTTATTCGTGTAACGTTAGCTAGAAATAAACAAGCTTAGCTAGCTTACGGTTTAACTCTCTGGTCACTTTACAGGCTCCCCTGTCTGTCTGGGCCACAACGTTGCTCACAGGAGGCACCTGCCCGCTGTCCACCTTGATAGCTAGCTTATGCTAATCTGCTAGCAGGCGAGGGCAGAGAGAGATGCTGCCTTCACTGCCTTGATAAACCTCTTTGTGTGAGTCAAGAGGCCACTGCTGTGTTCACTGTGAAGGGAGACTGCACTCTTTTAGATTAACTGTAGCTCTGTTACAGCTGGATCTACCTGAATTTCACTCAGGCTAAAGTGGTGCTGAAGGACAGTGATGGAGCCTGTACAAAGTCACAGCCACACACAGCCCTTCATCATGCTGTAGGCTTGATGCTCTTTATTTTGTGCAGCTATCTGGTGTGCCTGTTGTATAAAGAGGTGACCCTATTCAACCTAAACACAGTGAGGCCCCCCAGGACACCTCAGTGGGAGACATTGCAAGATATCATGTGTACATGGTTGTCCTAGCCTCATGCCCTCTAAGGCCTTTTCCTCCTGCAGCCATGTGTGAAGCTTTAAAACTACTCAGCTGGGTGTATTGGCAAGACCGTGCGTGTGTAAAGCTGAGTAGGCATGCTATTTGTGTATGTGTGAACTGTGACTGCAGATACGTGACATTAGTCCACCACCTCCTGTCCAAGTGCTGCTTTAATGACCACAGCACTGGGATCGGGTTGGCTGCCCAGTGGGACATCCTTTTATGATTCAGTGAGGGCTCGAGCTGGACGTGGTGTTGTGTGTGCAGAGAAACATCTGGGCCACAGACGTGCACGTGGATGCACTGCAGTAGATGTGTTAGGCGTGTTATAATTGGAGCGAAAGGGTGTGGTTGTTGTGTCAAGGTGAGGCCTCACTTAAACTTGGTTGAACAGGCTTGAAGGAAGATCTGGAGTGACTCACCGAGGCGGAGCTCATCATGACATTTTTTTTTGTGTTACTTGCAAACTTTCCAACATTTTTTGAGGACAGAGGTGACGATTAATTTGAGAGACATTGCTTAATTTCTCAGTTGTGATATTTTAAATTTGCTTCACACATACAGCCTGTATAATAGAGATGTTAATTGAGAAATCGTAACCCCTAACGTTGCTCTTCACCGGGTGAACTGATCAAATTCCTGTTCTATCTACTGTCAATATGCACATGTATGTTATCAATAGGCCTGCGTGACAGCTGTCCCTCGATAACTGTTGTGCTATTGAAAAAATTTAACCAACATCTACTCGACATAATGATGAAATAGACGCGTGTTGCACAACAGGCTGTTCTTGAAAAATGAAGGACAAAGAGGTGCACACATACTTGAGCACACATGAGAGCAGCCAGTCCAGTGGGTTAGCAAAGAGTCTGCATTGTGCCCCAGTCTGTGGCCCTCCATTGTTCTTTATAAACTTGGCTTCTTCCACTTTGAAACATCACGTTCGATGCGTCAAAAATGACATTTACTCAGGAGTGAGTGAATGTTTTGACAGTGTGTATCATTTGAAGGTTTTTTTTTTAAAATCTCCAATTAACAGCTGAATGCTAAAGTGTGACACCTGCATACAAGCTGACCTCTGCACTGACTGAGTAATGCAAGTTTGAGCAAACGTGTGTGAGAGTGTGAGAATCAGTGTTCAGCTTATGAAAGTCAACAACTTCATCAGATTTGTACCTTTCAAATCCATCAGTGACCTCCAGCTGCTCCCGCCTTCCTCTGTCAGCAGTGCTGCTGTGCTCACATCTGATCAGTCCGTCTGCTGCTCTGTGTCTGTCCCTCTGCTGTGTTACTGGGTGATCTGGCTGTCCTAAAGCTGTAACACAGAGGGAAGACAGCAGGGATGTTACTTTTCAAAGAGCCTCTTATGTTTTTTCTCCCTTTTTCCTAGTCGCAGCCTTGAACATCCTCTTTCTCTTTGCAGATAATGGCCGTACCTCCCACTTACGTTGACCTTGGAAAGTCTGCCAAGGATGTCTTTACCAAGGGATACGGTAAGCACCAAGCATACTCACTTATTTCAATAATTTTTACAGCAGAATGAGATAGAGGAAATAGTTTTGAATCATAAATAACAATTAATGAATTATATTATAGGATGAATTATAGCTTCATATCAACATGATACCTGTGTAACTGAAGGGATGAAACACACCTCTGATAAAATGTTTTTAGACTACAGAAATCAGTCATACACTGTGTGTTAAATCTGTTATGAAGTGTGAATAACAGAATACAGAAACAGCAGCAGCATGTCGTATCTACACACATGCTTTTGTTTAATTGTAAAACAGTGTTAAAGACTTAAAAAGGTCACCCAGAGCCACAGGAGACATAATACAACTGTTTTCACACGCTGTGTAATACTAACAAATTGACTTTGTGTAAAAGCTAAGCACCTTTTTAGTTAGGTAAAAATATTAAGTCCTGGCACCATGATAACAATTCAGACAACGGGTCGCCTCCACCAGCTGCCAAAAGTAGTGAGTAGTTGTAAGTACAAGCTTTATATTCACACTGAAGCCTTTTCAGTGGAGGTTTTTCTCTCTTGCCTCACTGAAGAGGGTAGATGTAGTATAATTACTTTCCATTTTCACCTTCTCATCATTCCTCATAACATGTTTGTACCTTCTGCCAACGGAAGAATACGTATGAGTTGATCATTCAATACACAAGAAGAACGATACCCTCCTTCTACATTATTCTCTGAGGTAATCCGGGTGATTCTTCGTACGAACTGATGCAACACTTCCTCTCAGATTGTGCAAATCTCGCCAAATTAAAGCAAAATGAATCAAACCGATTACTGTACCGTTGTAGCTCACCACTAGCTGAACACATAGTAGATCAGAGCCTGCGGTTCAAGGGGATGTCCTCGGGGCGTGTTTCGTGCATACACACAGCTGTGCTTCAAGGGTTACCGAATTATATCCTCTATTAATCCTCTATCAAGGGAATTCCCAGTTGTCGCAGCAGACTGATTCATCATTCATTGACGGAGACTGTAATGCTGCGTAATTACTGTGGGTTTCAGTTTGGGTTGTTCCGATATCGATACCAGTATCGGGAGTGCTTCTAATGCTGCCTAAAATGCTGTAATTGTTATCGCGAGTACTGGGGTTGCTGTGGTGACAAAACGTCTCCACTGGTTAATACACTCATAACAACACCACCGAAAAACAATGGAAACATTTCCAACCGCTGCAGCTTCACATTAAAAAAAACGTGAGTTGACTTTTATTATGAAGTGTCACTCATTAGCTATGAAGTTTTATGCAGTCTGTGGGAGTAATGGAGCAATAAGCAACCTCAGCTAGCTCTTAGGTGAAGAGCTGCATCATCTTGTCGGTCAACTACCACCTCCTGCCACTCTGTGCTGCGACTCTACTGCTGCCGCTGCTGCTGCATGGAGCAGACACCTTCAGTTTATAATTGTAGTTACTGTGGTCCGACTAAGTATTGATAAATGGGGGCAGTATATATCAGTAAATCTCTATTTTAACGTGGAGCTGTGGAGCTCTCTGGGTCATGTGAAGCGTGGTTGGGTGAATCAATTAATGGCTGTAATGCTTGAAAGGGCCAGGGATGGGGCTTTAGGCTCGAGCCAGGATGTGTTTAACCAACCTTTTAGCTATTATTCATAATTGACGGCGCTGATGTTCTCACAGAGTCTACGTCAAATCAATACACACATTCAGTCAGCGGCACATGAATAACTTTAAATGCACTCTGGAGGCTGATGAGAGGGTATTTCACAGACACTACTCAATACCTTGAAATAATGTGGTTTGAAATATCTAAAGGGAAACTTTAAATGTGTATTAATTGAATTATAATATAATTTTACATGGTTACGATGATAATATAAGTGATGGTATTGGCACTTGTTTTGAGGGCTACCCAGTGCTTGTGTTTGAAGGAATCTGTGCCACTTTAAATGTTTCAGAGCGGTTATTATTAGATCTGTATTGTCATCTTGACACATTTTGATCTTTTATTAAATGTTGTCTCTTTCAGGCTTTGGGCTCATCAAGCTGGACTTGAAAACAAAGTCTGAAAATGGACTGGTAAGTCGCTGCCTGTCATTATCAGTTTATCGGAGCTGCTGCCGCACCAGACTGCAGCCGTCCTATCATAGCTTAAGAGGCCCCTGACTGATAATTAAGTGGCTGTTTATCTGATCTCCTAAAAGCTGCCAGGACACCATGACCTCAGCTAGTTTTTGCTTGAATAACGGACTTTGAGAAGACGCAGCTGCAAAACAATTAAATATATTATGCTGTCGTAGTTTTCTTCAGCTTTAAGTCAAATGTATTTCTTTACGTTAACGAGAATACACCACTGGTTAAAACCCTACGATAATGTAACTGGATACTAAGCGTTAATTCCCGTTAGTAGTAATCTGATGCCAATACTATCATCTGCAGGAGTTCACCAGCACAGGCTCTGCCAACACTGAGACCAGCAAGGTAGCTGGATCCCTGGAGACAAAGTACAAATGGGCAGAGCATGGACTGACCTTTACAGAGAAGTGGAACACCGACAACACCCTGGGGACTGAGATCACCGTTGAAGACCAGGTTGGTGATGGGGTGTGGTGGCCAAGAAAATCTAAAATGTAAAAATGTGACTTAAGTTGCTATTTGCAGTCACATGTATTCCTTTCACTGTGTTCACTATATTGGACATCTGATAAAATGAACTTTCTTACTTTTTCCACAGTTGGCTAAGGGTCTGAAGCTCACGTTCGACTCCTCCTTCTCACCAAACACCGGGTAAGAACAGCTGGAAAAAGGAAAAGACCATGTTACACATGTTTTAGCAGAGCCTGGTCGTAATACTGCGATTCTACCAAGGCCTGTAATAATGTGATACAATCAGGTTATGATTGTTTGCTAAAGACATTAACAACCTGTTCTCTCTCCTTAACTTCCTGCCAGCAAGAAGAGCGGCAAAATCAAGACGGGCTACAAGTGCGAGCACATCAACCTCGGCTGTGACGTTAACTACGACATCAACGGTACGGCCATCCACGGCGCGGCAGTAGTGGGCTACGAGGGCTGGCTGGCCGGCTACCAGATGACCTTCGAGGCTGGCAGGAACAGGATCACCCAGAGCAACTTTGCAGTTGGATTCAAGACTGATGAGTTCCAGCTCCATACAAATGTGTAAGGCCACATGAAGCGGCAGATGGTCACGAGTAGTATGCTAGCATGCACCCTTTCATTGTACCACGTGCACTGCATTTCTGATACACTGTTGAGCCAGTGTGGCTTCTCCATATCTGCTGTGAATTTGGTGCAGGCCATACTCTTAATAAAAGGAGCTGTGACCTGATTGAAATGGAAAAAGCATATAGGCACACCCTTAACCTTTTAAAACTCTTCCATCATGTTATGTGATACGTGAACATAAGTCACAAGCTGTAAGTTGTAGCTATACGTGCAACAACAGTCCAGACGTCTGACCTTAACTAGACAGAAGTCCTCGAACCGTTTCCTCGTCCTTGTTTGGCTGGCTAACTTGTTGCCCATTTGGATATCTGCCCAGCACCCAGGTGCCTGACAGTTATTTTTACACACAGGTGATGGGATTTGCTATATTGCAAGTGAGCTGGAGTGAGTAGCTGGCAAGCAAGCATAAAGGGCCTCAGTGAAAAGCCAGACTGAGGTAGTGTCAGACAGTGAGTGAGAGACACAGAGGGACGGGACACGGTTTAAGTCTTGTTTCCTGCTGTGCTGCTGGTCAAGCCTGTCCGTTCCAGTCTACAGCTGAAGTGTTTATGTGAGGTCAGAGAAAGTGTAATGTAGGCTTTACATCAGTGACAGCGCACCTAGCCGAGGAGCTCTTTAACTGACACGCAAGGAAGGTTTTCTCTTTGTTTACAAAACACAAAACCCTAATTTATCCCTTTGAGGGGAAAATATCACCTGTAGGGAAACCGTATTCATGTTGTAGTTATATTTACACTACATATATCCTCATCTGTTTGTTTTCAGAAATGATGGCACTGAGTTCGGTGGCTCTATCTACCAGAAGGTGAATGACCAGCTGGAGACGGCCGTCAACCTGGCGTGGACCGCTGGAAACAGCAACACCCGCTTTGGCATCGCTGCCAAGTATCAGATCGATCCTGATGCATCCTTCTCTGTGAGTAGTGTGTAACCTGAAGTAGTTGTAGTAGTGCGACTCTAAAACCAGAAGTCAGTCATGCAGTGTAAAGGCTCAGAGGTCAGTGAAACCAGCTGCTTGAACCCAGGCTGACATTCTGGGTGTCTATTATGTGAACTAAGATGGAGTGCATTATGACTAGTCAAGATGACGCTCAATTCAAATCTAGGTCACAGTCTTTGCTGCATGTCCTGCCTAGCTGACCAACTTGAAAGAATGGAGAGGTCCGTGTGAATGCATCACGTTCATTTGGGCATGAGAGAAGCCTCAGCCGAGCCAAAACATCCAATGGGAGGAGTCTGTCATCTACAGACAGGCCCGGGCTAATTCAGTCCCGTCTATCACATTAGCCCTTAAATCCCACTTTCAACAGAGTCAATTAGAGTGAATGGTTGTCTGTTAGTGTAATTATATGTACTTTCTAACAACTTTAAGTATGCCAGTCTGAAGTGAGAATGTTTCAGTGGTAGCACTGTTGACTCACAGTATCAGTTTCAGAATTCAATATGAATCACAGTTAAGATTTTATTAACATTTTACTTGAAACAGGCAATAAATTACCCAGCAATGACATGATACACGTATCTTTTGGTAAAATGTGTTGTTCACTGTATGATTTTCATCTGTGGTTCCCACACAGGCCAAGGTGAACAACTCCAGCCTCGTGGGTCTGGGCTACACTCAGACTCTGAAGCCAGGTGAGTAATTGTATATAATTTGCGTGTCTAGTGCTTAAATGGGCCAAAACACTGACTATGTGTACAAAGACCATAATATATGAACATTTACTCAATTAAGACAATACTATGAACCAGAAAAAGCCATTAATCCAGTCAAGAAAGTCAAATTATCTCAAACAAACCACGTTTTGCTGCCTGTTACAAAAGGAAAATGAAACAAAGTCTGTCAGAGATTAGATAATTTAGTCAGAATGGGTTCTTGGAAACATGAAAGTCCGTTGCTTAGGAGTGTCATGCAGGCGAAACACCAATCATTCTTGATCAGTTTATCAAATTAAGCAGCTCCTGCTTGAATTATTGCAGAGAGAGAAAATATGGCAATGTCATTTCTTTTCAATATCGTGCAGCCCTCATATACACAAATCAGACTGCTTGTGATGCATGAGTGCTGAGGATATTATTCTATGTCGATGAACAGTAGCAACATTACAGTGAGATGTGGGCGTAGTTGAATGCTATTCATTCTAGTATCTTTGTGGGCTGTCTTAGTCCCCTTTTTTCCTACAACCATGCGCCCCTGAATAAAAAATCCCCTTATCTATGCATGGCTCATCTCGATATGTCTATTTCTGCAGGCATCAAGCTGACCCTCTCTGCCCTCCTTGATGGCAAGAACATCAACGCTGGTGGCCACAAGCTTGGTCTCGGCCTCGAGTTCCAGGCATAAGAGGATGAGGCAGATGGCTTCCAGTCCCCCCAGCACACAAACACACACACACACACACACATTCCCCACCAAAAAAAAAAAAAAAATCCAAATCCTTTATTGATTAGGCTAGCCCTCACAAAACCCCTGTTTTCCCCCCTAGATATGCTACAGCTGGAAGCAAGACAGCATAAAGGTCAAATCGATCTTGTGACGATCTACCCACTTTTAAAGGACCATTTTAAGGGAACATTATATTTTGAAAATATAGAGCCAAGTTCAGAACAAAACTACAACTGTAAGTCAGAAAGTTTTACCTTGAATTGTTCAGCTTGCGAGGGAACGGTAGCTTCGATACATCCATGTTGGCCTCACTCTTTGTCACGTCACTACAGTCATACACAATGCTTTAATTTGTGTGTCTCTCTGCTTTCCAATGCAGATAAAAGGGAAAATCAAAAACTAGTTCAGCCCAAAATGCATAATGGGCTCGACACAATCAGCGTACAGTTGAGTAGGTACACCACCAGATGGTGCTGTTACATAGCACCACTAAACACTCCTTGGTCAAAAGTTGTACTGGTGAAGTATGTTTTTATTTTCACACTCCTGCACCAGAGAGCTCTAATGTCTGTCTTGATATATTATACCATGGAAGGGTTAGTTGTCCCTGATGTAAGCAGCTGTCGGTAGCTCTAAGAGACACTACACCCCAATGTGTACATTCTGTGTTTTCGTCTCACTTGTTTATTGTGTCTGTGCATTTGGTGTGAAACATGTCTTTTGTTACATATAGCAAAATGAATATTATTTTATTGACAGTCTTGCATAGTTTAATCCACCTGTAAAGTCTTACGAAGGCTACGACTTGTCAATTCTTCGTCGAGCAAAAAGGAAGGAAACCTATCATGCACACTTCTCTGCATAAGAGTACTTCTGAAAAGGAGGATGAAATGAATAAATATAGTGGATGGGAAATGGTAGTCTTCCACAACTGGTCATGGGAATCATGTTTAGTGTACTTGACAGTATTGTTATTCCCTGAATTAAATAAAGAACATCTTGAACCAGTTTCTGATTGTTTGTTCCTCTGCCTTTTTACCTGCATCTTATAATGACGACTTCAAAATCTTAACCCTCCAAACCCATCAGAAATGTATCTTATTTGAGTGTTAAAACACTTCGATTGTAAGAAATTTAATGATGAGTTAGACCCTTACTGGGGTCTAATTGAGCTTAAACAATGGTAGGTTGAGTTTCTGGCAAACAAAATGAATCTGACTTTAACACATAGCCTGTAGTGTGAACAATTCTAGATAGTCGTTCCTATATTATGTCACCTTCAGCAAATGTAAGGGTTAAAAATGTCAAAGTTATTGGTTGATATGTCATTTTTGACATGCAGCTGTTAAAATAATGAGGAATAAAGCCAATGGCATCCAAACAGTGATAACATATTCTATTCAATTTAATTTTAGGACTTGTTAAAGGACGTTTAAAAGCTGATGCTAAACTGCATTGCTGGCTTTAAATGTTGAATAATATCAATGATGTATGAAAACATGTTGACTATTTTAAGGTTTGTTATTAAATAGTTACACTGCATCGCCTCAGTAATGGCTGGGAGCCAAACAGCATCACTTCATTAATGCCTGGGAGCTAAACTGCATTGTTGGCTAAACGTTTGTTAAAATGCAGCTAAACTGCATTTATTCACTAATGGCAGGGAGCTTAACTGCATCCTATGTCGCTTCACAAATGGTTGTAACATACAGTACACAATTTACACCTTGGGGTTCAGTGAAGTATTTCTGATTCTGAGAGCTAAACTGTATTGCTTCACTAATACCTGGGAGCTAAACTGAATTGCTGGCTTTAAAAGTTAAATAATACGAATGATGTATGTTTATGTGGAATATTTTAATGATTGTTAAAACGCAGCTAAACTGCTTTGCTTCACTAATGGCTGGGAACAAAACTGCATCCTGTATTGCTTCACTAATTGTTCTAACACACACAATTTCAATTAATAAAGTAATATTTCTGATTATGATTCTGAGAGCTAAACTGCATCGCTGTACTAATACCTGGGAGCTAAACTATTGCTGGCTTTAAAAAATAAATACCGGCGATGTATGTAAGATATGGAATATTTAAAGGTTTGTTAAAAAGCAGCTAAACTGCTTTGCTTCATCATGGCTGGGAGCAAAACTGCATCCTGTATCACTTCACTAACGGTTGTAACATGCAGTACACAATTTTCCCCTTGGGGTTCAGTAAAGTATTTCTGATTCTGAGAGCTCAACTGCATCGCTTCACTAATACCTGGGAGCTAAACTGCATTGCTGGCTTTTAAAAGTTAAATAATACCAATGATGTATGAAAGATGTGGAATATTTCGAGGTTTGTAGAGTTAAACTGTATTGCTGTACTAATACCTGGGAGCTAAACTGCATCGCTGGCTTTAAAAGTTAAATAATACCAATGATGTATGAAAGATGTGGACTATTTCAAGGTTTGTACAGCTAAACCGCATTGCTGTATTAATACATGGGACATGGGAGCCAAACTGCATTGCTTGCTTTAAAAGTTAAATAATACCAATGATGTATGAACGATGTGGAATATTTTGAGGTTTGTAGAGCTAAACTGTATTACTGTACTAATACCTGGGAGCTAAACTGCATCGCTGGCTTTAAAAGTTAAATAATACCAATGATGTATGAAAGATGTGGAATATTTCAAGGTTTGTAGAGCTAAACTGCATTGTTGTACTAATACCTGGGAGCTAAACTGCATTGCTTGCTTCTAAGTAAATACCGACGATATATGTAAGATATGGAATATTTTAAGATTTGTTAAAAAGCAGCTGAACAGCATCAGTTCGATGGCTGGGAGCTGAAATGTATCCTGCATTGCTTCATTAATTGTTGCAACACACACAATTTTAATTAATAAAGTATTTCTGATTATGATTCTGGGAGCTAAACTGCATCGCTGTACTAATACCTGGGAGCTAAGCTGCATTGCTGGCTTTAAGGACACGACCATCAATGCATTATTTTCACTGTTTAGTGAGTTTAGTGTTGTGGCTGATGCAATCACAACAATGACAACACAGTGACTCAGACCTCATGATTCTTAATAACCATGACTCACGCACACACATTCACTCAGTCACTCACTCACTCTCAGTCAGTCAGTCAGTCACTACGTAGCTGTGCTAAACAACCACGCCTCTCCAGCTACTCACGCATCAAACATGGCGACGTGCAGGAAGATGGGGCGAAGCAGGAGAAACATTTCGGCTCTTTTTCTGGTCATTTTCCTCCAAGTGTTGGCCAGAGGCTGCCTGTCACTTCCCATAAATGACACGACGCAAGGTACGTTGTACAAATCAGAGATAATCGCTCATTTCTAACCAACTATCACTGCTGGTTAGCTTGCTAGCTAGCTAGCCAGTGTCAGGTAGCTAACGTTGCTGTGGCTAGCCGTCGTGCTAGCAAACACAGTGTCAGGTGAGCGGACGTTGACAGCCTGTTTGTGTTCACCGGAAAAGTCATAAACCGTTTTTATTTTTTTACTCGAGTACCTGTCAAAGTATTACAATGCAGTTCAACGAAGTATTTACCAAATATAAGGAGTTAAATGAGGCTTTACATGTGCGTCACTTCAAACAGAAACTAAAGGTTTCACGTCAACGTCGGACGTTTATTGTACATTTATTTCAGATATTTAAATCTGCTCATAGTTGCCTGACTTGGTTTTTAACTGTGTTGCATGTAAATCCACGAAGTCTCAAGACACTTCGTGATCATAACAAGCATCCCGGAAGAAGGAAGTCATGTCTTCCTCAACAAACTTAAAGCTGGAGGACAACAACCGTCGTAAACCTGTGTTACATGTACTTTTAGTCTGACCAGTCAACTGAAGTGACCCGGGTGAAATGGCAGTGTAGTCAGAGGTCCTGCTTTGCGGTGCCCTGCGGGGACCATGTGTGATTTATGGTGGTCAGATAAAGTGACTTGTTCCAGATGTCCTTGTCATATATCAGAGCTGTTAATTTACCCTCCTGTCAGTCCAGTCCAGCTCCACTGTTCATTAAAGAAGAAACCCTTTTGAAGTTTTACCATCAAGGACCTGGGACCACAGTAAAAAGTGCTCTGTCTCTGTGACAAGCTCTGTCTTGCGTTAATGGACTTTGACTTTATTGACTTAAATCTGTAGAGATAAGGTCAGTGTGGTGTTGATTTCATGGCCTGTTGTCTCTGCTCTATTCAAAGAAAGATTGGTTATCTTGCCGCTGGATTGGCAGTTGTCAGGTTGCAGTGTTGTGTTTGCTGGGAAAGATCTGTCTCTTGTCTCTGCCCTATTTCTTCGTCATAGTGCGACTGTATCGTGCTACAATCTCATCGTACTCACTCCAGCAGCGTATCTCTACGTGCATCAGTGTGACAAAGATGCACAAATAGATCGACATGTTAATTAAGTTGCGGTTTTCTTTAGGAGTTATTTCCGTGAGATATTTATCCAGAGACATCAAACACATTGAACTATGTACTGTATGTGAAGGGCAGGTCATGCCAATCAAGAGTCGTCCTGCAAGTCTTGCGGTCTGTCATTAGTGATGGTGTTATGCCAACAACATTCCCTTTTAGCGTGGGATCACTTTGGTATCTGACTCTACCTGTTTGGTTTTGTTTCATGTACTTATATCTGCACGCACAATTTATGTGAGAATCTTTCTTTAGGTTTTATTCTTGTGTGATTTGTCAACGTTGTGCAAACAACAAATGTTTATACACAGGGAGGATGGCCTTTACTTGATTAAATACGTATTAATCTTGAAATACAAACGGCAAATTACAGCTGTGCAGTCGTCCACTTGGTTGGCAGATTGTTAAACATGCCCTAGCCAAAATTTACCAGTAGAAAGTTGGTGTCGTATGAGTTTAATCTTAATAAAACTGACCCCATGGCCAAAAGAGTGAACGATTAGCATGATTTAAGGATGTATTATAAACATACCAGGATATTAAGACTTCTGTCAAGTATGATCCAGCCTTTAAGGCTGAATATTTCAAATGCATTTTCATGCTGCAAAGCCTATAACTGTGGCTGCCACAAAAGATCTTCTGTTGGTGATTATTTATGCTGGCCATGGCCCGTGCATATGAATAGTCCCTTTCTTCTCTTGGGGACGTCTTACGCCATGCCTCAAGTCCCTAGTGTTCTGCTCCCGTCCCTTCCTAAGCAACGCCTCCTAGTCCCACAGGATGAAATAATGTTGACACTTGTTGGTTAAATGGTGTCATTGATTCTGGAAAGGCTGGCCAGATGCAGGAGACTGGGTTCAGCTCTCGTTTAAAGACACAGTCAGGAGTTGAATTCAGCTGTGGAGATTCCTTCCAACTAAAGTACTTCATTTTTAAGTGTAAAATTGGAAAACCTGGCTGACATGGGCGTATATTCAAATCTGCCAGACAAAAACATCCATCATTCACCAAATAAAACAAATTATAAAGTGCTTTATAAGTCGAGCTGCAGTAATCACCAACTGCTTTGATAGTTGAGTAAAAGTAAAGAGTTGCTGCTGAATGAAGAGCCTTTGGGATTTGGACTTTTAGTTGGACAAATGAAGCAAATTCAAGACGTCACTTTGGGATCTGGGACATTGTTATGAGTTTTTCGGTCTTTGGACATTTCATATATTTCATCAGTTAATCATGAAATCAATCGGCTGATTAATAGATAATGAAAGTAATCGCTGGCTGCAGCCCTATTTATAGCGTGGTAAAATGTTGTCATAGCACATCATAGTTGTGTCTTGACGAGGAGAAGTTTTGTCACAACACGGCTTATTTTCAGTCGTGATCATGTGAGGAGAGCAAGTACGAATATCTATTTTGGATCTCCTTTATTGAGAACACGTTTTCTTAACTTGGCAAACATTGGTATGTTCATTGTTTAAAGGACTATTTATTCAAACTCTAATGTCTTGCATTGTTTTTTCTTCTTACATGACATGACCAGACAAAGATCCGGCAGAAGACACACGTCTCACTCTCACTACTGTGAATGATGACCCAAGTAAAACTGAGCCTTTGACACCTGAACAGAGTCCTGCTTTACCGGAGCCTAATAACCCAGTAGCACCTGCTGCTAATGACTCCACACCAACAAAAGCAGATGATCCTATAGTAAAGCCCACAGCAGCCATTCAAGCAATGGCGAAAGACAACGAGGACACACATCCAGTCACCATCATTAATATCGATGTGAAGCAAGACGGGGACACAACACCAGATGATGATAATGCAGATAATGTAGATGATGCAGATAAAGACCAGCCAGTGGAAGCTGAGACAACAGATGAGCCTGCTGCCTCTGAAACCACTTTATTCTCTACTCCAGAAGCTCCCTTCACCTCTGTCAAAGCACCTGAACCAGCCAAAACTGATGAAATGGATGATCCAGTAGCACCCGTCTCTGACTCCAAACCCTACAACACACTGAACCCTTCCACAGAGCAGGACTTTGACCCAGGGCTGCGGTCAACTACTCACAAAGGAACAGCATCTAATCTCGATTCGGATGATTACCCAGATGATGGCGACGAAGAGGAGGATGGCCAAGATGACGAGGATGACGGTAACTTCGGGGACAGCGAGGACGTTGACGGGGACAACATGTATGGGAACGATGATGTCGGCAAAGACCAGCCTGTGAACAGGCTGCAGCAGAAGGACGGGCTGGAGCTGAACCATTTCAAGGAAGCAGACAGCTACACCACAGAGGACGAGGACTCCCACTTCTTCTTTCATCTGGTCATCCTGGCTTTCCTGGTGGCAATCGTCTACATCACCTACCACAACAAGAGGAAGGTGAGTGTTAGCAGTACTGTTCAGGATGTAGAGGCCAGAGATGATGATGCAGTCTTGTTTGCGCTGGACTGATATTACCTCAGCTGTAATTCGTGATGCTTCAACATGTGATTGTAATCACCAGTTTTTTTTATCTTCCTGTTTTTGTAAATTGCAAAGTTGACATTCTTGTATAAAACAAACTAGTGTTGAGGCTGTTAATAGTGAACTTGTTGGTGATTCATCTGCTAAGAGCTTATCAAATCTGAGGTTTTCTGGCTTCTGAGTTAAATTGTTTTGGACGAGGAAAATGAAGCATAAAATTTCACCTTAGTCACAGGATCTCACATTGGACACTTGGCATTTCCTTGACACATTATTGACATGAATCTGGAGGGACCACTTGTGATCACATCTCACTTCTGTTTCTTAAAGTTTCTCCTAACTCAACGACTCACAAAACTGAGTGATTTTATAAGGGAGTCGAACAAAAAGCCTTCTTCTATTAGTTTGTTCTTTTCGACATGTGTGTTATATGATCATATGTGGGACATTGTCAGTAATCTGGTGAACTAAAATGACCTGCACTCGTTTTTTCTTTCTTTCTCAAATCTGTAGAGGAAGGTTTTTTATCACATATTCTGCTGGCCTCATTTAAATTTGGGTTTTACAGCTGATTTAACAGTCCAATTATGTAGTCTTTCATCTGTTCTGCTAGACTTTTAGCCAAGAAATATTCTTACTTGATCAGCACTTGTACATCTATCCGATTAATTGGATTTCCATCTGCGTTTTTTTCTTCCTCTCAGATCTTCCTCTTGGCTCAGAGCCGACGCTGGAAAGACGGCCTGTGTTCCCGCAACACCGTGGAGTATCACCGCCTGGACCAAAACGTCAACGAGGCCATGCCGTCCCTCAAGATGACCCGAGACTACATCTTTTGATCCACGTTAAGGAGAAACAAAATGTCCAGACCTGCACAGAGCCAGTCGGCCTTGCTGCCTGGCCGGTCGCATTGTTGAGACGCTGTGCTTTGTCATGGAGCTTGATTGATGCTTTCTCCTGCTTTGCAGGCCAACTGGAGAGCAGAGAGTGTTTTGTCTTTGGGATAGAGTTATATTTCTTCAGGACTTTATTGCTGTCTGCATAGAGAGATTTTTACTGTTTATCTGTTATTCTTATTTGTTATATTATTTGAATTTTATTTGTAATTTTTTCTAAATTAATAACTTCTTGGGATTTAATATTTTTTGTTTATTGGGAGTCTTATATCTTCTCTTTTTTTTGGGAGTGTTTTCAGCCTTATGTCCCCTCTAAACCTGTTTTTGTTTGCCTCTTGCGTACGGTCTTAATACGTTTAATACTCACCTTGAGAATAGGAAGAATTACATGTTAATGTAACTTAGGTCAGAATATAATGCTAAATTATAACAGTTGATTATTAACCCCAAGATTAACAACAGACTTTCTCTCAGCAGTTAGCCAAGATATGAAGTGACACACAGAGCAGCTGCTTTTTAAAGCACTTTTAGTTGTGTACTTTTGTATTGTAAAGTGTGAGTATGCAAAAAAGCAGCAATCTAGGAGAAGCTGATACATATATATATATATATATATATATATATATATATATATATATATATATATATATATATATATATGCACAGTCATTCCAAAACCTGTCCACCGCTCATGTTGAAATGGTCTGTCCGAAGCTGTTTCAGTAATCACTTTTTGCTGTATCGAGACACTAATACTAGCTGCATTTCTGCACTTTCCTCTCTGACCGCGAGTCGACACATGTGGTGCCCACATAGCCCCACCTCCTCCACAAGTAAATCAACATAGGCCCTGTCCACACGTACACAGGTATTTCTTAAAACAAAGCTTTTTTCTATGCGTTTTGACCGTTTGTACACAGAACTGCATTTTAGGTTGCTGAAAATGGGAGAAGAAAATCAGCAACTCTGTTTTCCGTGTTTACATCTGGACGCACGTTTATCAGTGAATGTAGCATCACTGGTAAATGTGATAGTAGAGTATTTGAGTTTGTGCAGTGACAAAATGGATGAAATATTGTTAAATGTCACATTCAGAAAGACACAAACGGACATTGATTATACAAGAACTGGAAAGATAGACAAAAAACGGCTGCTTACAATGTCTTGCTGACAAATCATCCAGAGTTTCTCTGAAGAGCAGTCACATTTCGCTGCCTTGTTCATAGTAGTTTTTGTAGCTAAGCAACTGATGGGAGCATACAACCTCATTTCTGTTTACAGCGGCACACACATGCCTAGAGTACGTGAACGGCCATGGGATGTACGTTTTGAGGTGTGATAGTATGGAGGGAGATTATTTCAGAAACAATGTCAAACGCTCTTCTCGACGGAGAATGTTTTTTTGTTTTTTTAAACCCTATTTCTAAAAATACCGGTGTACATGTGGGCTAGGTTTGTTCTTAACGCACAGCACATAAGCTTAAAAAGATTAATCAAAAATCAAAAATGTTATGCCCTCAAGGTCGACAACATTTCCCTGTCGTATCAAACATGGTATCGAATATCAATATTTCTCAAAGCAGTGAATCAAAAAACTAAAAAACATCAAGTAGTTTTCATCTGAAAATGTAGTTCAAGTTTTTTCCAGCTGTTTTCCCATCAGCCTTGTCATGTTACATTATGTGATGGATGTAAAATCTCTATTACACGTTGGGAAATGAAGCTGCACATTGAGCATTAAGTCAAGGAGGGTGACTCCTCTTCAGGTGAAGGGTCTGTTCTCGTGCTAAAGCCATTTAAATGAAGACAGATCCTGTATATCGTTGAGGTGAGAATGTACTTATCTAAAGTATGGGAGAAGCTTTTATTGCCAGACTTATTCGTCGTTCATCAGTTTATATTTGTCTAATATGGTACCTGTTTACTTCTACTGCCCAGATTTTGCTATGCAGAAATCCTGGGGCTGGCCCTCTTTGTTTTATGACTTCGGTGAAGTCTCTATCAATCAATTTTGATCCTCTTAACGGCTGTGTTGCCTCATGCTCACACAGAACTTTTGATTTTTTAATCAGAGTACAGTTTGATGGACTGGTATCTCTGTTTATCAGAAATGTTTGCACGCTCTGTGTGGCCTGATGTTCACATGAGCACCAAAAAAAAACAAGAGCCGATCACATCGTTTTTTGTGTCACTCGTTCTTGTGACTCTTGACTATTCATCACAGCCCCGTGTTGTTTTTCTGTCTCTGTCTGTCGCCGTCTCATGCCTTCAATTGAAATGCCATTACTAACACATGTCCACGTATTATCTGTCTCTTGTCGCCTTCAGCCAGTTGTTTTCAGCTGTCTCGTCCTTACAAAAGGTACACATTGGGTAGATAGATGAGATGTTTTGCACTGTGCTGTTCGGTCATACTAGCTTGAATATAAGGGGGAGGGGTAGTCCTGTGTTAAGGTGATGGATCAACACTGCTCTTGCAATCAACAGTAGAAGCTGTACAATCTCTTTTTTTGTCAATAAAGCACAAGTTGTGTACAGAGTCCTCCACGAGTCGTTCATTTTGTGGTTGATGCTTTTCTATAGGGATGCAGCGATTTATAATCACTGTTGTAAGAAGTCATACTTGAGTGAAATAAAAGATATATTTTGGTAACCCTGTCATCGACTAAGTTCCTGATATTAAATGAACTTAAGCATCAAAAGTGATTAAATGTACTTGGTAACTATGAAAAATACAAATAAAAATGAATTCCACATATATTTACATGAATGTATAAACTGGAGGTCAACCGCTTCTTCATCTGGTCAATAATCGGATCCAGTATTCAGCATTTTTCTGATTATTGGAATCAGTACAATCAATAAAATGTATTAAACATGCTTCATACTTTGGATCTGATGCAGCATGCAGTCTGTAAAGTAACAAGTAACTTCAGTTATCGAATACATAGTGGTGGCTTGTTTTTACTCTTTCAAAACAAATTACACAGTAACTCAATAATACTGTAGAAAACGACAAAAATAAGTGCAGCTGAGCCTTTACGATTATAAAACCGTGATGTGTTAATAGTGAATGGGTTAACCACCACTGCATCCCCACTTACATGATTCACATGATCATTAGATAGAGATACAGCATTAATCAACATCACAGGGCCTCGTGTTATCTGGCTTTTGAAATAAATGTCCAGTGTAACTATGCTGGCATCAGTATTTAGACTGCACAAGCTGTTGCCCTTTGAACGTAATTGTACCTTTTCATCATGACAGCCGCATACTGAGCTGGAAATGTGCGGTGATCATATATTTATAAGGCTTAATGATTTTAGAACAGACACATTTACAAAAGGTTAAGTGTATTTTCTTTGTAAAATACATATTTTCTATATTTGATGCTGCTTTTAAACTCACATTTCACACTGAATACACAAAAACTGAACTGTTAGTGATGCTGTCATTACCTGTATGCAGGTGAGATGAGCTAACTTCACGTATTACATCTTGCTTTCTTTCATCTTCTTATACAACAGAGGCCTTCTGTGAGCTTTTGCACATTCCTGCACAAAACCTCAGCTGTTTCACTGACTTCACTTTTTTCTCTCCACATTTTATTGTCAGTTTTCTACTTTTCCTGGCTCTTTGCTTTTTATCTTATATATTTCTTCTCACTATGTTTATTGTGATGCACCAAAACACATCCTAATATCTGAAAACCTGATTCAGATAAGTCAGACTCTAGTAGCAGGGGGAAAAAAAGTAACTTCCCACAAGAGGGCAGTATGCACACACAAATAACTGTTCAGATGAACGCGTGTGTGTTTCAGTTATCAGATTTTCTGCCGTTAACAGATTGAATGGTGGTCGACTGTTACCACCTACTGTGTACGATACAAGGCTGCAAGCACGCAGGACTGTGAAACTGAAAACAAAAAAGTAATTTTGCAATTGGATCTCCACTGCATTTCCTCTCAGTGTGACACGAATAACTTATCAACTTAATAAAGAGGAATTTAATCTGAAAAACCTTTATACTTTCTCAGTGACATGTGGTGGGAACCATATGAGCCACGATTACCTACAATCTCCCAGAACCACCGAAGGGAGAGACACTGAGCCTCTGTCTTTAATGTCACACCAGCACCACTGAGATGGATCTTCAAAACAGCAAAAAGTATATATAAAAATAGTTTGTCGTGGCGTGTCTGTCTGAGAGTGACAGGGCAGATGGAAGCAGACAGAAACAACGTCAGACCAAGTTTGACATGCAGAGTTTTGACTGTCAAGTTGAGATGAATGGCTGCCACAGTCTGTTCCTGCAGCAGATTGAGTCCTAATGTGCTGCAGAGTTACAGTATAGTTACAGTAAATACACCAGAGACAGTTTCTCACTTTAAAAGCTATTTTGTAACAATTCTCTACTGTGCAGAGCTAAAAATATACCCCACTAAGTATCTAATCTTATCTAACAGCTAGCAGCCGTGCTGTGAAAGCACAATTTTTCAAAATAAGGTTAGGACTCTTACTCTGAAATGAAACAACTTTAAAGTGACACGAGCTGGACGGTTTGATTTGGCCCGCCAGATGTTTGATCAAAAGTAAATCATAATATTAATCTTTGTTTATGCTCTTTAAATATGTAGGATTCCTAATCATTAATTATTATTATTTTTAATCTGAGCACGGTGGGCTGAAGGACATTTTGCATCTTAACACTGTAAGCGTTTGCTTTTGGCCTGTGGTCCGCCATTGCGTTTTAGTTTTGGCTCTCCAAGGGAAAAAAGTTCGGACACTCCTGGACTAAAGCAATTAAGATGCTTCATAGGGAAAGATGATTCCTACTCGCTCGTCGGTCCTCGTTACTAGAAATATTACTTTATTCTTTTGCAGTTCGAACGAAATGAAAAACTGGATCAAAACTGCACAAATAGGACAAAAAAACTAATCACTCTTATCGTCTTGATTTGGTAGAATATAAACTAAGGTTACAACTTGTACATATTAACCCTTTCAAAATGGTATTTCTGTTTCTGTAGGTTGGACAGAAAATACTTCCATTCATCCCTTTACGTTCACTCTTATATTTCATTGCCATTGTGCTACGTTTTGTTTGTTTGTACTCCATAAGATGTGGTCTAGAGTAAATACTGAATCTGCATCTGTCCGTCACAGATTTGACCCCTTCGCGTCCTTTCAAAAAATCCTGTTTCAAGAAACCGCACTCCGACCTTCCTTGTTCATCACAAGCCGCGCTGCACCGAAGCATCAGCCAGGTGCTTTGACTGTAAAACCCTGTAGATGAAAAAGCAGGACGTGATGCCGCTGGGTGCGTGCCATCAGCAGATAAGACAACCAGGCTTTGTGGGTATTTGTACAAAGTTATGCCTGAGAGACGGCAGCAAATGAAACCCACCAGCTGGAAAAACTCACAACTACTTTTGATCACTGAAGGGTGAAGATCGTGACAATAGGTTATCTGGTAGCTTCTGAAAAAGGGATTTTCTGATGTTTGTAGGATATTTCTCAAGAGACCAACATCCTTCAGTTGAGGTTTCTTAAAAATATGAAGGGCAACGCTCACTTCAGAGCCTGATCAGCCTGATTTGTTCTGTTTGGATATATTTTTTAAAGACCTTCAGGTATGAACTCGCTCTTATAATGAGGTGAAACATGTTGGAATGAAATTCAGTCCAACAAATTAAAAATGCTGTTAAATTCTCTTTTGGATTCTCAAATCTATTCTCCCTGAATGAAATGATTAATCCATTATTTCTCTCATTATCTTTTTTGTATCAGCGATCAACAATAAACAGAAAACATCACAGATTTTTCTGCCAGAGTTGAAAATAAAGATCTTGTTGGTTTTTTCTCTCACATTTAGGAGATAATTAGATATTTAATACTGTTGCAAATCATCCCAAATTGATGGCTGCTACAAAATGCCGGCCTTTGCCTGAACTTCAGTCCTAAATACAGGTCGCTACAAACAGGCCAGTGGTTAGCAATCATGGACAACGTCGTCCATCGGTAACCAGGAAACGGCTGGCAAAGCAATAACAGCAGCCTAAAGCACTCAGCTTTATGGGAATAAGTCACACAGCTGGAGAACGTCTCTGACCAATCAGGTTGCTGGTGTGAAACCATCCATCAAGGACAATTCTGACAGGTATCGATCGACTCCACTGTAATAATTTCTGTATTTTCAGCACCTGCTGGATGAGGTCAGCCCACCTTTTTATAACCCCATTCCAGCAGGTATCTGTTTTTTTCACAGGGACGTCAATATATCGAGCATCAGGAGAGCTGGAGGTCTGGCAGATAAAAAACAGCCAGAGCTTCACATAGTGCGGTGATCAGATCATGTGATCTGGCCTTTTTAGCTACCTCCACGATGGAAGAGGTCAGTGGGAGGACTCACTGTAGCGAGTTCAGCACCAGTATGAGGCAGTGCAATTAAGTCAATTCAGCAACTGGACAGCCATTAAAAATGGACTTCTGGTCTTGCAACAGGAAGAAATAAGTAATAGTACATGTTGTTTACGGGGACTGTGTGGAATTATGTTTTATGGAGGGAAATCAAATTAATATCTTCCCTTATCAGCTCACATCAGTTGACCCCGACTGATCCCACTTAGCCAGTCAGCAGCAACCAGTAAACACACTGTGGTCACAGCCTGCAGATAGCAGCTGTGAATGTGTGTGTGTGTGTGTGTCAGGAGGGTTCAATCTCTTCTCAACCCTCGATTGATTAAAGCAAAAGATCTGAAATCCAAAAAGCAAATATGAGTACAGGTAGAGTAAAATGAAAAAATCTGACGTCATATGAACGTTTTGGAAAGCCAAAAGATAATTTTTCTACATATGTTAAGAAAATATCTTGTTATGTATACTATACCACACTTTATTCATATTGAATGAAACCTATGATCCTCCTGAGAGCTGAGAAGATGAATTTGAGTTGATTTGGTCTGATATAAACACAATGTGCTTTAAAGAAGACAAGTATTCATTAGCCTTCTTCACCTCGAACAGGAGATATAGGCTATTTAAAATATAAAGTGCAATATTCTGTGTAGCGTCCACCTGCCTTCATAAAGAAGGGAAGCAATCATGAAGGATCAAAAAGCCATCACAACACTTGAAGCACAGAGACTGATGCATTTCAGCTCATGATACATTTGCTCTCATGCCACAAGGGTGGAGTTGTGCAACATCCTGTGTTAGATCACCCAGTGCATCGTGTCTATGGTGCGTACAGATAGACTGCTGCAGGAATGGGTCCTATAACCTGGAAATAAGTTAGCATTTTGGATCAG
Source organism: Pagrus pagrus (assembly GCF_965226575.1). Classification (NCBI taxonomy): domain Eukaryota; kingdom Metazoa; phylum Chordata; class Actinopteri; order Spariformes; family Sparidae; genus Pagrus; species Pagrus pagrus. The sequence goes on from NC_140198.1 coordinate 5,113,606, forward strand.
AACTGGCTGCCTGGCTAGCATGCTAACTTCAGTAGATATTTACATTTACATTTTAGGGCATTTAGCAGACACTTTTGTCCAAAGCAACTCACAGTAATTCATACATTCATGGCTGCCATGCAAGGTGCCGACCAGCACATCAGGAGCAGTTTTGGGGTTCAGTATCTTGCCCAAGGACACTTCGACATGCAGACCAGGGGAATGGAACAACCTGATCTCACAGAAATGTGTGAAATAAGCACGACCTCTTAATAACGCATTGCGTGCTCCTGGCACGCATTGTGTAAGAATTCCGTGTGATTCAACTTTCACTTTTATTGTAGAATTTTAACAATATAGCACCATTTCATTCAATTCGACCAATCAGACACGTCGCTGATAGACATGAGGATGACGGGTAATGTAGTGCTTCTCCGTGATATCACATTGGAAATAAAACGTGTTTTCTTAAAATAAAGTTGATATTACACGGGGATTTTGGACTCGACAGAAGCACATACTATCGTTACACAGTCTGCCTTGGATGGTTACAACTTTTTGGCTAATAATCAGATCTTTCTTCAGAATATCGATTAAACTACATTTGCACTTCCGGGATCTATGAAACAACACCTACAGCGTGACGTCTTTGAAGCTGACAATGCGTGTGTCCGCCACGAAACGGATCCTAATTGACTTTCAGTGAAGGCTGTTTGCGTGGTGATCACACGGAATTCTTACACAATGCGTGCCAGGAGCACGCAATGCGTTATTAAGAGGTCGTGCTTATTTCACGCATTTCTGTGAGATCAGGTTGATCTGACAGTAATACTCCTAGCTGTCAGGATGCGTTCCCCCTGCTGTAAATGGTCAAATTTAATGATATCAGCCTGAAAATCACTGGATTTACCTGTTGTGGGGAAAGAAGTCAGCAGTATGAATTTGAAAGATGTGTGAGCCTCCTTTCATGTTGAACAGAGGGGGAACAGTATCTGACAGTAATACTCCTAGCTGTCAGGATGCGTTCCCCCTGCTGTAAATGGTCAAATTTAATGATATCAGCCTGAAAATCACAGGACTTATCTGTTGTGGGGAAAGAAGTCAGCAGTATGAATTTGAAAGATGTGTGAGCCTCCTTTCATATTAAACAGAGGGGGAACAGTATCTGACAGTAATACTCCTAGCTGTCAGGATGCGTTCCCCCTGCTGTAAATGGTCAAATTTAATGATATCAGCCTGAAAATCACAGGACTTATCTGTTGTGGGGAAAGAAGTCAGCAGTATGAATTTGAAAGATGTGTGAGCCTCCTTTCATGTTGAACAGAGGGGGAACAGTATCTGACAGTAATACTCCTAGCTGTCAGGATGCGTTCCCCCTGCTGTAAATGGTCAAATTTAATGATATCAGCCTGAAAATCACAGGACTTATCTGTTGTGGGGAAAGAAGTCAGCAGTATGAATTTGAAAGATGTGTGAGCCTCCTTTCATATTGAACAGAGGGGGAACAGTATCTGACAGTAATACTCCTAGCTGTCAGGATGCGTTCCCCCTGCTGTAAATGGTCAAATTTAATGATATCAGCCTGAAAATCACTGGATTTATCTGTTGTGGGGAAAGAAGTCAGCAGTATGAATTTGAAAGATGTGTGAGCCTCCTTTCATATTGAACAGAGGGGGAACAGTATCTGACGTGCGTGAAATAAGCACGACCTCTTAATAACGCATTGCGTGCTCCTGGCACGCATTGTGTAAGAATTCCGTGTGATCACCACGCAAACAGCCTTCACTGAAAGTCAATTAGGATCCGTTTCGTGGCGGACACACGCATTGTCAGCTTCAAAGACGTCACGCTGTAGGTGTTGTTTCATAGATCCCGGAAGTGCAAATGTAGTTTAATCGATATTCTGAAGAAAGATCTGATTATTAGCCATAACGTTGTAACCATCCAAGGCAGACTGTGTAACGATAGTATGTGCTTCTGTCGAGTCCAAAATCCCCGTGTAATATCAACTTTATTTTAAGAAAACACGTTTTATTTCCAATGTCATATCACGGAGAAGCACTACATTACCCGTCATCCTCATGTCTATCAGCGACGTGTCTGATCGGTCGAATTGAATGAAATGGTGCTATATTGTTAAAACCCGACGGGTTTATTAGCCTCTAGCATTAGCGCACAACATTTGCAGCTAACACTGACGGATATAACCACAGATAAACTGGTCATAAACCTGGACTGGGCTCTATACACCTGTTGTTGTGCTGCATGCAGGGAGGCAGGGTGTGTGAGTGTGTGTGTGTGTGTGTGGGTACTTCTGGTGGCACAGACAGTGAAAACACAGTGTGGTGTTAAGAGGGAGATTCAAGGTCACAGACCTTTGTTCAGGTGAAACTATAAAAGCTTTAAGAGTTTCTGTTTCTTGGATGGACTCGTGCTTTTCAGACAGCAGTGTGAGTGACCGTCATAGAAAATACAAACCTAGAGAGTTGAAGCTATCATCTGCTTCCTTCTTTGTTTCTCTGTGAACCTGTGGAGCGCCTGGGTTACCTTCCCAGCTTCCTTTGTATTTAATTTCCTATCTGTGCGTTTCATAGCCGAGGGTCTCCCAGGGACTGCACACAGGATCCACAGGCCAGGCTTTATGTTTTTTTTTCTCCATTCTGTTTTATCTCTCAGAGTTGTGTGTCTCTGTGTTGACAAAGCTTAACCGCCCCTTGTTCTTTATCTTCTGCTCGGCTGGCATTAAGAGTGGAGCCCCTTTGCTTTTCTCTCTGCTCAAAAAGAAAATACGGCGGCTATCGTCTTTATTGTTTTTTTTAGGGGGGTGAGCCTCGGGGACACGCCGGAGAGGCAGCGAAATGACCGAGGAGGATGGAGAACGGCAGAAAAAAAAGGAGTTTGGATCAAAAAGGCATTGTGTTGATCATACAAGACAGTATTATTAAAAAAGTGTATGTATGGTGTGTATAGTATGCCCTTCATCTCATGTCTGCCTCTCTCTTCCTGCTCTGTCTTTCTCCAGTCTGTTCTGTTCATGACTTGTTGGCGCTGCTCAGGGAAATCTTGCTCTCTGGTGGCCCCAAGTGGCAGCTGGACAAACTGTGCCGTCCTGGGATGTACATAAATTCTCCCTCAGTAGATGATGTTGACTATGAGGGACTAAGATAAAAATGTAGGTGAATGGGAAAATAGAGGGGTAAGAAAAGATGTGAAATGAAAAAATGGTTTTCTTTACTACTCATGGCTTCACCCTCCCTCTGTCAATGGACATCACAAACAGACCTTATTGCCAAAGGATATGGAGCTTTAAGCTTTGAGGCTCTCTCTTGTCTTTTCTACTTGCAAATTCTTCTCTCATCAGCCTTGTTTCCAGCAGCCATTGGTGGCTGTTATAAAACCGAGAAGCTCTTGTTTGTCAGAAAAAGATCAAGTTTCGGCTTAAATATCTACTTTGGGTGCCACAAACACGGCTGGATATGTTGGGAATGCATCATTGGTTTGCAGAAACGTTAACTGCCAACAATTTATTGTACCGTCGGGGCTGGTGCAGGATTTAACACTCGAAAATTTTAATGACTGTCCTTTGAGAACATTTTTTAACATCTAGCCAGATTTTATTAGGTGAATAATACACACAACACCCATGCTAATGTGATAACATGAAACAGAGACCAAAAAAGAAACAATCAGATGGATTAAACACCAGTTCATGCAAAAGAAAGATGGAATTTATGACAAGTAGAATGAACTGAATTTATAAAAACACAATTTTGCCCATTTCATCTCAAGTTGTGCAGCTTTGTTGAGGTTTTCAGCGATTATCTGTATTCAAAAAATAAACTTACATTCAAATAAGATCTTGATTTAGCTTTAAATTTAAACAAAATATTTGTATCTTCTATCTTGGGACAGTTTTTAATCCAGAACCGCCGATATAATGTTTAAAGGTGCAAGTTTACAAAATCTACATAATGGTGATTATTTCATGTTTAACATGTTAAGATTGTTTTTGTAGATTGTTCTAAAACTTGTGTAGGTAATAAAATATGAAATTAATCTTGCAGACTGTAAGCAGGAAGTCCAGTCGAGACGGATTTCTTCTTCCCTCCTGTGGCCAAATAAAAATCAATTAATCATTCATTAGCTAATCTGGAGGCCTTGTCCTGTGTATCCCAGTAATTAAAAATGATATGAGAAATGATGACAAGTTAAGTGAAACACAGCAAAACACTGTTGAGGTCTGCTGTTGGTTACTTCAAGGTGTCCGTAGATGACAGTTCATTTTGCAGCAGCGCCCCCTAGTGGTTAATCTGTCTGTGGTCTTCACACACTGGGCTAATTGATTGTTAGCAGGCTAGTGGCTTAAAACAGGCTGGACTGCAGCATGAGCCATCACAATAAATAAAAAAAATTAAAAAATCAGCTTTGAGTCGCAGGAAGAAGTCATTTTAAATATCTTGATGTTGGAACCTGAAGTTTGAAGCGCAGCCGTCCCCTCCGGCAACACACTGAAACCTCCAGTCTAAAGAGCTGATGTGTTAATTCTTTCTCCATATTAGATCCGTCATTCTGTCGGCTGTTTTAAGTCCCCTTCAAAGTCCTTGTCACCGTCTACCTCACGCTGTTTTTATTCTTCTTCTTCCTCCCTCCTGCACTCTGAACATTTCATAAGTCCTTGTCATTTGTCTTTTTTTTTTTAATCTGTATCTTTTCTCTCCTCGAGGGAGTTTATTCTATCCATCAAAAGCCGAGATCCAAAAGCTCTTGCTTTTAAAAAGGTTTGACTGTGTGTGCCTTCCTCTCAGACGGGTTGGATCTCTCTTTTCTCTATCAATCATCCACCTATGTTTTCTTTCCCCCTCTCCTCCTTTCTCCCTATCTTACCTTCTCATCATGCGTCGTACCTCTCGGCTCCGTCTCAATCTCATTCCCTCTCCGCTCTTTGCTGTCGCCACTTTGATCTTCCTCTCTCAGCCTCTGATAAGCAGCCTGTTTCGGCGGGTCTAAGTGTATGTGTGTGTGTATTTTTAGGTATATCTCCTTTGCATTAATTGGCCCTCCTGTATTTGGCGAGCTCTCTGAGTGTTTCTTGGCTTTGGAGGAAACATTCTCATCCTGTTATCCTCTGGCTATAAGAGATTTCTGCCTCGGGGCTTTTATAAAGCAGATCCCACTTTACTGACAGAGAGACGAGTCGGTAGCTGAGTCTTGAAAATGATTTTTAGATTGCTCTGTGGGAGATTTGACATGTTGTTCTTAGATAATTAGCAGAATAGTTCTGCAGTTCTTTGCGGGCCTAACTTATTCACATTTGTTTACACCTTTTTGTCTGTCCAGCAACGTCCTAATTAGCGTGGATTTGTGTAAAAAGTCTGTTTTTTCGTGACTCGTACATTTGTATTATTATTATTTTTAATACTTAAATCTGATCTGCTGGAATATGCATCACATGTTGAAGCGATACAAGAACTGTAGCAGCTCCACAACGTGCCTTAACTTTCATTTGGCACGAAGTCAACGCCAACTGCTGTGTGCGGCACAGACACCGAACTACACACAGTCAGATTTACTGCCAACATCCAAAGCTAACGACTTTACAAAGCCACTTATCCTCCACAGAGATGGTTATATCAAATCCTCCAGGATGGTTAAATGATTTGTGGCGAATCAGCCGGTTCAGGTTTTGTTAGACCTGTGGAGCCTTGGTGTTTGAATTAAGTGCATCAAGGTGTGTTTTTGTAAAGGAAACACGACTGCTTGTTGTTGAGTTGTTGACAGCACATTTTTGAAGGTGAAATAAAGAAAAGGTTTCTGAAAAAAACACAGATGCGTTAAACCTGAATGTTTCTTTATGTTTGTGTAGGTTGAGTTTTCTGTTTCTCTCTTGTTACTACGCTCTGGTTAGGTGTCGGCACAAAAACCATTCGGTTACGGTTAGATAAACATCATGGTTCGGCTCAAAATACATGTTTTTGCCGCCACCATCATGGACGAAGAAGGACCAACGTCTCGTGAAAAATAGCTGGTGTGACTCTGAACTGTGCCCGGCTGTTGTGCAGCCTTGTTGGCTTGTAACAAACAACTTTTCAACACCCCCCTCGTAGTGTTTCCTTCTTTTCCTTTGTGCCTTAATGCGACCTTCACTGCTGCAGGAAAAAAAGAAAGAGCCTTGTGCAGAAGAAATAGCGAAGTGATCGGTATTTACTTCAGAATGATAAGTAGAAGCAAAAAAGTTGTCTATTGCACAAACACACACACAGCACTTCCTCCTCCTCCTCTTAACCTTTCCTCACATAGCGCTGAGTGACCTTGCGAGTCACCAGTGACACTGACATGCACTGTTCATACAGGAGCATGCGTGGTTGGATCACCTTGTCAGCCAGGTGTGAAATCTCAGCGATGAAGTGTTCAGCCTGCTCTTAGTGTTTATTCACACCTTCCACTTAATGTGAAAGGGAGGGCACGTTTGAAGGGAGTTAATTAGTGAACGAGGAGGACGGCGACATAAACAGCCTTTATTGAAGAAAACTGTATCTGATGTTCAACTTAAAGCTGCATCTTAAAGCAGACTTTTGTCACCTTCGGTAGCGCTACGTGTCAAGAGAGATGCTCACACTGACACGCTGCACATAATCCTTTCATCCAATCCATCTATCAAGTATTTCAATATCTATAAATCATTGTTACATCAATTTTAAGTGTGATAACTGTAATATCACACACATTTTTTATGCTTTTATCTTTCATTTTTGGCAAATTTGCTGATTATAGTTCTGTGGACATGAAGCTTATTATGGTTTATAAATGAGGCTGAGGCACGGAGAGAAACAAAGAGAGTCTCAATCAGCCATACACACACACACACACACACACACACACACACACACACACACACACAGGCTCAGACACAATGTTGCAGTGTCTGTGCTTTGTACCGCATGCTGAACCCTCTCCTCGCCCTTTTGCTTCACTTTGATGAGGGCACCGTCGCCGCACAATAGAACAGACGGCACACAGGATAAAGCTTTTCTGCGAGCCGGAGAAAGAAGAGAGAGCAAGAAAGTGAGGTGAGGTTGAGAGAAGAAGAAAAGGAGGGACAGAGAGAGAGCTATTGAAGTCCGCCGCGAAAACTTGTAATAATTAATTTGACACCTTTTAATGGGGCTCTGTGGCCGATGCGAGGCTGCTTTGCAACGAGAAACAATTTGTACGACGGGTCACAGTCGTTTTTGATCCAGCTGTTGAGGGTGATTTGAAGATAAAGGTCTCGAACGGTATGGTATCCTCTGCAGACAGGGTTATTATATTGTGAGCATGAAAACCTTGAAAGAGAGATGTTTTTTTTGGGGTGAAAAATGAGCTGGAGAAATGTTAAAATTGAGTCTTTATTTCTGTATTTCTTTATTTTCTGGAACATTTTTCCCCTCACAGTTTCTGGAATTGGCTTAAGTTACCCCCAAAAAAGTAATTTTAGTTATTAGGCAGATCAGTTGCAGAAGGTTTATTCAAAATAAACCATGGGACGATGGTAACTGAACCGCAGGCGAACGCAACGGACGACCGACTCAGACTGGACTTACTAATACAAAGTGAACTAACGAGGTGGAGAGAGGCTGAGGAACACGTGTGAGGCGAATGAGCAAGAGAGCAGGGAAGGAGCTGATAGGCTGGAAAAAACCCCGGGAGCAGGGCAGGACTGATGAAGCTGAAGCCGGCAGGTGTGGAGGGAGAAGACAACACAAAAGCCAGGAAACACATCACAGAGTTGTAAAGAATAAAGACCATCTAAGACAACAAAATATATAATATTTTTTGTGTCTGACGTAATTGAAAAAGTTTAATTACCTTGATCCAAATTCCTTAAATGACATTTAATTCTACATCATCAATGAAAAAACATCCAGACTCTCTCTACTGTTTCCAAAAATGTTATTCTCCTTTCAAAAATCCATTGTAGAGGGAACTTTGTCAGCGCTGTGTGTGTGAACGCATTAAAAGCAGCTTGCACACACTCCGTGTTTGATATCGCCTTTCCCCCGCTCCTGAAGAGCCCCTTAATTGAAATGCAGCAAACGATTTGGCATGAGAGCGACAGGCCCTATTAGATATAGCTCTCTGTCAGCCGGGGTTAGCCGCCGATGCTTTATCGCTCTGCTAAAACCCAAACACTAAAACAACTGCCTGGCCCCGCTCTGGTCAAGGAAAGCATTTCATCACCTGACGGCAGCCATATAGCAGGAGGAATTATGAGAGAGGTGTCGTGGGCTGCCGGTGGCAGGGGGAGAAGAAGTGTGTGTGTGTGTGTGTGTGTGTGTGGTGGGGGAGCGAGGATAAGTGGGGGTGGTGTAATTTTCATAATTGAGGCGACGGCAGCAGAGAGAGAGAGGGTCGAGGTCTCGCTGCTGCAGTCGAAATGTAAAGAAAAGAAAATGAGGAGTTGGAATTCCATAATGAGGTTTTCATTATTTCACTGACGCGCCTTCACTAAATTAAGGGTTTTTAAGTGAAAGTTATTACGCTTAATTATCTTTGGTTTCAAAATAGTAACATAAGAGATGATTGTACTTTTTAAAATATTTAAGAGTCAGCTGTGATCAGAAGGAAGCTCTTTCTTCTGTCCACGACTCCATTTTATAGTCTATTGTTCCTGTTTTTCTTCTCTCAGCAGTCTCTTGCTCCTTTCCCAGTGTTCAGTGTTCTTGTGCTCCTCATCAGCCTCATTTTCCCTCCACACCTGTCTTGTGTCTGTTTAATTAGCCCAGCCCTGTTACCTGTGTTGCTCCCCGGTCTGCTTTCCCTGCACTCCTGCACTGCATCTCCTCCATCAGCCCTTTCCCTGCTTCCAGTGTTATCCATTCATTACCCTCACCTGCGTGTCTCCGCCTCACTCCACCTGCACCTGCACCTCGACCTCGAGTTAGTTTTGTTTGTATTTAAGTCCAGTTTGTAGTTCAGTCTTTGTTGACTTATCTGTTGAGTTTCTGTGATCCTGCTGTTGTTGTTTGCCTGTTCCTGTTGTGTTTCCCTGTTCATGTTTCCCTGATCCTGCGGTGTTTGCCTGTTCCTGTTGTGTTTCCCTGATCTTGCCACGTTTGCCTGTTCCTGTTGTGTTTCCCTGATCCTGCCATGTTTGCCTGTTCCTGTTGTGTTTTCCTGATCCTGCCGTGTTTGCCTTTTCCTGTTGTGTTTCCCTGATCCTGTTGTGTTTCCCTGCTCATGCCTTGTTTGCCTGTTCCTGCTGTGTTTTCCTATTCCCGTTGTGTTTCCCTGATCTTGCCATGTTTCCCTGTTCCTGTTGTGTTTCCCTGATCCTGCCGTGTTTCCCTGTTCCTGTTGTTTCCCTCTTCCAGTTGTGTTTCCATGCTAATATTGCTTTAAACTTAAACGTCTACCTGCTACATTTGGAAAATGAGGCTGCTGAGCATAGTGTTTGTGGGCCTGAAAACCAAAACAATGAGCTGAAAGATGCTAAAACACTCTGTATCACTACTGAGCCACAAGCCTTCACATTACTCACAGTCACTTGTTCATATCAAAGCATCGATTAGTGCAGCTTTAAACTCTTATTTTGTGAATGTTTCTCTCGCAGATGCTTTTATGTGGTGTTTAGTTGCATTATTGATGTTTTTGGCAGCAACTTTTATGTTTGTGAATGATTCTGCTTTTCTTTGCCATGTCTCAGATCTTTAATCTCCGTGGTGCCACCTAGTTCAAAAAATAAAAATACAAACATAATAAACAACAATATTGAGATAAACATAATGGGGGGGAAAGCCGTTGGAAATGCTTCGCTGGCTCTGTGTGGCCTGATGTTTTGCAGAGATCACTTAAAAGCCTCTCGTACATGAGCACGATTTATCAAGCTCCCTCGATTCATCCCCAAAGGGAAACATTTAGCAAGAGTCAGTGATGTGTGACGAGGTGAAGAGGAAGCGCAGATAGATAAATCCATAATCACCCAAAGCAGTGGTTAGCCGACTCTATCGGAAAAACGATAGTGTGGCCAATTGGGTGCCTGTGCCGTAATGAACCTCTTCCTGCCGCTTTGTTTTTATTTTCTGGCCTTCGCTTCACTCAGGGGTACGATTCACAGCTGAAAGACAAATGCCCGCAAATGACGCCGACCTTTATTCAGGCAAGTGAGCAAACAGTTACTTTGTTTTCTCAAGTCTCGAATCATTTGAATCATTTTGAGTCTGACAGATCAAGTCTAAAGTCAGGTCCTCGGATCAAAGCTGTGTTTTCTAAGGTCATTTCTGAAAATGCCACAAAACCTGTCAAAATGCCTGACACAATTTCAAACATTGGTGTTGCAAATTAGAGGGAAAGCGTTACCTACGAGACAACATGTAAATAAACTGCATGACGTTAGCAAACCAGTCAATTTTGTGAAGCCCTTTGACCTTGTTAATCTCATTAAGACCCCTTGAGAATAAATCTGACTGATGGAAACTGCAGTAAACCTCCTCTGCACTCCGTTGTCCCTGTTTTTCTCCTGATTCCTGATTCTCCGCGGATCACACAGGGCGACACAGTTTGCAGAGGGTCAGCGCCGTATGTCGACTACAGAAGAGCATCCCTGAAGTGAGGCGGCGCTGTTGGGATTCAGCGTCCCTCTGAGGGGAAACCTGGACCCCTCTGGGTCACAGCGAATCACACCCGAGGAGCCGACGTCTGACCTGCTGCGACTGATGAAAGACTCCACAGCAGACACACACACACCAAACTCCAGGAATATATCCCTGCTGGAGTACACTGAAAGAAGAGCACAATCTTCTGTCTTTTTACTGCCGTTGCACATTAAGTCTGGCACTAAACATCCCATCTATCTTTGCGTGCTTAATTACCGCCTATCAGAATATACATCAAAATTGAGTCGAGGCAATTCGCTCCTGCACCAGCCCCTCGATCGCACTGATTGTATGCGTGAGCGCAGACTTAATCACAGCGTGTTCTCAACTCGTGCTGTAAGATGAATTGCCTCTGGAAAGAAGTGAATGTTTCCGTAATCTGCTCCCAGTCTCAGACAGCCATTAAATAGACTGTAATTTTAAATCACTATTGTCTTTATATCACTGTCACTAATCTCACACTCTCATCTTTCTTTTTTCCTTACAACCTTTTGCAGTGCTCAACAAGTAATTATGTATTTTTCTTAAAAGGAGCTGACTGAGCTCTTGCAATGACTATGATTTTTTATTATTTTTTTTAATAATGGGATTATTCCCTATCCATGTAATTACTTACTCCCTGACCCTGAATGCAGCACGGCTCTAACATCACTGTTATTATTCTGTTTCAGCTTTCTCCTCGTCTCGTCCGCAGCCCACAGAGGAAGCTCCTCCTCGCAGTATTCCCTCACTCGTCAGCGGTGCTGAATCATTGTTTTAATGATACTTTAAAGTGAACAAATTAACTCACTCGCCAGCTGAAGTTCAGTTTAACTTTCAGCCGTCGATCCCGCAAAAATGAGCATTTGAGATTTCTGGTTCTCTACAGAAAATGATTTTAATTAACCATATGTGGAAACAAATAAATAAATAAAACCCTGATATGTCCCTGCTGAGTCATTCGTGAGCATCATCACCTATTACTTGATCAACAATTGCCTCATGATGCAAAAGCATCGGTATAAGATTTGTGCAGCAATTAATTTTTTTGTGTGCAGTGGTCTATTCCTGATAATTATTTGTGATTGCAGAATTAAAAAAAAACAACCTGTACGCAAACCTGGTAAAACAATGCAGGTGTTTTCAATTATTTTTTCTCATTAGACCTTTCCCCCAGGACTGTGTGAGTACGAACAAACAGTTTTTTTCTTGACATCTTCCTCAATTTCCCGATGAGCCCCAATCTAACTCAATGGATGTAGACCCTAAGTTGTTTAATAATTGTGTAATGACATTCTTTCCCTAAGCTCAACCATAAGCAAAGTTGTGCAGACATTGTAGAATAAAACTTTAAATCATTAGTTGTAACCTAAAACTGTAAATCTGGGATTTTAGACAGGTTGTTCAATAGAAAACCTGTCTCCCTGCTGTCTTGAGATAAGGTTGATAAAAATGCTTGACATCATAAACCCTCTAAAAAAGTGAGTCATCCAAAGAAAGCTGCCTTCAGGTCGGTCGAGCCACTTTACCATCTTCTTCCTCTGGGGAGCCACTTAGATCGGAGAGGGTTGTGGTGCACTCACAAGTGTGAGAAAACGCCCAATAACATGGAGGAAAACCACAAAGGTTTGGTTGTTGTGTTGGTCTCTGACATAAATTGCTCCAGAATGGATGTGACAGATCTCTCGTGAGAGACAGGATCCATTATTTGTCTGAGACTCTTCTCAAGCAAAACTGCTAAATTGTCAGTATTTGTATTGAGTTGTTTTTTTCTGTACTGACGGTGCTGGATGGATGTTAAGTGTCACACATGTTGAGCACGAAATTCTACTTTTTCATGCATAAAAAACACAAAATTGAGATGATGAAGTCCGAACTCATGCAGACCAAACAGCACAAAGTAATTATTATAACTATATCTCATTTCTGTCTACACAGGGAACTTCAGATGAGGACCTTCGAGTAAAAACTTTGAGAACCCCTGTTTTTGACCAATCTTCTTTTAATACTGAGGGTATTTTTCAGATATCGACTAAAATAAATGAAAGAGTTCCTTGTAAACAAATAAATCTAAAAGCAAATCCACCCTCTGTCCTCATGCCATGACTTGTTTTTTTTAGCCATCTCTATGTATTTAACCATTAGTGAACTCCGGTTCTCCACATGACCTCCATTATGGAGCCAGCTGTGGTAGCTGGGAGACCTGCAAAAAGCCACTCCGGAGAAGTTGGTGTCAGATAGAGGGCACGCCAACCCCCCCGAGAGTTTGACTGCTTCTGGTTTACACTTTAACACTGCAGCTGTTGTGGTGGCATCATGTGCAGCGCCAGCATCGCTTCTGACTGGCGACCAACAGATGCTAATAAGAGAAAATAAACAGTTGGGAGGGAGGGAGGGACGTTTTTGAAGCCGTGTGAAGGCAGTCACCTGAGGCAGGTCAGAGGCAGGAACGGAGCCAGGCATTAGCTTCATGAGGACAGGTATATTAGAGGAAGCCGGCTAAGTGGCAGCCTGTAAATGTGTTCAGACAGTGGCTTAAAATGGGGGCATTAATGTGTTATTGCTTATTAGAGCCACCATGTGTTCCCGCCTCGGGGATTTAGGCTTACATGCAGTGTGGGGGTTTAGTTTACACTGTCAGCTACTTCTCTGAATGTGAGGACAGTTTCAATGCCACGGGAGACATTAACATCTCACCTTCTTCAGCAGCTGAAACCTGATGGTGGTGGTCAAGGAAAATATTGCACCGTGCAATATTATTATATTATATTCATCTATTTTGAGATCCTCTTCACTAAAATGAATACATTAAGATCTAATTTGTAGTAATTTAAAGGGGCTCTATGTGGTTTTGGAGAAGAAATCCAAAAACATGAAACATAAGTATTTAGAACAGGAACACTTTCATAAATTGACTGATATGTTACATACAAACATACAAATGTATGTTTACGTACGGAAATTACATATTTTGGCATAGCTATACGTCACATATATAATTTTTGATACCTATAACATATGTACATATTGTTTTATGTGCAATATACAAACCTTTGTGCACAATATATTATGTACTGTACATATATACATAAATATGCATCATAAATGTATATTCTATGTATGTAATAATCATATATTGCCTTACAGGCAGTGTTGAGCAAGTTACTTTCAAAATATTACATATTACTAGTTACCTTAACTTTAATTATATTATAATAATAATTATAATATATTACATTACAATATTACTGTCTGCGTAGAGTAATATAGTACTTATTACGCTACTTTTTTTAGTAACTTTTTCAACAAAAGAAAGAATCACAGTCTGATATATTATAAGATAAATATTTTTAGTTGTTGGCTCAGTCATATGAAACACAACAGACCTAACTGTTGTAATATAGTACTGAAATTTTATTTGTAACGCGTTATACTACTCCGTCACCACTAAAAGAATTATATTACTGTACTGTTACTCCCAACACTGCTTGTAGGTAACATATATAACAGCATCGCTCTTAATAAAGGGATACCCCTATGGGCATCATCACAAACATGGTGGAAGAGACACAACAAAACATCTTTTTAAATTAGTTTCCTTTTTGGGAAAGTTTCAAATGCCTGAAATTTAATTAACAGACTGGGACTGATTATGGCGGATTTAATGTGCTCAGAGAGTTACAGGTTAGTTCCCCAATAACACTTTGAAACAGAAGCCGTGGGTGTGTGTGGTGAAGTAATTGTCTCTCCCATCAGGCTGTTGTGATCTGCTGTTTGGAGTGGGTGATGCTGTGATGGACTCAGGTGGCTTTGTTTTCACTCTGTGAACTTTGTGCTGATCAAAGCAGCCTGCAGAGAAACAGTGTTTAAAGCTAAAACCCAAAGTTGTTTGTTAATAGGAACAAGCTGAAGACCTGAACGACTAAGAGTGCTAATGAGAGACCATTACACGAGCTAATTAACTCCAGAAAACTTAGAAATATCCTCACATGGAGGAACTTCATCGCTGGACTCTTAGCTGTAGTTTGTGTGTGAGCGAAGCATCAAGGGCCGGATTTACATACATGAGAGCGCAGGGCAAATTTGTGGCTTTCCTTTAATTTACTCACACAATTGTGCATTTAATTAGAGGCTGATCTGAAGAGGTAGGCTGCCCTGCAGGAGCACGCTGCATGTGAAGGTGACCTCAGCGGGAGCAGCTCAGCGGTGGGATTTATCTGAGCTCAGAGAAGACACGATGACGTGTTGATGCTGCATGAAGACTTATTACTGAATGTCTACACATGCTACAGGTCTGCTCCATGCGCTCACTGGGCATCGTGAACAAGTGTTCTTCAGACATTTTGGCTATTTTAGCTACTGGATACACAAACGGTCTTTGTTGCGTTATCGTTTTCATACAGCTGATCAGAACCTTGAACATCTCGTTACGTAAATGTCCCCAGTAGACGAGGCACAAACACTTTTCTTCAAACTACCGTGATGTGTTAAACACATGGAGATCACACTAACAGCACCTATGTGATGTGAAGACGCTGCCATCTAATATTTGCTAATGAATGCATTATTTAGCTTAATTAATGACCTCATTAGGATAACTGGTTATATTTAACGGTGATTATGGCAGGACATTAGTCAGCTCAGTTGCATCTTGTTTGCGCTCGTGACGTAAATCGACCCGCGGGAACACGAAGGACGAATGCTACGATTTCCAGAACCGCAGTGTTCTGATCAAGAGACGACTAAAGATGGACACAGCAGAGGTATAAAGGCATATTCATACCAAGTGTCTTTGACTAGTAATGCAAGTGTTAATATTTTAGCAGCAGATGATGCAAATAATTGTATGCGATGGAAGTATGTGGCTTTTGTGGATAAAGAAAATGAATGATATTTCTAGGTATGACTTCCTCTCTTCTTGACCACCCCAACGTAGATGTGGGGTAAAAACAAAGGAGAGTGCAGATGAGGTCGTACAGGCAGGAAGAACAAAAATGGAAGGAGAACCGAGAGAGGAAACTGAGCCGCAGTAGGAAATGAGATAGGAGAGGTAGGAGCCGACTGTCAAGCTGCTATAAAGATGTAACTGTGGAGAAAAATCAGAGAGAGAAACGGCTGGAAGGAAGCTGCAGAGACAGAAAAACCCAGAAGCAAAAGCCGGGGTGTGTGATGAAGATGAAGTGTGTGTGAGTGTGTTTGTTTGTGTGTTTGCGTGTGTGTGTGTGTGTGTGTGTGTGTGTGTGAGCTCTCTGTGGTATATGAAACACCAGGAAACTGCATGTTACCGTGTTGCAGTCGGCTGTTGTCAAACCCTGCTGGGGCTGCCGGGTGAGAGAAGCATGCGATAGCAGCTGTAGCTGGGACTGTACGCTGTGTGTCGGTGTGTGAACGCGTCCTTGTTTTCTTGTGTCTCTCTCTCTCTCATGTGTATTGGAAACCTCGTCTCTGAGAATTTACATTTATATACTCCTAATTTTACATAGCAAAATACCCTGTTTGCCAGAGATTAGACAGGAGGTTTATAGATAGATCCTCACTGAAAGAAGTTGTCACAGTTGTTGTCAGAGCTGTTGTTGAGCTGTCTGTCGCACACACTTTCATTTCCCTCATGTTCACTGTGTTTATTGACTTTTTTTTATATCAGCTTTGTTTAAAAAAATGAGCAAATGCTGTAGAAAAGTTTGAACCCCTTGATACCACTGTTACAGGTGTGTCTGATGCTGTTCTGCTTCATATGTCACTGGTAGCGTTTCAGAAGCCCGCCTGGTGTTGCTGACTTGCTCAGATTGTGTTGACTTCATCATCTCTGCTTGATTTTGGTGCTTCCACTGTGGTTGAGTCGGCTACTTAGTTAAATCATGTCACGATTTGTACGTTTTAAGTGCGTTTATTGTTGATATATACGACTTGTTTTATTTTGAAAATTGACCGGATACACTCTGTCGTACCACTGTCTGACTTAATTATCAACCAGGTGACGGATACATCATTCATTAAAAGTACCAAAATGCACCAATAATCACATCAACTTGGGACAAATGCCCTGCAGAAAAAAAAAGTTGTTTACCCTGATGCTAATGACACATCTGTATGTCTGCAGGTGTGCCCAGGTGCTTTAAAATCCCACTGAGTGTATTCCTGTGTGTGTGTTTGTGACATACAGAGGGAGTTTTGTTACTTTAGTGACTCATCCAGGCAGAGCTGACTGTTGGGGTGTTGACAGTCGTCCTCCCAGCCTCCCCCTCTTCTGTCTGTCTGCCTTCCTCACCTCCTTCGTCAACAGCTGCTTCATGCCACACTTTTTCCTTCCTCTGTCTTCTCTGTTGTTCTCTCTCTCTATATAACCAATGCCCTCCTCCCTCTCTTCTCCCCTCCCCCTTTTGTCCCACCTTCCTTTCTTTCGATCCCTTTCGCTGACCTTTATCGGCTCACTTCCTCCTCTCCTCCTTCCCTTCAACATCGTTTATTTTTTCCCCTTTGTTTCCTATAAATCCCTCATCTCCTTCACATCTGCTTTCATTTACCTTCCTCGTCTTTCATTTACAGCTTCTCCGGGACGCTGCTTAATTCCCCCCCTCCCCCTGTCCTGCTCACTTCTGTCATCTGTAAATAGAAAAAAAAAGTAGGGGAGAGGTAGGGGAGGAAAAATGAGACAGAGCAAAGGGAGAGAGAAGGGAGGGAGGGAGTGGTATGGCTGTGATAAAGCCATTAAAACAGTGGGCTGATTGAATTGACAAGCTGTTAAGTAATCGTCTCTATTTGTTCCCATCCATTATTCAGCTCTTGACTGCTGTTATGACAGCTTGTTATAAGTCCGCATGTGTGTTTTGTGCGTGAGCGAGTGTGTAATTCGAGTTGTACTTTCTGAATTAGTTTCAGATCAAACATACAAAGAAAACAAGAACATTGGTACGTACAGTTTCTTGGAACAAACAGTGCTGCTCTGTAGAGTGTATAGCTGTGGAAAAGACTCAGAGAGGGGGTTAGCGAGAGGTGAGCTGCTGCAGGAAGACGAAGGTGGAAACATGAGTCAGAGTTGGGAGAAAGAAGTTTAGAGTTTACCTCGAGGTGCTGCCAACAAGAATTCATGGCTCAATATTGAGCTGATTTCAATCATCTAGGTGAGGAAACAACTGTAAGAACCATCTCCCACCCAAGTTTCGTGGAAATCCATTTTGTAGTTTTTGTGTAATCATGGTCACCAAACAACAAACCAACAAACAGACATTGGTGAAAACATAACCTCCCTGGTGGAGGTAATAAGTGGACGTAGGACCCAGGTTTAAAAATACCAGAATTCCCCTTTAACAGGCAGTTAACTTTACAATTTACCTGTCATGCATCCCCTGTAGCGAGGCTTCTGGCCCTCCCATTAGGGGCGACTTTGACATGTGGACACCAGCAGCCACAATCAAACCATAAAAACCTGCCGCACCTCCCTCGCAACAACCATCTCAGCCGACTCAGCGGTTCCCCTCAGCTCTACTGAGCTTCATTCAGCCCAACTTGACTGTTTCGGACCAGTCTCGCTCTTATAATGTCGTGTTCCTGCAGGAAGCTGACTAAAATCTTTACATCCCACCGTACCTGCCAAGAACTGAAAAAAGTGGAGTCAGTGAGCAGCTGTTGTGGAGCATTTAGCAGCTAAAGAAGCTGATATTTCCCTCTGGAGTCGGTGGAGACCAAAAACAGCTGAAAAAGAGACAGGATCAAAATTCACGAGGTGGCCAGAAACATAACTCTGAATTATTGATAATGATGCTCAGAGGCTGCTGGATGTTTGGACAGAGAACAGTTTGCACACGTTTGTCAAAATAAAAAGGCAATGATATGTCAGTGTTGTTCTGCGACTCTTTCCATTGCCCACAGGTCACAGAAGAAAATCTGTTATTTCATACCTGAAAGCTGTGGCTCCCAACAGTTTTGGCCTGTGACCCATTACAACAAAGCAATATCTTCTCAACGAAAGACTGATTTTTATTTTGTTTTACCCCTTGTTGTTATGTTTGACTCGTTTCTCAAGACCTGAAGAGAGTAAAGCATCCAGAAATGTCAGAGGCGGAGTCAATGAAAGTCTTAGATTGTAAATATTTGTGGAGCTAAACTCCCTGAATTATTTTGTGACCCATCGACCCAGAGGTCTAAAAAAAATCACTGCCTTAAAGGACCATACTATAGATTTAATGATTTTAGCTCCCATGTATATTTTACATTCATGCTGCCCAGTTGGTGACCAATTGCTCATCAAATGTATGCTGTGCAATGCGAGTTATGGATTCATGAATGCACCTTTCCTACTGCTAAAGCATCTTGAGAAACATGAATGAAAACATGATGTCCATCCATCCATCCATCCATCCATCCATCACCTTTCATTTTCCAGATTTCCTATTCCAGACCTCCTTTTCCCCAGCAACACTTTCCAGCTCCTCCTGGGGCATCCCAAGGGCGTTTCCCAGGCCAGATGGGATATATAGTCCCTCCAGCGAGTTCTGGGTCTGCCCCGGGGTCTCCTCCCAGTTGTTTGAGATGCCTGAACCACCTCAACTGGCTCCTTTTTGACGCCAACGATGTTCATTGTGATAAATGATATTACTCAAGCAAGTCTCAAGAGTTGCAGTACATGTCTTTTTTGTACATGTATAACAGAAATACATGTATGAAAATGCATCTACACATTGTGTCCTGTGCCTTAACTCACTGTGTACCCACACTTTTCCTAAACTTAACCAAGTGCTGTGAGTGTCCACCATTAAACAGTCTAGTTAGTGCTGGTGGATGCTGTTTTGCAAAGAGAACATATTTTGTCCGAAAACAAATTAAATAAATTGTCAGCAAACATTCATTACCAACAATTTGTGTCTGGCCAGATATCATCATTAACATTTCCTCATTATTTGATAAAAAGTGTAATCTGGGCAGTACAGGAAAGCCAAGAGCGTCCGTGCTTGCAATTATATTTTTGTGCCGTTATCTCGAGATCACAAGTTCATCATTATTATTTAATTATCTGGTTTTGTTATCTGGAGATGACAGGATAATCAAACCCTACTTATTACGTTTATCAGAGATCAGGAGTGCTTAAGTCATTATGTCCTCATGCATAAACTGTAGCCTGCGATTGAGAAAATGTCAGATCGAGAAGTTTTCCGTTATTGATCGACACGTCAGACTGGATTTCAATGAAAGTCTAACACGTGCAGAAGTTGCGTTGTGTCTTGCAGCTAGGAGTAGACGACGAGCACGCCTGCAACTCACAGATGAGAGTACAATCACGAGGATGAAATGTTAGCAGTTAAGTTTTTGCAACAATACAGGCCATATATGTGTCATTCATATCAGGAAGTGGAGGTGATAGTGGTGGAGTTACATGCGAGAAGGCTGCTAAGCCAATGACCGCAGTTCAAGACTACTTAAACGTGTACGTCTGAAGCCACGGGATATTTATAAGGAGACCTCAGGGGAATTTCTCGGTGTGTTTGTGGCAACATTTTTGACAAGAAATCTCCAGCCAAAGCAAAAACACGATCTTTTCCTAACCCTAACCAAGTGGTTTTTGCCCCTTAACCTAACCAAACCAGCAAAGTGCACTTTTGCTTGGTTGATAATGATCCAGCTGATTATTGAAGCACTTGTTCAGCTATGAATCCATCTAAAAAGTCATAAGAGTGATCTTAAAGGCAGAAATCCGGTCGATTTATCCATAAATATCTTGTGATGTTGGGAAAACAAGGGTGTATTTCTCATAATAATTTATCTCCAGAAATCAGCCTTTTGTTTTCTTGATACAACACGATAAATTAACCACCCGTCACCACAGTGAAACAAGCTTCGTTATCTTGGGATACAAAATAATTAACTTGTGACCTGGAGATAACGGCATTAAAAAATAATTGCAAGCATGTCTGCTACAGGCTTCCATAGGAAAGCATCACCTTTCCCTCAAAATGTCTTTGTTGTTGCTCTAGATGTAAGAAAACATGTTAATTTGGTACAAACACCAGATTGATGAAAGTGATTAAAAATGATAATTTCCATCGTGAAACAAATTGCATATGTAATGTCTTTCAAAATAAATGCAATTTAATGTTTTTACTCTACCATGCAGCCCTGCTTGCACTGGTGTCAGATACATTTACATTTTTAGGGCACATTCTGTACGTGTATGTGTAATAAAACTCTCATGTGAACACTAGAACCATTTATGTGCATGTCATTTGTGTTGGCCAACAGGCACTTTCAATTCAGAAAAGCCTTCCTCTTTAATTCCAGTCACATAAACTCAATCTACAAACTCCCAGTGAGCACAAACAGGCAGGAAAGCTTTGCCTGTTGCATACCTCCAGCTGCCAATAACGAGTGACACTGAGCTGCATCTGGCAGCTGATTGGCTTGTTTCCTCTCCAAACTCCTCATCTGAAGGCCCCCGCACCGCTAAACTGCGTGCACAGCCGAGGCTAGCAAGTACAACAATAGCTGGCAGGTGTAGCCTCGCTGAGAAAAGGAGCCAATTGTTTAATCGAGAGACAGCTTAGCGCGAACGGCGGATGCACACAGACACACACAATCCGTCAGATATGATTATCGACAGTGTGTGCAGGTGCAGCCGGGGAGAGAAAAATGTGTACATTCAGAAGAGAAACATACTGTGAGCAGGAAGGATTTTACTCAAATACTCAAGTAAAAGTACCTGTAAATGTTAATGCTGTGTAACATTTTTAAATACGTGTTGGCGGGTTGTTCATGATGATGTTATGTGATAGAGCTATTAAATTAAAGAACACCTCAGGCTACAGAATAAAGTGCGTTAACATGTCGGAGTGTGAACCGCCCCACCGAGCCCTCACGTACAAGCCTGCAATATATCATTTTTCTATTAATGGACGTCTGCAACCAGCGCACGCAACCGGTCATCAGTTATTAATGTACAACTGCCGTCGTCAGCGTGGCCTCATTAGAATTAACACAATGACACAAACATGAGCAGTGAGAAGTAAAAAGTGCTACACCACGGAGTCCCAGTGCACCTGCTTGAGACAACATGGACGCCTGCAGCACACTGATGTTTAAATATCAAGTCTCTGACCTTCACAAGCATCTACTGATGACCGACCCGACACTGCAACAGCGGATTTTTAGCAGTTTAGAGCACAAGCAAACACTTCAGAAGATACAGTAGGCTGTATCTTCTGTACGGCGTGTTTCACAACACAAACACTACCTCTCAACCTTTTGCCATCATAATCCATGTTTACCTTCTTACATTTCCAAGTTTTCTTGCTAGCTTAAACTTTTGTGTAGCCGTTGGTGTTTCACAATGCGAGACAGCAGCGGTTGCATCTGCTCAGTCATTACCGATGCAAAACAGAACCAGTTCACTCAACCGCTCTAATCCCACTGAGCTACTCAAAAGTTTTGAGCAGTCGTGACAGGGATTGTCAGTACAGCAGTTCCTCAGCATCCTCACCATGAGCAGGGGAGCTATAAACCTAGCATGCACCTGTTGGTCACACAAGATTGTGGGTGCGTTCTTAGGGTGGTTGTTGGCCTTAAATTTGTGATTAATTATGTCATCTTTGCACCTTACTGAACATGGAGGTCCGTCCTCTTGCAGCCACAGTCAAACCAGCAATTTGGCGAATTTTCTTTCTTTTCTTTGACTCTGACAAGGTTTATATTGACTTTTAATTCATCTTTTGTTCTTACTTTGTAAGGATGTGACAAAATTTGAAATCGTCTGTAATTTGTAAATGCTTTGTTTACCTTCACGACTGTTGCATAGACAGAAGAAACACAAAACAAACACACAAACAACTCTGTCTGTAAACCAATAACAACCGGTTGTCGGTACTTCACCGACTGAGTGAAAACATACTGTACAGCGTGACGGAGACTGCCAGTATCCGAACCAACCACATGGTTTCATACAATCAGTATTCACTTCAGCTGCTGGTCCCAGCTGTAACATGATTATCATGTTTAATCCAGTGGTTGGCATTCAGCTGCTGACTCTCATTTCTGTTCTCTCAGTGTGATGCGAGTGCTCTCACTTCTGCTTAAGCACTCAGGATGGAGTAGTTAACTGAGACTCGTAATGAAGAGGACACACAGACGACGGACGGCTAATGGCGGACTGGTATTCTGTAGTGTCCTGTCATTTACATTATGTTGCGATGGTAAGGGAGATTAAAAGGTAAGTAGGTGTTATAATACATAAAACATCATGAACCTCACCATATACGGCCTGTATTTAGTTTTTCAGATGTATGTGAATGCTGTATAATACATACAGTGCTGACATTTAGCACTGTGGTTCAAACATCTTTACTTGCTGCAAACACACACCAGGTTGTAACAGCATTTAAAGCAGCTTTTGTGGCAGTGTTTGCAAATGAGAAGTGCAGCAGCAGCACAGCAGAGCAAAAACATGACCGCAACTCGAGCTCTGTGGATGAACTAAATTGCAGCCTTTGCTAATGCTATTTATAAACGAGGGACTGGAATTAAACAATGACGAGTCAGAAGGTTCAGTTTTAAACATAAAGACCCCGAAGCCTCCAGAGTCCAGCAAAAAGGTTCAACATCACACAGGACTGAAAGAAAAATGAAGCATTTATTTTAGTTAATGCAGTATTGCAGATGAATGTGTGGTGATCTTTTAACACAACCTAATTACCAGAATACATGTCTGCAATGTGCATTTCTGCAAACGACAGATACGTTGCAACTTAAATGTTTGTTTTAGGCACAAAACCACTCAGTTGGTGTTCAGAAAAGATCATATTTCGGCTTAAGTTGCCACAAACATGGCTGGAAATTGTCCCCTGTTCTCCTTAAAAAACATCCAGTGGTTTCACACTTACAAATGTCGAAAAGCAGTCTGGAAATGTGGTCGCTGGCTTGGCCTTCATGCTTAACTCCACCACCGACCCACTCCAGCTCCAGATTTAGACATCGACAAATGTCAACGTATCAGTGGTTTATACTTGGCTATTTAACAGAAGCAGAGCGGAGTCATCCCAGACTCTTTTCTAGTCGAGTTCACGGTCTTTAGTCATCGCTCACAGCTTCACCTCGCTCTGATCCGTTCCTTCAGCAGACGTCGGAGGTCACAGTCAGAGAAAGAGCAGCAGCTAGCAGGGACACAGACTTTACACTCAAGGACACATTGGCAAAATGGATGTCTGTGACACCGGGTCACTTGATGGATGATGAGCTCTACACACCCCCGATGCCTGAAGTTGTCTTTATATTACACAATTGACCGCAGCGCATTTCTTGTATCTCACAAACAAGATACGCTGCCTAGAATTCGAATTATGAATTAGTTAATTATGAATATGATCTGATTTACATAATGGTGAACTTAATTATTTTTACATCACATCCGTTGTTAGCAGTGATGTTGTGTTATTAAAGCTTAAAGAGATGCATCCTGAAGCTAATGTGCAAACGACTTTAGAGCAAAACATCATACAGTAGTTGTATATTTTGGTGGAGACGTGAGGCAAAGGCAAAAATTACAGAAACAACATATAAAATGGGCTAAATGGTGCAAAAAAGCTTGGTTTACATGAGAATTTTAAACATATTAATTGCTGCATTGTTTGTATCCATGCAGGCAAACGTCTTAACTGTCTTTGTGGAAAGGAAGAATGGCCCCTAACCCTTTCTTTTTTTGCACATTACTATCTCAAACCTCAAACTGAAAAATGGCATGAAACTGGCTGCAGACTGATTGTGCTCAAGCATAAATACAGTATGCAGATCTCCTTATAAAAGCATTTCTCCAGAGGGTTACTGGCAGTCAAAAATGCCACCTGGTGCCTTCAAGGTTCCACTGATGCAAAAAGGACATAAAAAAAAAACCTGAAAGACATATTTTAAGATGTATAACATACTCAAAAATAATGTGTTTTACCTTTTAACCTTCTATTAAGCACAGACTGTGTCGCCAGAATAAATGCTGGCGATGTACGTTCCTGCAAAACCACAGATATGTTAAAATGTTGCAGCCAAGTTTGTTAAGGTTCAATTTTAAATGTTATGTCATGACAGCAACCTGCTTGTGATCTGGTTAAGTTTAGCTGTAAAAACCACTTGGTTACGGTTAGGAAATGATTATGTTTTGGCTTGAAAGACTTTTCCGACTGGACATTTCACAAGGTCTTTTAAAAAACAAAGTCTCCTTCAAAGTATTCAGTCGAGTCACATTTACAAATGTTGAAACACAGTCTCGAACTACGGTCGCTCGCTCGCCAGCCTTGACGCAACCTCCATCCCCTCCAGACAAGAAAGCAAGCTGATACACATGTAATCTGAACATCATACGACAGGTATTGCTGAAATGTAAATATAGTACGTATTCGCATGTATCCCTGGTTGACATAAACATTGACTGCCACCATTTTGTTCTGGTGACTAGGCTGCATTCTGTACAGTGAAGCTCAAACATTCAACTGTAGGAAACAAGTAAGTGGACTTTAAACCTAGTCTATGTCATCATATGCAAGTTTCCAGCACATAATTTCTGTTTACCATGAATGCAGGGCAGCAGATGAAGATCAGATTTCTGCTTATGCTTTGGTAAAAAAAATCACATCCTACTAATTAGCTCTGGATTGGAGCCAGGCTCCGTATGCCATCTGCAGTCCCGTCACGGCGAACACGGTGCTGAATGTTTCCTGACCCTTTCCTCCACAGACTGAAACATGCCCCCCACGTGTTTCAGATTTATGACCGCCTCAATACTTTGGTGTCACGTGGTGTAGCTCCGCGGCCGTGATGAATGGCTGCCTTACGATGCCCTGGAGTTTTGTAAAAGGCAAGCAGAAAAACATGGGTGGGAAAGGACGCTTGAGAGTTGTGTTTTCATCTGTTACTGTGGGAGCGTTGTGTAACAAGGTGAAGGCAGAGAGGGAGAGGAAGTGGAAAAAGGGGGGGGAAATCGGTGATGATGGAAAGAAATCTGCGGGATAGAGGGGAAATGTAGAAAGGAAGGTGGATGGAGAGCAACCAGGAAAAAGGAAAAAAGGATAGAAATGAGTCAAAGAAAGGAAAGAGGAGGCAGAGACGAAGGAAGCAGTTGACATGAGACGATTCGACTGAAGCAAAAATGAAGGAAAGAAGAGTTTGAGGACTGAGGGGAATTCAACCTGAAAGGAAAAAAACCCAAGAGGAAACGAAGAGGAAGTCTTTGGGCGCGAGCACGATGGCGGACAAGCAAAGAAGATGGAACAGAGAACAAATGCTGTATCAAAACCCAGCGGGGGCACGGCGCCCTCACCAAAGCAGCGGCCGGTGATTTGGGCTTCTGGGATGTAGGAATATAAATGCAAATTCCGGGAAACAGGAGTCCGTATCTTCAGTGAACAAAAGAAACACAAGGACTGACAGACAGAGACAGGTGTAAACAAAGACACGCCGCGCATTTACCCAGCATGCACCCCCGCCACCGCCATCTGAGCAGCCCTATCTACATGCTTTTTATTTCGGGAGGAAATTCACTTTACGCTTGGATACAATCTACTTAAAAAAGTCCCAGACGCTTTTTCCTTCCTTCTTTTTTGAAAAATCCTCTGTCGGAATAAGCTCTCCGGAAGCGACGTTTCCACTGCAGTTGTGACACGAGATTAAGTTAATCTTTGGCACGGCGAGGCAGCGGCAGTGGCAGTGGCGGCAGCGTGGTGTTGATGTAAACAGCATCACAATCCACCTCTTCCCCCATTTGGAGCGCGCCATGGCTGTCTGGGTAATTCCATCTTCGGGGGGGCAAACAGCGAGGGGTACCTGCCGACTATGTGAGCTTACACGGCTGTGGGCAGATAGTGCGCCGCTGCATGTTGCCGACCTGTTGGGGGCAAGAAATGATCTGTTTCAGTGGGTAAGAAGTTCACAGAGCTAAAGGGATTAGACCGGCGAGGACGGATATTATACACAGGTGGAACAGAGCAAAGCACATGACTGTAAAATGATATTACAGAGCCGCGAGATCATTTTTAGAAAGTATGTATTTTTTCCTCAGTAAGTTAGTTCTCCGTGGGTGGTTCTGATGTATTATTTGAGCGATACTTTGATGAGAAAATGGTTCACAGAATAGAACATTATTATCAGCTGTAGTCACCAAGATAACACACACACGAAAAAAAAGCCTGCGTTGCTAAAATACTTCAAGGGTGAAATAAATCAATTCTTATGCAAAATCCCCCACGCAATGCAACTGGAGGACACACAGCGAGACCAAAAAAAACAAATCAGTACAACGATGAGACTCGAGATAAAGAAGGAAAACTTTACGGGGAAAATTAGGCACTTTCAGCAACAGAAGGAAGAGAGCAGCAGGGATGGCGTATTTTTGTAGACTAACTTTTGTAGACTTTTCTGCCATAATCCAAAATTCAATTAAAGTGAGTAGATGAGTCGCGTTGGGATGGTGGGATGATGTTTAACGTCCCCGACAACCTCTGTAGTCTACCTTTATTGAGTAGCGCATGCTTTAAATTTCATGTGCGAGGTATTTACTGACATTTTGTACATCGAAGAACAAAGCTTATTTTAGTCGTCTAACTGAAAACCCATTCAAAAAAACCCATCGACTCCGAGATAAGGGAACTGGAAGTGCAAATAATGCTCGTGTGTTTCCAGGTTTTACGCCTCAGTCCTGCAGCAAAGTATTGTCATCAGCCTAAGCCTCTTTTAGCTCAAAGTTTTGGTTTTGCATGAAATGAACATTTTATTTATTTATTTATTTAATTCTTTGAGCATTCACGAACAGTATTGCCATCAGCAGCAAGAAGCCGTTTTTAAGTAAATACACTGACAAAGACAGTTTACTAATAACTTTAGCCATATCTGTCAGCTTATTGAGAAGTTATGCTGCCTCTAGTGCACGGTCAAAAAATTGAAAATCTATATAAACATTTGTGAAGTGGCGGCTCAAAAAGTAGACTAGTTGAAGAAAACTACACTAGAAGTTCGGTGTATGTGCAGTTACTACGCAAGAGAAAATAACATTAAAATGCTGTCATCGGAGCCGTTGCTACTTTTTGCACATTTTTCAAGCGTAAATAACTCTTTGTTATGTTATCGCTCTTGAGAAATTAAGTGTTGCACAGTGGCATTACCACAGACTTGACACTGGCGTGACATTGCCTCTGATTGTTGTGTCTGACTGGCTGCAGGCTGTTTGGACAGAAAGCTCAGAACACTCAGAAAGCCTCTCATCACACAGATGGAACAAGACAGAGCAGAAAAGCTGCAAGAACACACAAGTAATCAAGAAAAATGGTTTCAAGTTGAGCTTGTTGCGGTCGGGTGGCAGGAGGCTGGATCTGCCACCTCACCTCACACACACACACACACACACACACACACACACACACACACACACACACACACACACGCACACACAAATGCATTAACTCATGGCAGATTAAAAGTAGGCCTTTATACATCGGAGAGTATTGTGTGCCTTTAAGCATTCTCTGTCAATTCGTCACTCCAGCAAACTGAATGTCTGTTTCATCATAACACTTTCAAAGGAGTCAAAATAATTGCTGAGGACCAGAGAAAGACTGTGGGGGAGAGAGACACACACATACACAACGAGTGTGACAGAAAAACATGATATAAATGTTTAAATGAACCGACTCAAATGACATCCTGCTGTGTGAGTGATTCACAAATTAACAGGATTATTAAATATTTCCCCTATTACACACAGTAATTATGGTACAGTATATCGGCCCATTTCAGGATGTCATTCAGCAAATCCGTGACATTTTATAACAACAAGACTATTGCAGCATACCAGTGAAAGGCATACCTAATCTTTGTTGTATCCTCACTGTTTGGTTGGGTGTAGGCAAGGAAACTACTTTGTTTGGTTGAGGTAAACATTGTTATTTGGGTTAAAATCACTGTTTTTTTTACCTGCTTTACCTATCTAACTGCAGTTACATTATGTAGGCCTACGTCTTCTAGTTTCACTAGGTTAATAAGTTAAAATAACTTACTTAATAACTGCTATGTGAGGATTACGTACCGCTATCACAGCCTGTTTCGTTGATGCCGGCGATCTACCTTTCCAAAACTTTATTTATATATTAAGGCTGACTTATAGTTGAACATAGGCTCTACTCACAGCCTGTAACCTGTGCAGGTGTCCCACAATGTTCAGAGCATTTAAACATGCGAGCTGGCATCACTGCGTTGCTGGCGGAGGTGACAAAGCAGATTACGAGCTGTACTTTCCCTGGTAAACACACCGACCTCTTCAGCTCGCAGCTGTGTCTCTGGGCTAGGCCGAGTGTCTGCAGGGAGGGAGAAACTTCATTCCAGTAAGTCTAACTGGTAAAACATGTTTCCCAGATTAACAGTTATCTATGTGAGCTGAACTGCTGCTTTCCCTTCAGGAAAAATGTCCATAGAAATATGAGTTTTTGCTAACGTTGATGCCGTGATAAAACATGAGAAAGTGACAGGAAATGTCTGGCAAATTGCAGATTTTGGCGCCCCCATGAGTGCTGCCTGCTCTAACCACTGGATAAAGTTGCCTCATTTTTCTTCCTTCTGCCTGGCTCTGAGGCTACGGCCCACTTTGATGTCCTTATGTTAAATATTGAATGTACATCCATATTTCACTAGCTGAGCCCCAGAACAAGACTGAGGGCAGGATAATAAACATTGCCAGGGAATTTCACTTCTCTAATTGCCGAGAGTTAATCTCTCTTTCCCTGCATAGTGCCTTGACCTGTAGTAATGGAGCTGCTGGAGTCCCACGGTAAATATAAATAGGAGGAGGAGGATGGAGGAGGATGGAGGAGGGTAAGAGCTGGAGAGGAGAGCAATACACAACACTGTAAAGCATTAGACGCTGGTTTAACTTGAATATATTCTCTTTGCCTTAAACCTTGAATTAATACTGAACAGTCTGCTCATTAGCTGTTGTTTAAACACTATTTATTGTCGTCATATTTGCCGTCAAGTCCCATTATCTGAGCTCAGAGGAGTTTCAGGGTTAGTTCTTCATTTGAGACACAGTCTTTACAGCTTGTATTGTAAAGTCAGAAGCCTCTTTCACTTCAGAGCAAATACACAGAGAAGGCCGATCCTCTTGAGGCCGCTGCGAGTTCATTCAACACGTGTGGGCAGGAGGTGAAGAGGATATTAACCTTCATCAGTGGTTTAGATTGTTTTCATCATTATCAGAGAAAATAACAATGACTCGGCTTCAGATGAATAAAAGAAAACACAAGAGGTCACCACAAAACCTTCTTCAGACGAGACGGAGGAAGATGTGTCTTTTGTGAAAACTCAGACAAAATGTGAGATTTTGATATTTTTTAGTTCTGATATGAGACAGAAAATGATGGAGATTTTCTTCTTTTTGTTCATCTACCAAAAAAGATCTAAACCAACAAGGTTTTCATCCATGTCTGAATACTTTCTGACTTTCCTGCTCTGTTTTGGGCTTCACACCTCTAAGCCCATCATTTTCTAATGAGGACATACATCTTAAAACATGGTTTACAGATATCTACCATTGCCCTTTGACATTTTATTGAGGAGACTAGTGTATAGCAGATGTTATCCATACAGGAGTACGTGAGTAGTATATCTACTGGGTACTATATAGAGCAGTGGATGAGTATTTACAGCACCAGTGACTCAAAAATACAATTGGTTCATCGTAATGAAGCAACTCGTCACCTGCTGTAACTCAACGATGTGTTTTTAATCTTTTCTGGATAACAGTGGAGGTTATAATGTTTTACAGTGAGGCAGTAGGAGGGAAGAGAAAGGTAAAAGGAACAAAAAAGAGGGGGAGGGAGAAGTAAATTATTAAAGAACAAGAGAAGGAATACCTTCGGGTGCTGACTGAGGATATTTATCTAACTTCATTGGATGCTCCGGGCAAAGCTTTTTATTTAAACACCTCTAAGCGCTAATGATGTTTGCTTCATTAAAAATATGAAGTGGGACCTGACACTTAACAGAGAAATGAACAGTACACTGCAAAAATGTCACTTTTCACAAGATTTCTCGCCAAAGGGTGGTAACTGGATATTTAAATTGAAAGATTTCTCATGAATCTGCACCAATGTTGAGATGTGTTTAGAAGATAATAGACAAGTTTTTTTTTTTACAAAACTTAACAAACATTTTAAACAAATTTCCAGAAAATCAGCAAAAGAAAGTGTGACTCAATCTGTTTCCATCCGTCTGTTGTGTGAATATTTATTATGTAGCACCTCACCAAAGTACACTGTGTCTAAGAGTTTAGTAACATTTTTAAATACCAGAAGAGCTGTGAGATTTGAGAAATAAAAAACAGTCTTAAAAGAAGACAAACTTTAATGACAAAGTGAGAATACGGCTGTGTGTTTCTGACACGGCAGGAAAAGAAAATGGGATCAGTATCACTTTATAATGTGAAAAACATCTTGTTATAACAAACTTTTCCTGTTAAAACAAGATACTCTTGTTTTAACAATATATTTATGTTTAATGTCATAATGTGATACCTTAAATTGTTACGAGAACTGACTGTTCTTGTTATAACCATACACTGTTTATATTGCAATGCCAAATGTGTCACATTATAAAGAGATTTTACGGTGATATCACGTGAAATTGTCAATGTTTATGGGGGAAGCTGTGGCTTAGGGTAGTGTCTTGTTATCGGAAGGTCGCTGGTTTGATTCCCCTGGTCTGCATGTTGAAGTGTCCTTGGGCAAGATACTGAACCCTAAACTGCTCCTGATGTGCTGGTTGGCACCTTGCATGGCAGCCACCGCCATCAGTGTATGAATGTATGAATTACTGTCAGTCGCTTTGGACAAAAGCTAAATGCCCTAAATGTAAATGTAAATGTTTTAACAGTAAGTTATCATGTTATAACATAGAATGTTTAATGTTATAACAATAACATATCTTTTTATTACAAACTGTTCTTGCTATAGCAATATCCTCTTAATATTATCATAATAAACAATGTATCATTCACGATAATAACATCATGATAAACTTCTAGTTTCTAGTTATACCATGATACCTATTGTTATAGGAAGTTATAAGAACATTTCTTGTTATAACAATACATTATCTTACGATGTAAATCTTAAAGTGATTTTACCATGAAAATATCATTTTTAATATCACTCTTCTAACGAGAAACTTATTACGTTATAATGGTAAGTTATCACGTATAAAATAACACATTTCATGTTATTATTCGATAACTTGTATTATGAAAAGAAACTTTTCTTGTTATAACAATATACTGTTTAATCTTAAAATGTGAAACGTTAACTTAACTTATTGTTATAGCTTAAAACGTTTCATGTTACGTGAAAATATCTTATCTTGTTATATTGTTAAACATTTTATGTTACGACAATAAGTTATTATGTTATATGTCAAACATCTAATGTTAAAGATAAATAGTATATTTTTAGACCAAGAAAACTTTGTTTGTATTTTGAATAACATGAAAACATCTTGTTATAACGATGAACTTTTCATGTTATAACATGATCCATTTTTCTTTTTCTGGCGTGGCATCAATGCACTTCCCGTAGAAAATGAATCACACAAGATGCTTCATGACTTTTTGATAAAATTTGAAAAGCAAATTTACTTTGCACACAGAACAGGTAATTAGTTTAAAAAGCTTCAAAGTGCACTAAGTACCAGTAAATTAGTCGTTAAGATGGAGAAATGTTTTTGCAGTGTACTGCATCCCTGTCAGGACTGGCAGCATTTGACTGTAGTTTCACAGGGGTCTCCTCATCTATATTCATCTAAAAGCTTTAAAGATTTAAAATGATGAATAATATCCCTTTGAATAATAATAACCAGGCCCCTTGCCACTGCCTCACTCGGTTTGAAGAAAAAAAGGATGAGGAAAGACTTAATCTACTGTCCAGTAAAATCATGTTTTAGCTTATTAGATTAATTACTGAAACATTTTGATGAGCTCTGCTCCAAAAGACCGGGGATCCATGAATAGTCATCTCTTTCCCTGGTACAGAAATATCCTCATGTGGTGGTTTTATGTTTAAATAATGACTGAAAGAGAGGGAAAATATGAGAGATTTTTGGGGTTTTTGGCTGTCTCTGTCGCTCGTCCCCACGGTGAGTTCAGAGGCCAGTGTTGATGCACTTTGAAAGATTTGGTACATGAACACTGAAGGGTGGTCGGCACAAAGGAGGATCACTGAAAATTTGAATTTCAATGATTGCAGTACCAGGGAATGAATGTTATCTTGGTGTTCAGTTTTTTTTTTGTTCCTCAGCTCTGTTCTTCTCTCTCACAGAAGTCAGGTTTTAATGTATGCTGCCAGCCTGAGTGACACTACGAGAGCACATCATTTTATATAGTTTGTCTTTCTGTGTAGTTCAGTCGGATATTTAATAAGGGATGGGACACAGGCAGCCGGCAGGCAGGGAAAACAAACTGTGCTCCAGCATGTAAAGCAGTTTGAATAATCCTTTTCATTGATTATTAATTATATAAAATCCAGTTTTTCTGATTTTTTTTTTGGGGGGGGGGGGGTTAACTGGGTCACCACAACTTTTAAGTGAAAAGGGGGAAATGCAAAACCAACAAATATGAAGTGAAGTGATTACTTACTGTATATTGTTTAATTAATTTGCTTTAATAGATGCGTGAATGTTCGGCATCCTCAATTTTCTATATATGGCACACGGCTACTTTTTCATTATTTAATACAAGCAGCAAGATTAGCGGATTAGCTGGGCTTGGTTAGTTATTCCTTAAAAGGAGACATGTTATGCTCATTTTCAGGTTCATAATTTCCTTTAGTGCACTAGATGTACATGATTCAGTGCTCAAAAAACACAAGTGTTGTTGGACTGTCCAGTCCTGCAGCTCTGTATCCCCCTCCTGTCTCTTTAAGGACCCCCCCCTCCTCAATACCCAGTGCTGCTCTGATTGGTCAGCTCACACATGCCTGAGCGACTACCTCCTGGCGAGGTGTTTCTGTGGGAGAGAGGAGCTTCTGTTGGTGTGGACTTCCACCATTTTAACTTTTAAGATCTTTAACATGCAAAAGGACCACTATTTAAAACACTTTAAAGCATAATGGGTTTCCTTTAATAAAATCCAACATGTGCCCTGAGATGTCTGCTTTCAAACTACATGCCGTGTTTTTTTAATCAGTTGAGGGTGATTTCTGCCTCCCTCCATCCATAATTCACTGCTGCTGCTTAACTTTACAACTTTATTGTCCAGCCGAGGCCGGACAACCAACGGGCTGCAATCTCTCGATCGTGCTGTCTCTGCAGCGATGCAGAATCTTCCACATCATGATGCATCTTAGAATCAAGACATTTCCAAACTGCTACAGTATAAAACTATTTCTTTTTTCAACCTTTTCTTTCTATTCCTTACCTTATTTTACTTTTTTCAGAGCTAGAAGTCACTGAATATAAAATGTGCATCTTAATCTGTTTCTGATGTTCGTTTCGGCATCTCCTGTGGTGATAATGAGTCGGTGTTTATGACAGCAGTGCAGTGCAGGTATAAAGAGAAGAAGTTTAAAAGATGGCTGCATGTGCGGCTTGGACTCTGGCGGTGATGATGAGGTAGCGCTGCCAGGTTTCTTTACGAGTGCAGCCAGCAGGCCCGCGGTGAATGCCGGCTCTCTGTCAGGGCTGTCCACAGCTTTATGGGACAGAGGTAGATATGGAAGCCTGAGAGGCTCATCCAAGGGGTCGTTAGAGACGTCGTATAGGAGCTCCTTCCCCCCCGAGGACACAAAGTGAATGTGAGAGAAGGTGAAACAGAAAAAGAGGAAGTGTATGTGTGTATGTGCATGTGTCCTTATGCCAGAATGGATGAGGCTCTGGCTCTCAGACGGTGGAGTAGGAGGTAATGCTCTCTTTCCATCACCTCAGGGCTGAACCTCTGAGGACAAGTGTGTATGTGAGTGTGTGTGAGTGTGTGTGTGTGTGTTCCT
This sequence comes from Pagrus pagrus, assembly GCF_965226575.1. Classification (NCBI taxonomy): domain Eukaryota; kingdom Metazoa; phylum Chordata; class Actinopteri; order Spariformes; family Sparidae; genus Pagrus; species Pagrus pagrus. Next base: position 5,148,179 of record NC_140198.1, read on the forward strand.
TCCCCGAAGCCAAAGCCTTGTATCCTGACAGATGTCTCTGTCTAACCTGCTTCAGTGTGATGTCGTCATCCTGAGGAAGCTGTGAGTCTTTGTTTGACTTCTGTGGGGTTAGCAGAGGCATCAAAATGGAAGTGTAATAAGAAGACAGAAGACGTGTGGAGCCGGCGAGAGGTTGTCAGAAATCATTGTCTTGTGATGATAGTGTGCGTACATCTTTCATGTGCAGGTGCAGACGGTCCTTTTGTCGGTACAGTGTTGAGTATGCACAAGTGCGTGCGGTCCATTTCCAGAGAAGTATCACTTCACACAGCGGAGTGGTAGGTATTTCACCTGAGGGGTAGACAACACCTCTGAATTCACAGCTATTGGCTTTTGGGTATGAAATCATAAAGCTATTCCGCTGTCAGTGTTGCATCAGATTCAAGCATCCAAACATGTAGCATAATGCAGTATTATTAGTGGAAAGCTGGCAGTGCTTCTATTGTACTGACTTATTAGAGAAATCCAGAGTTCTCAGAGGAGAATAACAAATGTCAGTCTGATGTTGAGGCTGTGCTGTTGTTGTTTGCCTCAGTTCAGCTTTCTTTATATTAGAGCATACACTGCAAAAACACAATATATAAATATAGCAACGTATGCCGTCGAGTGCAGCGCAAAGAGCTTTCGTAGCTCTGCTCCGGGGGCATTCGACCACGTTGGCATGATGCTGATAGCGATGCTCGAGGACACGCTCAGCTGAATGTGTTGTACACATATTAATGTGTGTTTTATCATGTGGCTTGCTCTATTTTCTACCTATATGCAGGAATCAGACCCAAATGTGGCCAAAAACTTATGTTGTAGGTATTTCTCAATGGTATTTTAGAGTTTGTTATTTCATGGAAAAAGTTGATAACTCATCCTGTACTCAAGGGCATTTATTAAAACTGCATCCAATAAATGCCGTCTTAATTTTTATGATGCTACCCTGGACTTATAAAGATAAGAAAAGATACAACTTTATTCATGCTGAAGGAAGTTCTTGTACCGAGATGACACATGCAACAAGTGTCCAAGGCCGAGGACATCGAAGGTACAGGGTGTGTTAACCTGTTGGTTTCTCATCTAACAATGTGAAACTTTTTCTGGTGACAATTTTATTCCTACGACTGAAATCACCGATGACTTCTGTGCTCATGAATTCATTAGATTTTAATGTCATCCATGTGGGAGTCAACTGATTCACTCTGTCACTGTTTGGGTATTTTGACTGAGAACATTTCTTATTTCTGTTGCATGAATCTGGATCTTCTCTTCTTCTTTTAACCTCTCATCCTCTTATCTCTGCTATCTTGGGCCACACAAGGAGAAGAAGTGAGAAGAAGATTCCTCTCAGTGTCAAAATGTCCTCCTGGTCGGTGACACAGAGAGTCCCTCTCTGTCGGCGCTGCTGCTGCTGCTGCCGCCCTGGGATTCTGCAGGATGGAGGCCAGTTTGCAGCTGAAAGCTGCTTGCTCTACCGTTCACCTCCAGCTGGATGGATTTGCACGGCTTAGACTGTTAGTTAGTTAAATGAAGCCCTGAAGGAGCATGAATGAGCTCGCCTGCAGCAGCAGCAGCAGCAGCACTCAAAAGCAGCCAACAGAGGAAACTTATCTTCCATTCAGAGTAAAAACAGATAGAGATACTTTCTGCTGTCACCTCCGGGAACTGGGATAATACAGGAGCAAGGTAGAACAGAAACAGGACCTGTATGCACAATTAAACAAAACATTTCAGTGGTGGCACTTCAGAGCAGCCATTAAAAGAGGCTTATCTTCAATTGAGAATCTAACAGAAACAGATTACTCTTGTCAGTTTTGGGACAGGGTTGCCGGGTGATTGGTGACTCGCGCGCACAATTAAACAAATTTATCACACTCGCTGCATGTTCTGGGTTGTAAGCTGGGTGGCAAACAACTATAAAAACAGAAGCAAAGCAAGACTAGTCATGTGAAAAATAGTGTTTAGATTCAGGAGCTAACAGAAGAGATACAATCTGTGAGCATCAACAACCACAGAGGCAGGAAAATGGACGTAGAGTAAATGTGGTAAACTGAAATCCATTCGTTCATCACTGAAGGTTTTTAAATAGGCAGAATACATCATGTTGAGTCTTAAAAAGAGGGTGAGATAATTGGATAAAAAAAAATAATCAATATGAAAAACATCCCTGTAAAAAGCACATTGTGAAAACTTGATGTAGAATCAAATCAGATTGTATTGTATTGTTAAATGTTTAATAACTTTTAGGCACCCCAGCGTGTTATCAGCATCTTATTCACATTTTCCCCCACATTTTCTCATGTTTTAATTATCTGAAATACTTTTTGTGTTGCGCTTACTGCAAGGGAACCAGACTTACCTTGTCTTCTTGTAGCGGGAAACACAACTTTCAGAGCGAGGATGAACTAGACCAGCAGAAGGTCCAGGCTGGATTTGGCTTCCTGACCGGCAGCTGTTCTGGAGAGGTGGAGGTACCTCAGGGTACTGAACTCACATGTTCATAGAGCAACTGAGACTTGGAAAGTCATAGTCAAACTCTATGACTTCTGACACTATTGATTTTTATAAAGGATGGCATTCTGCAGCCTCAGAATTCAGTCCATTCTCCAGTTCAATGTTGGTGTTAAGACTAAACTGTATTCATTTTTAAAGGTGGTTTAATTTCCATGAATTATTAACATGATTGTAAGTGAGGGATAAAAATGGAAATTTCTGCTCACTTAACCACCTGTTTCGGCCTCCCAGAACAAACACACCTGTTGGAAATGAAGTGCAGTAGAAATGTATGAATATGACGGAAAGTCTCAATTATTCTTTGACGTGGTTGTCACCCTGAGAGGCTTCGGAGACCTTAACACTTGTAATACTTTATATTGGAAGACTCTGGCTGTCCGGAGGCACAGATGAGATGGCCCTTGGAGAGATTTCAAACTCTCTTGATAATACTGACTGAGAGATGACATAGGCCAAGATTTGCCCATAATATATGGTGCCATGATGATACGTGTTTCTCTACGATGGTTCATCTAATATTGCCGCATTGGTGTTTCAGGACCATCATTGCAACTGATCAAAAAGTAACAAAGTCCACATATGGGGCAAGCTGTTGTGGATGAATGGATTAAATGTGGCACTGTCACTGAGGTCGTGTTTGGGATATTGTTATACTTTTAACTTATTTTAACTGTATTATTTTCAGCTTTCTGTCACAATCTGGTTAGGTTTAGGTGACAAAGATACTTGGTTAGGTTTAGGCGACAAAGATACTAGGTTACGTTTGGGAACAAAGATACTTGGTTAGGTTTAGGCGACAAAGATACTTGGTTAGGTTTAGGCGACAAAGATACTTGGTTAGGTTTAGTGACAAAGATACTTGGTTAGGTTTAGGCGACAAAGATACTAGGTTAGGTTTAGGCGACAAAGATACTTGGTTAGGTTTAGTGACAAAGATACTTGGTTAGGTTTAGGCGACAAAGATACTAGGTTAGGTTTAAGTGACAAAGATACTTGGTTGGGTTTCGGCAACAAGGTTACTTTGTTAAGTTAAGGCAACAAAGATACTTGGTTAGGTTTGGGAACAAAGATACTTGGTTAGGTTTAGGCGACAAAGATACTGGGTTAGGTTTAGGTGACAAAGATACTAGGTTAGGTTTGGGAACAAAGATACTTGGTTAGGTTTATGTGACAAAGATACATGGTTAGGTTTAAGTGACAAAGATACTTGGTTGGGTTTCGGCAACAAGGTTACTTTGTTAAGTTACGGCAACAAAGATACTTGGTTAGGTTTAGGCGACAAAGATTCTAGGTTAGGTTTAGTGACAAACATACATGGATATGTTTAGTGACAAATATACTTGGTTAGGTTTAGTGACAAAGATACATGGTTAGGTTAGGTGAGCCTGCTAGAGGTAGCCGCCTCACAAGTATTAGTTAGTGGCAATGAAGGTCCTATAGCAACTTTAATGGTAATGTTCCCCGACAATTTTATTTTTCTGTTCATAAAAGTGAAGACTGACCAGAAGTACAAGGATCATGAAGAGGGCTCACATTTCTAAAATCACCATTATGAATCAGTTTAGCATCACAAAGCACAAATAGCAGTATGCCTGTGACATTGGAGTATGCATCGCAATAGGTTTGTGCAAAGTAAGCCATCAAAAGCACGGAGTGAATTACAGCAACCTTTCAGACAGCAAAGACATCAAAGTGTTTTTCTCCTTTTTTTGCTGAACTTCCCCAGAATCCAGCTTTGACTGATGGCACTAATGGCAGTTGGTGAAAATGTTGACATAACAACTGAGTGGTAATCATTACTCCATCTTCCTGAGACGACTAAATCGGCTGTCACTCGTCCTCAACTTTAAACAGAAGTGTCACTTTATTGACATAATTTATATGGATAAAGAGCCCCTTACAGTTGCCTCCTGGCTGGAATGAATCAACTAATCTAACACACATATACACACACACACACACACACACACACAAGCTACGCACAGTCTCACCTCTAATTTCCCATTATCATCCTGCAACGCTTTTGAATTATTCATCGAATGCCCTCACTGTAGGGAGAAAGTGAAGAGAGGAGGCGAGGTAAAAAAAAAAAATGGAAATGAAGTGGGAGGGTAAGAGGAAGAAAAACGGAAAGAGGGAATGAGAGGTGATAAAAACAGAGGAAACAAAGAATTGATCAAAAAGCCTGTGAAACATCAGCACATTGAGGGAAAGGAGAAAACACACACAGGAGGCAAAATCAAGGTGGAGAGTCAAGAAAGAAGCAGGAAAGACGAGACAAATAGGGAACAGTCAGAGATAAAGAGGAGATGATTGGTAGAGGAAGAGCGACGGCCTACACTGGGAAGAAACAGTCCTCCAGAGCAGGACAGGTACAGTATATCAGATGTCCCTGGGAGTGGATGAATAAAGTCCAGACATCCATCAGCTCATAAATTGTTCCAAATTAGCAGAGCTTTCATTTAGCATATGCCCGCTTAAACTGAAAAAGAAAGGATGGGGAGGTGGAGTGCAGGGGTACCAACATTTACTTCCACCTACCGCCCCCCCCGCCCATCGTCTCGTCGGTCCACATGATTCTTTCCACCAACTGTAAGCAAGCCCGAGGACTCGCGCCTCTAAACTGAGTCCTGTCTGAATATTCATTGGCTCAATTTGCATAGCCCACAGATGGCTGAAACAGATGCTCGTTACGGCAAGTGTCAGTTTTCAAAAATTTGCTTTCATGACAAAACAAATAAAGCTATACAGGAGGATGGAGCGACTCGAAGCCTCCTGGCGGAGCTGCCAAGTGTGTGTGTCTCGCAAGAGAAACTTTGAAGCATTTGTGTGTATGCGTGGTGCATAGTCCATGTGTATGTGTGCGGTATGTGTAGTATCAGATAATAAATATAGGAGTTGTCTTGCACAGATTGGCACGTTTGGCAGTTTTTCTTTCATTAAAGCTCTCCCTCTGGAAAAAGACGAACATTAATCGGCCTGGAAAAGAGTTAAACATTATGTCCGTCTCTAATATCTCATGGAGCATTGTTTCAACAAAATGCTTAAAGGTATAAAACATATCTCTTGTGCTATGGACAACCATATCTGCACCCATTTACATTTTCTAGTAAGACAGTAAAAAGAAGGAACTAACACTGAAAATCAGAATGGGTCGAGCATGTAATCATCAGCATTTCATTCGGGAGTGATCAGAGTTCAAGGCCTGAGGGCAGACTGAGACAAGGCTAAGCAGGAACAAGACACTGCTGCGTAAAACACTTGTTCTCTGTGTGTTCCCTACAGACCTATATACGGTAATCTAGGATTGTTTTTGGGTAAGTTAATTAATTGTCCTGTGCTTTTGTTACATGAGCACTGAAAAAGAATAAAAGCACAAAGCACACATTAACAGGAGCACAGAGGATATACAGAATATTATAAAGAAAAATAGCTGAATATGGAGTGTTGGCTTTCAGGAGCCTGTCTTTGTGAAATTCATCACTATACTCAACACCGATATTGAGTCCATCATCAAAAAGGTTCAGCAGAGGACGAACCTGATCCTGTTCTACGCTGCAATAATCCAGTCTGTTCCCTGTTCATCCATCACTGTCTGGTTTGGATCGGCCACCAAACAGGACAGGAACAGACTTGGACAGACAGTCAGGACTGCAGAGGAAATCATTACTGCCAACCTGCCTTCCACTTTGGATTTACTTTATATATGTCCAGAGTCCTAGTCTCTAACAAGCGGGAAACATCATTAGAGATCCATCACACTATCGACAATCTTAAAACCCTGGTCTGGTGATCATTTATCCTCTTGGGGCAACGGCAAATGTTTCAAGGCTTCCGGTTTAGCCAGTGGACATCAAAATGACAAATATCTCAATGCATTCTTACCCCCAACTCGTCAAATACAGCAGTTTAGGTTCAAACTATGCATCTTGGGGGGGACGGGATACTGGGGAGGTTGGGGACGTGGAATCTGATTGGACTTTGTTCAAAGCCTTCATTGTAGAGGCGGCTGCTCGGAGCTGTGGTCAGAAGGTCATTGGTGCCTGTTGTGGCGGTAACCCAAGAACTCGTTGGTTGACACTAGCCAGAAGGCCAGAAGGGCTGCAGCCAGCGACTCTGGACTGGGGATATTGTCGGGCAGTGGGAAGAGCACTTTGAGGAGCTCCTGAATCCAACTAACACGTCCTCTGAAGTAGAGGCAGAGTCTGAAGACTCAGGGGGAATGCTCGTCCATATCACTGGCATAGGTCACTGGGGTCAAGAAGCTCCCCAGTGGCAAGGCACCATGGGTGGACGAGATTCGCCCTGAGATGCTAAAGGACCCAGGTTATTGTTGGGCTGTCTTGGTTGATACGCCTCTTCAGTGTCGTGTGGAGGTCTGGAACAGTACCTTTGGAGTGTGAGACTGGGGTGGTGGTTCCCATCTTTAAGAGAAGGAACCAGAGGGTCCAATTACCGGAGTATCACACTGACCAGCTTTTTACCCTGTTGCCATCCCAGCAATTGAGAACAACTGCTTATACACCTATTTTTTTATACATGCTTACATAACAGTGCTGTCTTTACTTTCATCTTCTCAGCTTTGTTGCCCTTGTTCTCAGCTGTTGTGTCTTTTTTTTGCAGTGAACTGAAAGCAATGAAAAAAAAACAGTGTCAAATTCTTGTATGTTGGCCAGTAATGCTGATTCTGATTCTTTACATGACTTCATTTTTCACCTGAGGCGTCATTCTCACCAGCACAAAGCCAAGAATGCAGCTTGCAGAGGTCTCGATATTTTTGTACTATCCCAGCAGCAGAGTTTTATTGGCTGTGAAGACTACAAGACCACCAGAGGAAACATGCCATCGCCTGACAAAAGAAGAAGTCAAGTTAAAGAATCCAGGATGAGCTAAGTAGAAAACAAATGTATGAGTCTGGAGCCTGTTAGCAGCTCTGTGGGGCTCCATTTGGCACAATGGTTCCATTAGCTGAATGCTAATGTCAGCTTGCTAACATGCTGATACTAATTGCCTATTCAGAAAACAAAGCACAGCTGGGTCTGATTGGAATGTCATTAGTTTTTAATATTTAATCATAAACCTAAATTTTGACCTGTTGGTGAAAATGTATGGACTAAAATTGTTGCTTTGTTTCCTGTTTTCTGGTGCGTAAATAAGGCAAACTTATTTTTCGTAGGTTTACCCACAAAAACCTGCACAATAGCACTAATTTTGCTGTAAAGAGGTTAAAGTGCAGTATGCATTCACTAATTACAACTTTTGTTCATGCTGCTTCTTTGAGAAAAAAAGAAAGAAAAGGATAAATGACTATTGTTGCATGCTTGGTCATTATTAGGGAGGTTGGTGGCTGTAAAATGTTAGGTCACACCTTCATATCCAGTTATATGCAACCACAATACAGCGCTTGAGCACACACACACACACACACACACACACACAGCGAGCAGCTCTATCTCCCCTCCAGTAGCTGTGCTGTGTGTGCGCTAACAAATGAAAATGCTTCCTGCAGAACAATTCATTTGCCACACCACACAGTTTCCTCTACTGCACTGCTGGTCATGAGTGATTTTACACGCTTCCTCTCCTTTTCTTTTTGTTTCATCCCGTCTCTTTTTCGCTCCTTGTTTTTCATTTAATTTAATCTCTCCTGCTTCCTCTTTTCTTTACTTCGTCGACTCCCTTTGGTCTCTCAAAATATCCCATTCTCCATTCTCCTCACTCTTAGTTTTTCTACTTCTGCTGCGTTCAACAAAGCTGCAAATTCCCACCAACAATAATAAGTCTTCTTGAGAGTGTTAAGACAACACTGCTCAGTGTTACATCTTGAAGCTACACTAATTAAGACTTTTATTGCCAAATGTATACATGTGCAATGAATAGGACGTGAAAATGCAGAAATCCCGTATTCTTATGTACCCCGGTTTTGTTGTCAAAATGTTGCATGCTAATATGCTAAATTAAGATGGTGAACATTTTAAACAATATACCAACATCAGCATGTTATCATAATTGTAAGCATGATACTCTAGTGTGCTGATGTTTCCATTTAGCTCAACTCACAGCTGGACCAAAGTACAGCCTCACAGAGCTGCTAGCATGGCTGCAGACCACGGAAGTAAACTTTCCTCTGTTAAGTCAATGTCCTGAAATAAATCTGTCTCTTTCCACGTTTCCATCTTTCTTTTAAATATTAATTAAACACCCTTATGTGTCATCGACCCCTCTGGTGAGCAGCCCACTTTTTAATTAGACCCGACGAACACGGGGAGGAAGACACACACCTCACCGGCTTGTGTACAATTGCACAGGTGTGCGTGAGACTGGGGAGGCATAGTCGGGGATAATAGTCAGTGTCTCAGTGTTTCTCTGTTCCTGCATCTGTGTGTGTGTCTGCAGCTCAGTTCCTTAGGATGGTCTCTGCAGATGGTTTTGTGTGTGTTTTTGCATACAGGGCGTGTTATCACCACAAATCTGGAAGGTGTTGCTCTTTTACACCCTCAGTTTCATGCTTGCGGCACTACACCTTTTTCAGGAATTGTCTAATTGTGGCCACGGGATTGAGGGAACATCAACACGCCTATTATATTTCCCAGTCGGCACTGTTCACAGCTACGAGGGGAACTTGAAAATGACTGTGAAAAACAACGGTTTGTTTATTCTGATTTTTGTGTGAAGTGAAACTAACTCCAAACCTGCTCAAGAAGTGTGGTGGAATAATGAGTACAACTTTCCAAAAAAAGAGCAGTAAAACCAGGATGGTACGAGTGCCATTTAAAGAAATTAAAATAAAATGTATCACATATGACTTGGCAAACGTGTGGCTTCACCTCAAGAGGTACAGATGAGCCCAAATGGTGCAAAACTAAAACGGTGTTGTAAAAGTTAGATGCAATCTATAAATCCGCTTTGTGGTCTGCCAATCAACTGTCCCATCTGTTCACTTTGAACAGTGCATATCTTTAAAAAACGTATCACATACTGTAATTTGAACTTGCCTTAAGAGGTGAAATCACATTGTAAATACAACCTCCTGTAAATAACAGCAGAACTAAAAACATACCGCAAAGTTTGGAGGTGATTAAACACCTTAAAAGCAGTTTTTCCTCTTCTGTCAGTGGTCCCATCTGTTTAGTCTGAACTTCATTTTAAAAACACAGATCCAAACCTTATGACATGTATCAGCTGAGACATTTCTTTGGTATATTTTTAATTAAAAAAATACAATTTCTAATGCTTGAAAAGTTATTTGCTGTGTCCACTTCATTGAAATGAAACTTGTGGTGGACACCGACACTTTTTGCAGCATGGTGCAGTTAGCTGGACATATTTGTTCTGGGTTAGGGGATTTGGCCGTCCTTCCTTTCACACCAGCCAATTTAGCTCCAGAGCAGAGGCAGCAGCATGAAGCCCAGACTGCAACTTTGCCAAATTTCCTCCACCAGTAGCTCCGTTTTCCCCATGCAGCCTCCTCTCATATTCCACACTGTCCTGCACCGGGAGCATGCCAGCTTTGTGGTCTCATACTTCTATCTACTTCTGAATGGGCTGCAGTGTTGGTTCAGTGTCAAAAATGTTGCAGGCTTCACTAACTTTACTGTAAATGTTGTTTGTAACTGCAAACGCAAAGACAAACGGCAAAATGTTTCCAGCTCTCTTCATGACTTAAGAACAAAGCCCTCATCTTTCAGCTGACCGCAGACACTCAGATACTTTGACAGGACATCGGAGAAGGAGGTTATCAATACACATGGTGCAAAGTGCCAAAAGCTGAGTTTTACCTATAGATAATGTGCAAAATAATGACGTTTACAGATTCATAAAATACACACTACTACTAGATATTTAGAGGCTTGATTTTCTTTTTACCAGTTTTGCAGGAGGTTTCTTTATTTGGACTTAAATGATGATAAAACAGGTGGTAACTGATGGTTATGTAGTCGGTTTTCACAAGTTCGAAACCTGAGACACCACCCCTCGGCCTTGAGAGTGCTGCACCTTTCGGTTCCCGTCCCACACTTTAGTCTGTAGCAGTCCCATTATTTGGTACTTTTTTTCTTTTAGCTGAATGTCAGAATCCCTCTGGATTGATTGAAGTAGATTTAGATCATGTGTTGTGCAGTGAGTGACTGGCCCCTAATTAATAATTGCTGCTAATCAATGACAGCTTGGGACATTCCTGTCATGGTCAATCAGGGTGGGACTACGCTCTTTGGTAAAGGCTTACGAGAGGTGGGGAACGGTACACCTGGGTCATTATGATTGCTTCCTTGACATGCATTGTCAGCCAGGCCCTGTTGAGAGCTGTTTGGTATTTTTTGTTCTTTCTGATTGAGAAAGATTAATTAACATTTTGAAGGCCTAGTTGAATGACCCCACCCCCAAAAAAAGCAATGATTCAACTAGTTTACCGGCATCAGGGCTGCTCTTAGTGCTATTTCCTTTAATTGTCCCCCGAGGACAAAACGTTTTTTGAATTGAATTGAATTTGTGCAAGAGTCCTGCTTGCCTTACAATAGCCTGGTGTCTGAAAGTTTCTTTTATTGTTTCTCTTCACTGAACCGCTACATACCCAATTATGTTTTTTCCATTTCATATCTTTTGGGAAACTTAAGAAGGCGATAAAGGGAAGAAAAATATATTCAGTGTCTTTATCATTGAAAAATCATTCATCACTGAAGCATTTGTGAGATTTGGGATTCTCAATAAATCATTATTTTTTCATGATATGGTGTAGAACTGTCTCAGTCGTCTGCTGCCACAAGTCCATGCCAAGCTGGTCTGTTTTGCTGGAGATCACTGGTAGTTTGGCATTTCTTTTCTTTGGGTACGCGAGGGGGATGAGCTGGGTAAGATGGCTCAATTTGGCTGGGATATCAAACCTCTTTTGATTATTTTCTGTTAACCTTTAAATATGGTTGTTTTCCTTAAATGATTCAAGCTTGTGGGTTTTTTCCACTGGAAATCCCTTTTTATGTTCTGGTCTCCATCTTGAGCCTCTGTTGTTCAGAGAGGCCGTAACGATGCCGATGTGAGTATAAGACTATATATTGTATTATATATTGATATATTGTATTTGAACAGAAAACAATTTCATGCCGTCAATGTCCAAATCGTTTGTGATGCTCAAAGGCTGTTGACAAATGTAGTTGCAAATCAGCTGTGCTCAAAAAGATTCGTTTTCTGCCTCAAAGCAGTGTAGGGAAAAAAAAACTGCAAGCTGGTGCAGCACCCGATGGATGGCTTCTTGGTGAGATTTAAGGGGATAACAGCTATCGCCTGCATACCTGGCTACTGAGTCCTTTTATTAAACCACAGACAGTGAAACAAATGCCCTTCAATAGTGTGCATATCCATTCTCACTCTGTTGTGGAGCGCTGCATTATTCTTCTTAAAGGAAGGTGGTGGTGCCTGGATGATGTGCAAGATTATCTGGGCCTGTGCTGAGTTACACAACATGGCACCTTTTTTCTTTTTTTAACAGTTCTTTCAAAGTTTTTGTTATCTCAAATTAAAAAAATTGCAACCTCTCTTAACTCTGTCAGTTGCATTAATAATGCTCCTTCTGTGACTCCGACAGAGCAGCCGTGAGGACGAGCACATGTGGCCGACCTGCAGGGGTAGAAAATGACAAAGGCTGCACATCAGTGGGGGAAGCGGCCTCCCCATGCGCCCTCTCCTGTGTCCCAGAGGATGCCCAGTTGTCGTTATCCGTGTCCGTGGAACATTATATTAATTAACTGCCGAATTGATTTAAACCTGTTTAATAAAACAGCCAATGTTCACTTTCCATCTGCTGCCGGCCAACAACATCTCCATCACCAACAGCTGTGTGGACAAAAATAGAGGCTATTCATCAGTTATAGAAAAAGCAGGGGTTGCCAGCCCTCCTCCTGTTGCCCTCATGTTTTTCTTATGTGAAGCAATGCGCTTCTTTGCCTCTCGTTTTGTTGTCCGACCATTTCATTTTCACCTCTGCCAGGGTCCTTTTGTTCCGAAGGGTTGATTCCTGTTTTGTTCGCGGTCCCAGAACTAAGACCATAAAAAACACTCCTCCAGTCAGTGTGCCAATTTCAGTGAAATCTCTGTTTACTACTGCCATGTCCAATAACTTGTGGTGCCAACGGTGTTTTTATACATTTATATTTTTTATATATTTATATTTTATTTAGGTAGTGTCTACATCCAGTTATGGCTCAGGGTGGGAGTGGAAATCAATGATTGAGCTTTATAAAATGGAAGCATGCATACATATGGATGGATGGATTTCATATGTGTATGCATATTTCTGTCTCTGTGCGTACTCACCAGTATTGTAGTCAAGACCAGGCCAAGACCATCAAACCAAGACAAGAGTGAAGTCAAGACCAAGATCAAAGCGAGTCCCACGATGCATGACGCATTCCTAAAATTTCTCTAAAAAGATTTACATTCTTAAAAATAAATAAAATAAATTCCTCTTCATTAACTTCTTTTATTGCCATATGTGTGTTCGCATAATTGCACCATAATAAGTGTCTTGAAAACAAATTTAAATATGTGTTGGAGCTTGACTTTGCTTTCTGTGAGCAACAAATAAGAAAACAAACACGAAAGAGCTGAGTCTTTAACCAACGCTCCTCTTCCATGTTTTACATTCGGCCTAACACAGTATGATATTTTGTGGAAGCATCGGGTTTTCTTGGTGACTCACCTTCCCACAGGAGCCACCATTAGGTCCAGTATGTATTAGTCTTTGGTCAAGATTCTGTGCATCTGGCCCCTGAAGTTAAAATACTGAATTTCCCTTTTATGATCAATAATAAGCGGCCCGCTGAGTCACTTTTAGATGATGGATCTGTTTTGAAAGGAGACTTCGCCAGCAGTAGCACATTTATTTATCTATGGAGAAAAAAAAAGGAACATTGGAAAGTGTGTAAATGACTTATTAGATTTCTTACAGCCACAATTTAGCATCATGACTGATTTTCAATATGTGGCCACGTCCGCACAACACAACAAATTATCCAGTGTTATATCGTAGGTGTTGATTTTTCATTAACAGCATTTTTCAGTCGCAATTGTTTTTGGAGATGACAAGTGCGAACTGGAGTGTTGTTTGTCCTCTCGTGGAGCTGAAATGTGCTCTGAGGTTCAGCTGTTGAAAAGTATCAAAAGCTTGGAAGGGTGTAAACGTACATAAACACTGACACGGTGTTGACATCTATGCTCTCAGAGCTAAATTTACTCTGACAATCCTGCAAAACACAAAGAGCTGACGAGGAGAAAACGGAGACGGGGAGCAGAAACAACAGTGTGCACGGATCTAAATTAGCAAAACTCACTGAATCAATGATCTTCGGTACGTCTAATGTTCAGGTGACAAAGGCTTTCCTGCAGGCTATTCAGCAGAAAGAAGAAAGAGAATGTTTTCTGTACCCATTATATCTGCTCTTATCTTTGCATCATGACAGCCTTTTACAAAGACTTCATCCCCTCTAAAAGCTGCCTCCTCTTTATCTAAACACACTTCAGAGAAAGAGATTATTTCATTACAGCGCCCTCAGTACAAACTTCAGGTTAGGAAAGGTGTTTCCGTCTGTCTGCAGTGTCAGCAGCACATCTGGCAGAGCTGGAGACAACATGTCACCTTCGCCTCCTCAGCTCGCCCTGACAGTCAGGGGCTAATGACCTGGAAGGATACACAGTCCCTCTACATATGGGCCTCGCTGCCTGTGTGTGATACATATTTGCGCACCTACCTTCATCTCCATGTGTATCCCCGTCCACACCTTTGCTCAGGTCGTTGAGTGTTTGCTTGTGTGTGCGTTTTAGTACTTCTCCGGTGGTGTTTGTGTGTTTCCGTGCCGATAGCGGCCTGGGACCTTTTCTCCAGCTCGGAGAGTCCCAGTGCATCTGGGCCTGTGGTCCTCCCTGCTAGCCGAGTAATTAGGACAGGACATGCTGACCAGTAGCACCCTCAGCTGGGACCACTGACAGAACAAGGACAGATGAAATTATACACCTGGATGCTTCACAGGGATTTTTTTTTTCTGTGTAGTTTGGTGATCTAAGACCTAAAGTTGGTGTTTGACCCATTTAAAGGACAAAATTAATGTCACCTCGTGTCACAGCCGGCCATCGTGGAAGCTTTCTTGTTTTTTCCTGTTTTCCATGCGCATTTTGTTGAGGACGAGTGCTCTTTTCAAAAGGTCGCCATGAATAACTCGGAGTATGAGCCATGACTGTCCAGGGTAAGTTTTTAACGCATGTACCGCCAAACCTGTGTTTATTATTTCATCACACAATCAAAGAAAAGTTTTGTTTTCATCTTCAAATAAACACAGAAGTGTAGATCGGAGTGCAGTCCTGTTTCAACAGTTACTTCACTGAGATCATTAATGATGGTTAGAGTGATCCAATCATTTCATTTTAGTACCAGATGATAAAACCTTTATGTTTCAGTACCATTGAACATAGACACTCAAAAATACAGTATAAGTGAAACACTAAGTTTTTATTTATGCATACAAAAAACTTCTCCGTGAGAGAAACTCTGTGTTAGCACTTTGCTAGAGATAATCCATCTACCTCACAGGTGTGGCATATGAAGATGCTGATTAAACAGCAAACATTAGTGCACAGGTGTGCTTTGTAGTCACAATAAAAAGGCCTCCCTAAAATGTGCAGAAATATGCCTGTTAGGACAGTGCACTGCCAGATTCTCAGGAACAGCACTGGAGGTGTCTTAAGGCGGTGAAATGAACATCAGCAACAGTTCTGCTGGACATTTCTGCAGCCAGCTCGCCAAGTGCACGCTCCCTTAAAACATTGTGACACTGGCTACGTTCAGGCTGCCAGCCCAAATCTTATTTTGGGCATATCCAGATTGATTTAGGAAGTCTGGGCAGGAAAAAAAACCTCATGAAATGAGATTTTAGTTTTTGCATATCTGATCCATACCACTCGTGGAGGCAGTTTAAAGTATGACTCAAATCAGATCTTTACAAATGTGTGTCAGTCCAGATGCGCTAGCCAATCTTAACTGATTTCAAAGTGTCTTGCGTTGCGACATACATGACGTCATGCTTAAATAAATTGTCTGCTCCACGTCACCAGCATACTGAAGCCAACAACTTCACCAGAGCAACAGATAAATTGGTGATTTCTGGAAACAAAAATGAAATCTGATAATTTACGATTAACAGCTCTGATTTGAGAAACAAATATGTTTTGCCTGCTGAACATAACTATCGTGTTGTGTGATAAAACTGCACATTTTAGAGCGGCCTTTTGTTGTGACCGGTCCAAAACACACCTGAGCACCAATCATGACGTTCAATCAGCATCTTGATACGCCCCACCTGTCAGGTGCATGGATTATCTTTGCAAAGGAGAAGTGCTCACTTAAAATGTGTGCTCAAAATCTGAGAGAAAGAAATGTGTTTTGTTTGATTGAAAAATAAAATGTAATATTTACTTGTAAGCATGTGAAAAATAAGAGCGAAAACAAAAGTGCTGCATTTATATGTCCTTGAGTGTCTGAGCAAAACAACAGTGGGAAAAAAAAATTCAGTCTCTCATCCAGCTGCCTGCATAGTTTGTGAAATCAGGGCGTAACGACCAAACATACCCACACAGATGCTGTCATTTACTCTGGCTGATGAGACTGCCATGTTGAAAAAACATCATGAATGAATGAGGAGTTGCAAACTTTGTCAGACCATTCGTGTTTAAGGTTCTTGAACATCTTCTATAACTTCTGAAGCTTTTTAATCTGAACCATTTCTGTTCTGTATTGTGAAAATACAAATATTTCCTATGTTGCGTTGTTAAACCACTCAGGTCATCAGTTAGGATATGTGTGTATCACATTGAGAACCCTGAAAGTGGCAGGCAGATCAATAACAGATCTTTTATTCAAAACAAACAGCAGACTGAACTGAAAACTGGACTTAAATACAAACTAAACTGACGAGGGGACGAGGTGCAGGTGGAGAGAGAGGTGGAGAAGCTCAGGTGAGGTGAATGTAGTGAAAACAGAGGAGAAGGAGATGTGGAGGGGGGTATACCTCAAGACAAAAAGTCAGTAATATCCAGGTTTGTTTGTAACTGAGTACTCCTCTAATGCTTGTACCTTTTTAGCTCACCCCACGTGTCACTGGTAGGAGGGCACAAGGCATCTCAATGAGACTTTTCATTTGTTGATTTCACTTCAGCCTGAGGTTTTTGTCTAACTTGTCAGGATTTGTTTTGGGTTTTTTTCCCCTTCGGCTTCATTAACATTTGTTTGGCTGTACCTCCTCTTTTCTTTGCCATGGACGCCTGCCTACTGACGTTGCATTGCTGATGAGCTATTTTAAGGTTAGAGGTTCTAAACAACATCTTCTGCCCTTCATACACAATCCATTATTGGTTTTTTTTATACTACCTTTGAATCATGTTGTCTGTCCTCTTTGGGGGGAAAAAAGCGGTATAAAGGTTTGTGTGGAGGATGAGTAATGCTTACTGTTACAGGAACAACACTGGCAGCGCTGGCAGTACATATGCTGCGTGAACTCTGACTTGTACTCTTCGATTTTATTACATCCTGCGACATCACTCCCGTATATGATGACAGAACTATTTCATGTGCCATAACACACTTTCCTTTTGCTTATATAGAGAATTATATTGCGACTTGGAATGTAATAAATATCCACTTCGGTAAATCACACATAAACCAATTAAGGCGTGCGACAGGGAAAACATCCCTCGCTGTCCCGGGGTCGGCTTCTCGGGGCCCCCTCCTGGCTGAGAGATGCGATTTGGGAAGCATTATCTCAGTGTTTTGTCATTGATTCCCATGATTGATCCCAGCACCCACTGGGCACCAGACTCTTCTTCTTGATTTAAAACCAATTATATGATGATGATCTCGCTCAGGAGGCTGCGAGTGTGATGTGTTTGGTTGGGAGGATGGAGGGAACAGGATAAATCACCGAACAGTGTCGGAGAAGGCGCTCCTTCCAGTGTATTTTTTCCCTCTCCTTCCTCTTTCTCATCATCTTTATGTCCTTTCTTCTCTCATTTCTGTCTGAACCAGAAACACCATTTCAAATTCTTAATCGACGAATTTGTCAGGGTCCATATTATGCTTTTGTGTACGAGCAGACTTTTAAAAAAAAAAAAAGCCTCTTAATTAAACTGTCTGACCAACAAGTGCAACAGTAATCATGGCATCCTGAGCATCCATGCAACCCAGAAAGAAACAGCCGCCAGCCTCCTCTCATGAGTTTTATGAACTCGGTGATGAATCTCGAGTGAGTATTTTACATCTTCCCAATATGAAATCCCCCTCCTTGATCTAATATTCATGAGAATTAATCTTGGATTAACACAAAGCCAGTTTATTGCTTCACTGCCTTATTGGATGCCAACTAAGTAATTGCACATAACTAACGCCGAATTCCCCCGACAATCACCAACCGACAGAGACCCTCGCTGATTAAGAACAAACATGTTCGCTCGGCGATGCCAAACTTATGCAAAGTTATTATATTTTTCCGCCTTGCTTTAATGAGGTGACTAATTTACAGTTGTTCTATTTTTATCCTCTTCGCCATCTTTTGATAACCTGCGATGAGACCTCTCACCTCGTTTTCAACTCGGTTTGAAGCGCTAACAAGGAGGGATCGAGTTGACATTTGCACCAAAAGCTTCATAAATCCTTAAGAGCTCATCTGGCATTCATTAAAGACAGTATTTATTTCAATATCGATGTCACTTAGGTTATTGAAAGAACAAGCTTGCCAAAGAAAAATCAAATAATCCTGATTTCATTGATAGCTACTTTTGTAGAGTAGATGTTACGGTTTTGTCAAGATGTGTCAAGCTGCAAATTTATTTCATGAACTAATAGCGTGTGTTATTTGCGATCAACCTATTCAGAGATCCTCTTGTCGCAATCCACTGGTGTTATTGTAACTTAGTGGCTTGTAGAAGTTACACCAAGCTTCTGCAGAGTGCTGCAGCAACACAGAGACCAGCTGTAAGTAGGAGAGAGCTCAGAATATTCTGTTTTAGTTAAGTTCTGTTTACAGTTATGAGTAAATGATGGGTGTTTTTTGCGCGTAAATTAAACCAACTGTCATCTCTCATTACCTCTAAAAAGCCAGATATTTAGACAGTGGCTCTTGTCTTTGCTTGGGGACAGGTAGGTGGATCCTCTATTTCCACCATCTTCCAATCCTCTGTCCAATCAACAACTTTATTTGACTACATATGAGTATGATAATATTAAGTACATAATCTGCAGCGATGCCCCCGCAGTATAAAAGATAAGTGCGTCTCTCCATTAAACTAAACCCTGTGGGCATTTACAGTCCTAACAGTGAAATACTAAAAGCAGTAAAGCAGCTGTCATGATGAATCCCGAGCTCCATCAGATTAAATATACAAGCTAAAAGTCTGATTCGATTATCTTCTAGAGAGTTTACTCTGCCCTGTCAAGTTTATAACCACAGCTTTAGCACACATGGAAAAGTTGAAAATGACTGAAAGCAGACGCTCTCTAATTATTAAAGCAGAGTGTATGTGTTCTTGTGAACTATCCTTTTAAAGGCACATCTTACTATCTGAATAATGAACCCTTTACTGTAAGTAGCAGAAAAAAAATCTGCGGCAAAACTTTAGAGCAGCTTTTTGTTGGTCTATGATGCAGTCATTCGAAACAATACGCCTGACCACGCCTGATTTAAAGACCTATAAGCCCATTGGCACATTTGCTAATCGCACTTGATTTGAAAATGACAACTGTGTCAGTTGGAAGCTAGCAATAATGCTTGTGCTGTGCGCCATTGTGCGTTACAATAGGGCCCATTGTGTTATTGTGTGCCCATGTTTGACGTGGTTGATGTGGGAACTTTGTGGAAGCTTCAGCAATCGAGACCTGAGGTTAGATTGCTTAACAACAGCATTGTTGATGAAAAAAACACAAAACTAACTACAAAACGATATATTGTAGCTTATGTCTTGCATGTTTCAGAGGTTGGAGCTTCACACTGGCTCAATAATTTATCAAACATGCTCTTTTGTCAGATAAATCACTAAATGCCATACAATTGTACTGACTAACCTGAAAAAAATAGACAGATCTCACTTTTATCTGCACACACAAATAAATACATGCATAATTGTTTCGTTACATGAGAGTTACATAGCTGATCTTAAACAGGATCTCTCTCTCTCTCCCTTATTTACTCACTCACTCACTCACTGACACACACACACACACACACACACACACACACACACACACACACACACACACAAATTCCCCTATCATTGAGTTCTGCCAATCCACATATCGTTCCAGAAAAGTTAACGCTTACAATTCACGGGAGATCATCCTCTTATGGAGGGCTGCCATAAGGGGTCAATTACGGAGAGTTAGCACCATCAGGTATTAAAGCATTCCCTTTCATCAGCTGGTATACGCTTCTCCGCTTCCGCGTTAGTCCGACATCAAGCTCTCAACTTCCCCTAAGTCTTATGTTTCTGTCAGATGTAGTTAACCACCGTGCTCTTGAGGAGCAAAGTGCTCGTTTTCTTTTATGTCGTTTTCTCCCGGAAAAAACCCTGACGTGAAGTGTGAAGAAGTGCTTCACTCTGCTGAGAAGATGGTTACCTTCAGAAAAGAGCTGCAAGAAAAAGTATGCACACTTGTGCGTCTGTATAAGACTTAATCTGTTTTTGTTTTTATTTATTGACAGGGTGCTGCCTTCTTGTCCTTGTGCTTTCACATACAAAGGTAATATCTCATTTATGTGTTAACATGTAAACATCATATTCTGGTTCCTGCAACCTGGAAAAGCCTTAATAGCCCTGGTTTGAAGCAACACATACTCGTACCTAAAATACTAAATAGGTTGATTGTCAATGACTCAAACAACATACATGACCGCAGACGATTTAGGCTTTCATCTTGACGTCTCAATGTTGAGAAAGTATCACATGTACTCGTTCAGGTTCAGGGAAATGTCATGGTTTCAGCTAAAATAAGTACAATATGATAAAAATAGCTCACCACTGACTTTTAGTTTCACACAGGACATGAACAATAGTCTCTTGGATGAAAGTCCTGTGTATGTTTAAACCTCCTTAATCTGCAAACCTCGTCACTTTTATACGTCAACTTACGTTCCTCCTTTGCTCCTGTCATAATCTCTACACCCACTAGGGGTCACCGTCTAGCAATAAACGTACATACGGACATACTAAGATGCTTACAGAGACGTCCTATCAGCTGTTTGTATAAAAAGATTTTATCAATTTTTTTTTTTGTTATCAACGTGTGCCATGTGTGCAAGTGCTTTGTCCTCTTAGGTCAGGAAGTAGCTACTAACTTGGGCAATTTTCGAGCATACAATGTATTGTTGCTCTTTTTTTTTAGATGGAGTTCATATTTGACTCCTGAGGTAAATCAGTCAGTACAAAAGTAAGTGCACATTAATTGGAGTATGCATAGCTGTGTGTAAATGTGAATATTTGTGGAATAGATATTTTAGTTTGCCATTTAAATAGCTTCATCAGAATATTTTCTTTTTAGGAATAAGGGCAAAAACTGGAATATTGAACTCATGCAAACATAGCCACAGAGTCCTTCAAACATAAACATGGTGTGTCAGTACAAACCCTGCAAGGTAAATCCATTTTATCAGCGCCTACTCTCCTTGCTTCCCGTACTTGACCGTTTTATTTTTTCAATGATTGACACATGCCCTCCAAACTACAGAGTCGACACTGTGTGAAGTGAAACACACTCTCATAAAGTAAATACACAGCACATGTCCAATTTTAAAGCTCTTTGTGGCGGAAAACCAACAAGGAGATGCATGTGGGTCCGATCAAGCCACTTTTTCTGTTTATTTATGCATCACTTTGGCTTTCCACAAGGAGACTTTTACTTTTGAATATGTCCTTGTGAGTGTTTGTGCCTTTTCAGTGCTTGTGAAGTGTGTCCAGTATTTGCCCCCAAGTCCTGTCACACAGACCTGACCTGAGGGAGCATAATCTCTTAAAAAAAATAAAATAAATGTTTATACAAATATGAAAGCTTTGTGAGTGTGAGATGAGAAGTATCACATGTGGATTAAGCCTCGTCCCTTTCAGTGAAGACCTCTGTTGAAAGCGATGCTGTGGCCGAGGATTAGTCTTAATCCACATCTGTGAGATGAGCCTCCCGCATCGTGACATTTAAAGTTATAGACCTGTTTCATGTTTCCTTATTATCTGTCAAAATTACTGTTAGAGTGTACTTGTGTAGTTAAACATGCTTTCAGAGGGGAGGTCATGCATGTTCAGTGGTTTGTATAGGGGAGAGCGAGAGCATGTGCAGCAGTGACGAGACCACAAACATCACAGCATTAGTCGTTTTCTCACGCGCTTAAGCTGACCTGTGTTTCAACTGACAAGAGACCTGTCACTGTCCTCTCTTACTGGCAAAGGCTGACGTAGGGTGATGTTTTTTTTAATGCCACAGCATAGATCTGAGGGTTGAGGATTATTAAACCATTTGCTTTAATAACAAACTGTTCAATAACAGTGACAAATTCAGTTGATGTGGCTGGTAGGCTAAGACGGTTCTCAATTATTAAGTTAAAGTTTTTTTTTAGGCCTGCTAGTGCTAAAGAAAGAGAATCACGTCAATTTGGTAAATAAATGAGTTAAAGGAGACATTATGCTCTTTCTCAGGTTCATAATTTTAATTTGGGTTTAGGTTTACGTACTTTAATGCGTACTAAACACACATCAGTTTTCTCATACTGTCCAGTTCTGTAGCACTGTATTCCCCCTCTGTCTGAGATGCTCCGTTTTACCTCCTGTCCCTTTAAGGCCTCCCCCCCCTCCTGATTGGTCAGTCCACACACGCCTGACCCAGCACTCCTAACAACAACACATAAATAACTTTAACAAATAAATTGACCATACAGAGTCACAGTGGTCGCAGTCCTGTGCTTGTTTGGCCTTAATGCCCTCAGGCTCTGTTGGTTTGTCTGTTTCCGCCTACAGTTTGCCTGTCTTGTGTTACTTTGTTTTTTTTCCTTTTTTGAACTGTAACACCCAGATTATTGTCGCTGACTTCCTCCTTTGCTCCCCTCAGAATTACTACTATCACTAGAGGTCACCGTCTCACAGGAAACATATTTGCGTTGTACTAAGCTGCTTGCACAGATGGCCTATATATTTGTTTCTCTGGTAGAGACCGGCTCATCTAAACATGGGATAGAGGGGTTGTTTTTTGCATTGAATGCATTTAAAGTATTAAAATCAACACTCAATTATTAACAGTCGAATTTGTCTGTTTTCAACCATATAGGCAGTCTTTACCATACCTTTATCCAAACTTATTACTTCCTAAGACTCAACTAAGCCTTGTTCAGAGAAGAGACCGATCAGAGACGTGTTTTGAACACTTATATGAGCCATTTTGATGAGCACTTTAGGAAAAAGGTAGAAACTTGGCAATCATCCACTTTTGAATTAAATCTCTCCAGGAGTCAAATCCAGACAGTCTCAGGCTGAATACTAATGTTCAAACATATAAGGGCAAGCAAAAACACATCTAATGACAAAGATAAGACGACAACGCTTTTAATGGCAGCTGGATGAAATTTGTTCAGCAGAGCTTTTGACAGCTGCAGCAACACTAATGAGTCATCACTGGGAAGCTGGATGTAAACAAGTCAACAACAATATTAATAAAATAAAAAAACACAATAAACACTCTTCAGTCTGGATGGTCCCCGGGGTGATTCTGACCCAGACTTCAACACAGACTTCTCATTGTCTTAATGATCCGCTGAAAGCTCATTTGATTCTCGAAAGAAGAGAGAGCGAGAAATTGAATGAATAATTTACTGTAATAAACTAAAAGAAATGGATCTTCATTCCGCTTTATTGCTGAACCTTTTGGAGAATAGAAAAAGACACTTCATTAAGCTACTGTTTAATGGGCACATCCATCTAAATCATACATGTGGCTTAATGGCAGCACACTATTATTTATATTTGATAAGGAGTGTTTAAATCCCCAGAGTCTCTGGCCAGTGTTGGATGTGGCATTTAATTCAAATGCTCGCTGCTCTATTTGACACTTAGTTGGGATTATTAAAATTTAATCATCGGTGCTGCCAAGATTTCCTCCTTATCAGATTGCAAAAAATAGTCAGATATAAGAAGATATTTCTTGCCAGTGGTCATGAGGAAAAAATATGTATGTGTGGGTGCTTGTGGGTACAAGCGTTTCAAGTTTGACAGCTCTCCACTCCAATATTGCCAAAATCCTTTCTTTATATCTCTTTTAATTGAATAATGTTCTATATATAATGTTAGACATTTGCATACATATGTTCTTGTACTTCAAAAGCCAACTTTGGAAAGTGTCAGGGATAGCTGAGAAACAATAGCTGACATATTGTCAGAGCTATTTCTGTTAAGGTGGCTGAGTGTTCTTGAAAAAAGTTGGTTTTATTTTATTCTGACATCAATGTAAGGAACTTAAACTTTTTATATTGTTAAAAATCATCTCCACATGTGTAGTATAAGTATAAACTGTCTATTCAAAAGGACAACGCTAACCAAATTTCAGGGCAATCAAACCAATATTTGTTGAGATGTGTCTAAATTCCACCAGGTCCGTGTTCGGCCCGTGTCCGATCCGCCACGGCAGCGGTAGCTAATCTACTCCGTTGCAGCTCCGGCAGTCTGGACCCTTCCACAGCAGATACGCAAGGCTTCTATTTCTGTCAGATGCCGGAGCACGGCGCATCAATTCAGTCGAATTCAGCACAGACAGCAGACAGGAAGTCAGACACCGAAACAACAACATAACATCCGGTTAACTTTCATAATAAAACACTCACACACAATAAAAAATCTCAAAAAAGAGACAAAGCCAAGCACTTCATCGAATCCCTCAGTTGGGAACGCTAATCTTTTATCTGTTTGGTGTTGCATTTATAACACATGCATGTCGCATATAAGCAGTCGTGCATGATTCTGTAATTATCGTGGTGGGGGTTGACGGACGACGGAGCCCGGAGCAAAACCATAGCGGACATGTCTGCAACGTACATGCAACCAGAAAATTCCCGGGTTCCCTGGAGCAAAGTGGTGGACAGAACAACATTGCGTGTCCTGTAAAGTGTGGCTTAAAACATGATGTTTCTGGTGGCATTACGTTTCTCTCAAAACATATTATTTTTGCCAAGTATCATAGTGCCATATAACAAAATTTATAATGGTATCTGTTACCACGTGTCATTCTTCCTTCTCTATTTCATTTATAATGCAAGGAGGCTGCGCACTGGAGTGTACACTTCCCAAAGAGACATCATTTTTGTTTCGAACAGTCAAGTATTTTGTTCACTTTTGGCGTCTTGCACCTGGTACGCTTACGCTCAGAAGTTGCAAATTTCAACCAGGAAATTCCTCCAACATCGTCTGGATCGCAGCATAACACCACACACAGAGAGCAGGTCTGACTCAATCAGCCTTTGATGCAACGCGCCTGACAGGAGAGCCACTGTGGAGATTTTTAAATTGACCTTTTTCACAGCAGACATTTTAACTTGTCAAAGCAGGAAAAGCACAGGTGGAGGTACGGACATGAATGATGACTCTGTTCCATTTAGTGTCCCAGGAAGCCTCTCATGAATAACACCGAACCCAACAGATGCCACTCTCACTATCTTTTCTTTAGCTGAAACGGGGGATTAAGACTTAAGACCACGTCACTCAAGACTTTATTTATTTTCATCTGTTTAAAGCTGCTTTTTTCTTCCCGATGATTTTCAAATAGACGGACTTTAGTAATTTCCAGAGAATGACATCACTCTTTCTTCTCTCTGTCTGTCTGATCTAAATGCTTCCTCTCTCGAAACAGTTTCTTTTCTATTATTTTCCAGTAGATTTCATGATTGCATTCCCAATGTGTGAAGTACAATGATTGCAATTAGCGACCCAACTTGAGTGTAAGAGGGCCTGTGATTGCTGTGATGTTTTTTAGTGCCATCGTCTGTGCACTATTATCAAAAATGATTCTACTATGTCTCATTATATTCTGTTTTTATACCTGTGCCAAGGAGGTTATGTTTTTTTCCCCTCCCTTTGGTTGTCCGCTCAATGAAATCTGATGAAAAGTCACAGAGCGATCATGTCTCATCATCGCCTTAATTTTCAATCTAATCAAGCTATGATTTAATTAAGCTGGGAATACCTGTTTTTGTTATCTTATCATTATGACATGATTAAACTGTGATCATCAGAGAAAATGCAGAAAAGATAATTAATTTGTGATCTCAAGATAACAGCTTCCCAAGTGGAAATGCATGATCCCGTCTATACACGGTGGCCCACAACCTCTACTTTTTTATAATTGAGCAGGGATGGCTGAGTTTTTTAACGCTGTTTTTCAACAAACTCACAGAGTAACTGCTAATATGACTTCACTGAATTAACCTCACATCAGCCAGCTAGATACAGCTGATAGTATCGACCAGTAACAACTATAATTCCAGCCGGCAAAATCAGCACTCAAAGGATCATTGTTTAAAAACTAACTAAGAATTCTGAGTGGGAAAACTGCCCCTGGTAGTGAACGGCCAATTACAGTATTGTTTTTGATGGCTTATATCAGTTGTGATAATCCATGTTCCTTCTTTCTCTCTGTGTTATTTTCCTCTTTAAGTCCTTCGGCTTCTTTGTCATATGCTGATTACCAAATGCTAAAAAAAATGCAATCCTGATGCTCTTTAAAATGGAAAGACATTTGTCCAAAAGTTCTCTTTATTTATCACCTCTTATTATTTTCTGCCTTCAGGCTGTTGTACACTGCCCGACTCCTGCGCCCTCATAGCGGCTAAGTAGAAATGTGAATATCTTTATACATTAATGCAGCTCTTATTAAACCTGGATGTCCTCTGTGTACGACCCTCTTCACCCTCTTGAGAACATCCTCGTCACTTTTCTTCTAAACCTGAGCCTTTTTCAAGTGTGAGCATGACTAATGTCACTCATTATCTTAATCATTGGGAACGAGCAAAATATTTTTACTGTATTTTCAGTTGCAGTCTGTACGGACTTAAATAACCCAGAAAATGCAGAATGAATATGTGTAATTAGCTATTGTCTCTATCTTGGGTCTGGCTCGGATCTCATTAGTCTAATTTACTCACTAACCTACTTTAGCTAGAAACAGTAAACTGCGGTAATTAGATGTTATGTATGTGTTAAAATACACTGCAGTGAATTTGCATTTTGACATCTTCGCATGTCTGATTCTCAGAAGACTCTATTAGAGAAAACGCTGCTGCAAAAGTAGATTTCTTTGCAGTAATACAGAGTCTACTCCCCATTATTTGCCCTTTAATTTTCAGAATATTTCGACAAGTCCTCGCACCTGAATGGAGATCATCCCCAGATGCAAATTAACACCTCCAGAAGTTTTTACAGGAAAGGAACAGGAATAACATACCGTACCTTTGTTCAAACAGTGTTAATTATTGTACCATGCACCTGCTAAATGTTTTTCATTCTGGCAGGGAGCAGTACAAGGCTAGATATTTGCAGGAAATTAAACTGTGCAGCGCTTTTATTCGCCAGCATTCTGTAGTTCAGAAAATGGGCGATATTAAAAGTGTATGTCACCCTTGACAGTTTACGACTGCACAATCTTCCGTGTGGCGTTTTTCTAAAGTGTCTGAAATGTTCGATGCATTATTGATTAGTCTGCTCAACAAACAATGCAGATAAAGTGTTTATCCTCCACAACAAAATACCTGATAACAGAATTTCTTACAACACAGAAAGTCGCAATGTAGTCGACAAAAGTGGCAAAGGTTTCAACGTAGCGTCAGCATTAATTGAGATTGATTGAGTTTCATTAGCAGTTAAAAACTCTTTTAAGTGTGTTTTAATCAGAAGTAAGAAAAACATCATTAGATTATTATCACTTGTTTTATCTGTTCTTTTTCCGGCTCTGGAGTTTTAAATAAATTGGGGAGTCAGGCTCAGTTGGGTTCACTTGTTTCATTTTTGCTTTATTATTATTATTATGTTGTTTTTTATAGAGCCTAAAGCACTGTAATCACTATCATTTCTTTGTCAGACAGCTGAGTACTCTTGTCAGTAATACTGGTCCCCTTTGCAGGATCGCATGAAGCTTGTAGGTGATAATTTAGCAGCTTTGGTTCCTGTGGTGTGATGACTATTGTGTTTTATAAACTGTGAGTTTTGCGTTAAGTGTCTCTCTTCCAGTCATGTGGAGAAGCCATTTTTACTGTCGCAAAAATAAAAAACAAGAACTTTCTGTCATGCAGATGATGTTGAAACTGTCCATATTATTAAATGGACTCATTAATATAACATTATGTTATGGTACAGTGGCAAGAAAGTGTACTGAAGTCAAAGGGCAAAGGGACAGCTTTAAAGGAAACTGAGATTCAAGGATCAAAGGTTTCAGTTTAGGCAGCGTGCCTTCAATATTTATCTGCTATCTGGCTCAACCAGACTTGTTTAGTTTTACTTTTCACACACCAGCTTCCAACACATTCTCACTCCCAACTTGTCAAATTGGGCTGCTTGGTCAGTGGCCTTAGCCTTTAGCAATAGTTTTTGCAAGTCAAATCAGCGCAAATACAGTTTAGACTTTCAAAATAAAGGCTATGCAGTCAAGTTAGCAACAGTTCATATAGTATGACATATGACTTTTGGAATGACATTAATGTCCTCAAACATTAGGCAAAATAGCCTGCTTAGGTACGGTTAACCACCAAAAGACTTGGTTAGGTATAAGCAAAAAAAAAGGGTGGCTAGGGTTAGGCAAGGTTTAGGCAAAAAAAGACTTCTCGATTAGGGTTAGACAAAAAAAAAGGTCTGGTTAGGTTTAGACAAAAAACTACTTGGTTGGGTTTAGGCAAAAAAAAAAACAACTACTCGTTAGGGCAAGACAAATTACTGTACTAGGTTTGGCTTAGGAAAAGATCATGCATTGGGTTAAAATAATTACATGCAGTCTTGTAACGTAAGTGACGGAAATCACTAAACGTCGGTTACATCATATACGTTGGTTAACTTACTAACCTTACATAAATTTAAAACAAATACGAATCACTTTTGAGTCTTGAGCAAAATAAGGACACGAACCCCACTCTCTGGAGGGAGAGTCCTGTGAATGACCCATCCAACCATCCAACCGACCCATTCACCTGGACTTTTCTTGCCCTTTATACTAGTGAGAACAGGCTGCTGCTTCACACTCTCAGAACCACAGCAGGCGCTAGCTTACAACCTTACACCATCAAGTTCACCATGTACTGCACATGATGAACTTGATGGTGTAAGGTTGTAAGCTAGTGCCTTTTCGACCGATTCAGATTAATGCAAGGGATCGGTTTTCATTCCCGATCATAATTCAGTGGCTAAAGGCTGCAGCTCTGTGCTCTGTAATTCACAATCTATGTATGACGTTGAGTCTGCTTCCCTTAAGGTACATTATTTCAACCTGCTTGACAGAAATAACCAGAGTTTATCATAGTGAACTGACTTGTTCATGTCCCAGCTTGCGCATAAAAGACTCATAGGAGGTTACAGTACATGATGGCTGTCTCCTTTTCCGTCTCTGCATTTCCTCCTCTCTACCTCTGAGTGGGTCCTCTTATTTGATAGAAATACCCACTTTCAGGTCCAGAAGTGCAGACAGAGAGATTCCCATGTTTTTGGAGGTACAGCTGCCCCCCTGGGGGAATCAGCCCGGCTATGCCTTTAGACCGGCTGAATGCATCGCTCAGCTACTTCTCCTTTTCTCTCAGCTGGATATCTATGGCTCATTCACCTTGTTGAGAGCGCAGGGCATGGAGAGAGATGGCGGCAGAGCGAGATGGAGAGACACTTAGTCAGCCAGTCAGTTTGTATGAGGTACACAAGGAGCAGAAGAAATAGAGGGTTGGAAAAAAAAGCAGAAGGGCAGACAAAGACAGGACAGAGTCCGAATTAATCTGAGAGATGAACTCGCTCTATTAATAGGACGAGTGGTCACCGCCAATCAGTGCCTGTAAATCCTCGTCCCAACTATTCAACCTGAGGTGTGCTGTCTCCTCCCGCCTCCTCCTCCGCAGACAGATGGTCAACAAAACCAATTAACCTTTCTTCTCTGTGTCTCACCTGTGCCTTCATTCACTTCTTCTCAATTCAGGCCTGCCCCTGGGGGGAGAGGCTGGCACAACCTGAGCTTTTCATCGAGAAAAGACCACCACACGACTGGACGGTGAGCATGACGGTGCTGTGTCCTCTAGAGTTATTGGCATCCTTGAAAAAGACGAAGCCAAACAGCCATAAAAGGGAAAACATCTCATAAGCAACACTTTTTATTGCGTTGAGTGCAGGTCAAAGATAGTCTATAGTGACCTGCAGAGATTGGTAGATTTATAGTGTAGGTATAGTAAAACAATGCCCTTAACTTAAATGCCCACGACGAATATAAAACAGAAATGCTGTTAATATTCTGTCCTAATGAGAATTATTCCATACAGTCTGCAGGAAGGCTATAACACTGTAAAGAAGTCTACAGTAACTGAATATCTGGCAGGCTCGTTGTGGATTAGTGAAATAAACCATGAAGGATAAACAACACAAAACATGAGCAAACAATTTTCTCCGCCTCAGAATATTTGTTTATGCAATTGCACTCAAAAGGAGGTTTCTCTAAAGTGATACATTTAATCTCAGAAAGATGTGTGATGTAATTATTTGGGTAGCTGCGCACGTAATTTAATTCCCCCTATTTATTTGCGGCCTAATTTCACTCGCACTCCACATGAAGGCTCGTAATTTGAGTCTTGGTGGAGATTGAGGCACGTTATGATGATCTCAGTCATGACATTATGTTCTCATGATGTGAATTACGGGTCCTATTGACTTGGAAATCCTGTGCACACGCCTCAAGTCGTGTTGAAAAGTCTGTGCACCTCAAGGCTTGATCAAATAAAACTTGACATTGGCGGTGATTGCCTTGTTAAGCTAAAGACTCTTGAGTGTTGCTATTTCTGCTTTATTCTGCTTCAAGCTACAAAAAGGATTTAACGATGATTTAGGATATTTAAAAAGAGGAGCCTGGGTTCATACATACATAACCTGGGTATGCACCATCCTTTTTTGTGAGCATTTCTAAAGCAATAATTGTCAAAAGAAAACTCTATTTCAGTATTCCAGCCGGGGGGCCTGCTTCAACTTTTCTCTGCAACATCCTGTGGAAATAATTTACAATCACTGTAAATCATTAATCTGAATCGAGCCTTTGTGTTTGATTTGAAAGTACTGTTGTATTTTTAACCACACGAGGGCTCTGTTCGTCTGTCTGTCTGGTTCAGAATGAAAATATCTCAACTATTTGATGGACTGCCATGAAATGTGGTGCACAGAACATTGGTCCAAGATGATCTGGTACTGTCATGTTCACATTTGTGTTTTTAAGTTGGTTTTCTTAATAACTGTTGGATGGATTGCGATGAAATTTCGTAGTAATATTCATGTCTCCCCCAGGATTAATTACAACAAAGCTGTATGTTTTGTTTACTGCTAATTGCCAAATATTACCATGCTAAAATGCTTAACCAGGATGTGGAACATGGTATACATTATACCTGTTACAGCATGCTACGGTTGTCATTATCAGCATTTTAGCCAACCTGTTAGCATACTGGCATTAGTATTTAGCTCAAAACACCACTGTGCCTTTGTCTCACAGAGCTGCATACATTGTTGTAGACTCTAGACTCAATTGTAAACCAAAATTAACTCATACATGCAGGTTTTTTAAACCCAGTTAAGTCTGACATAAATATGCGATGCAAACTTATGTTTGCTAGTGTGCCATGTTCGACATCACAAACACGCTGGAAAACAGGAAACAGTAGACGGCATAAGAGGCCAGTGACAATGTTTGGGTGGTTTTGTTTTACTTCAGTCTCTATTTCAAACTCAACACAGAGTGAATGATATTCGAGTGCTGCTTGAACCAACACAGATGCCGTCCCGAAAAAGGGGCGAAATTAATCTGTCCATGCAGGCCTCATGTCTCCATCACTGTCGATCAGAGCTGGAGCCAATAAACACCCGTGACTACTCATTCAGTCATTTGACATGGGACTGAATGTCAGTTGAACCCTTGCCCACTGAGGACAAAAGCCAGATGTCATTGGGTGTTGGTGGGTTTTTTGTCCAGTGTGAAAGGGATTTTAGTCCTGTCTTTCTAAAGCATTGCATGCCCATTTCACCCATCTCCAAAGTAAAACGAATTCCCAAAGAAATGTTTGACATTTTAATTTTGGTCTTATTCTCCTGACCTGTCATCTCTCTGTTTCATGGTCGTTCTGTTTTCAAGTACACCAAAGTGTTGAATATGGCACCTCTTTCTACTATAAGTGTAACTGCATGTCGGTGTGCTGGTCTGAAGCTAAATCTGTTTCTAAGGGATCACATGTCGGTTGAACAAACAATGAAGAAAAGGAATCTGTCCTGGTTAATTGGGGCTGACGCACTACGAGACAGTTAAACAATACAGGATTGACACGATAAATGCAGGACAAAACCAGGTACAGACAGGTGCGGCAGTGTTGACATTTTAGAGCTGAAAATTGGGCTGAAAATGTTCCCTAATGAAATGTCATGGCATGTTTGAGCCCTGTGCATATGTGTGTGAGCTTCTCTCTCATTGTTCTTCTCTTCCTTCGTCTCGCTCTGTGCTGAGATGAAGGGACAGACATGAGTGATGGCGACTGGCACAGGTGGGTATTGTTTGTTGGCAGAAGAAGAAAGTCGAGAAAGTAGATGACAGCCTCAGCTTAATGTGTTTTTCTCTCTGTGTCTCTGTCAGGCACACACTCACACACATCTGAGTCTCCAAACACACTCACATGGAGACTGTGACACCAACATCTCCACGTATTTCTGACACTGACACCAATACGCACACAAACCCACACACACACACAGTGATGACAGTGTGAATGAGACTGAGATGAGCAGATACTAATAGTGTAGTACCTGTCAGCAGCTGATAAAAGGGCTCAACAGGCTACCAAATGTCAACGACAAAGGTAAGCCAGCTGTTAGATGATGTGAAAATAACTTAAACACAATCCCCGTGTTGAGTGTTTAATATGAGCTTGAGGTCAGTTAAATTGACTGACGTGTTTCCACTGTGAAAAATATGAACTTCTCAGTCTTTTCTTTCCCTGCTGTATTTCTGGGCTATTATTCATAAAAGGGGTTCCAGATTAATGTTGCTGCTGAATGAAAGGAAAAGACCTGAAATCTCAGTTGACATTAAAAGCAGATGTTGGATCGTATAGGTAGACAGACAGGAATGTGACAATATTCATACACTGAGGCAGCTTCAAATCCATTTACATACAGGAAACAGTTAGAAAATAGTCAAATTATTAACCTTGATGTTTTTTAATACAAGATCTATCACGAGCAAAATAACCAGTCAATGCCATGGCTGAGCATTTCGGCTTTGGAATAAAAAAAAGATGGATTCAGAAAACCAGGGTTTTATACGTCCTAAACCTAACGAACCAATCCCGTCATTAGCATAATGCTGTTGGAAAACGAGTTGTATCCAGGAGAAGTCAGGTGTAAGTGTAAGTCTCCATATTTTCAAAAAAAATGACAGAGACAAGTTTGAAAAGGAGAAAAGGTCAGCATTCATGTTTTACCAAGGGACCTGACAATCCATGAGATATGGCTGTAGACAAACCCAGCCAAACTTCCAGAGAAAACTCTTGTTTGAAGTACTCATTTTCCAGAGTACTGTTTTGAGAATTTCACCCAAAAACAGACGGGATTTGCCAAAAACTGATTTTGCCGAGTTCCAAATTCCATTCATGTCAAATGCTGACAGGAAATGTTATAATGCTTGAAGTTGTTGACAAAGAAAGTTAGACATTTGTGAACACAGTAGCCTTATCGTAGATGCAGAATAACCAGCAGTAGTGCAGGTATGTGATTAAGCACAATGTCACAATTTCAAAAGGTACAAATCCATCTGCTTATTGTAAACACTTCAGGAATCGATATTATAATCAATCTGTACATGCCTCGTATACATATTCATGTAAACATCACTTGGTGATCACCTTGGTAACACATTTGGATCTCAGTATATTTTTCTATTTAGTCTCTAATTTGTTTATATGTATGTAGTCTATACATATTTCCATTAAATGAAAAACATACATAGTTTGAAAGGAAGTGCACATTGTTTGTCAACAAAATCATTCTCAGGATGTTGACACTGACTCGCTGTCGGCAAGTCGAGAGTAAAACTGATCTCATGTTGATTGATATTTTCATATGAGGGTACTGTTTCTCCCACCCAGTGCCTGCTTGGATG
Source organism: Pagrus pagrus (assembly GCF_965226575.1). NCBI lineage: Eukaryota > Metazoa > Chordata > Actinopteri > Spariformes > Sparidae > Pagrus > Pagrus pagrus. The sequence goes on from NC_140198.1 coordinate 5,182,131, forward strand.
TCTGCTCCCCCGTGATTAAAGAGAGGTGGTTCAGAAAATGGTTAAGCAGAATATTGCACCAAACACTGTCGACACATTGCCAATCAGTTGACCTGTAATTGATGATGATATTGACCCACAGTAATGACAAGTATCTGTCTTATCAATCAATAGTGTCTGCCATACCATGGATCAATGAAAGACAAAGCATAATAACTAATGTCAGGAACAGAAATTTTTGGTTACGCTCTGTTTTTGCATTATAAATATGCAGCTAATGTCAATTTATGACAGGCACAAGTGTAAATGTTACTCTCCTAATACTGGTTTCTAAGACAAGAAAACATGGCATAATTTAGTAGTATCAGAGAAGCAAAGAATAAACATACAACTAACTTGGGTGGCACATATCCTGAAATCAGCCTTTTTGCAGATGATACGGTAATGTTCTTTCCTAATTGTCAGCTTGAATATTTGGCCTGTTCTTACTACTGGTACATATGCTAATTATCTCTTTATCTTTTTCCTCTCAATATCAGTATTGGAAGTATGAACTTCCACATTTCCGAGTGGAATAATCTGGATTTGGGAAGCTGAAACAGTGCTCTTTTCTCCAGCCCAACCAGCCTGACTGTCCATGGGGAAAACACTTCTCCTCCAGCTGTTTCAGAGGAGCTGTTAGTAGAAACGTGAATGTACACGGCAGCTGTCTGGTGTGACTCTTTCCACAAGGGCATTGCTAAAATGTGAACACTTTTGATCAAACCTTTCTACGGTAGATAACCTAATGAATACACTGATAAAACCCCACTTATGATGCTCAGCTCCCAGTGCTGTGCAATGAGTAATTTCATTCACGACATCTACAACTTTTCTTTTACTTTTACACCCACAAAGCATTATTGAAATGGATATTCAGACATAAACCCATTCAGACAGATTATTTGTGATGATGAGAAAGTAATTTTGTGTGAAATGTAGCAATCTATGGTCCATTTCTCCCTCTCTGACAGATGAACGTTTATTTTTGTCTCTACCAAGAGTTGTGAGTGCAGCTGGGGGAAGATAGATGCTATACAGGCCTCGTCAGTGTTCTTATGCCGTGTTTGTGTTTGGCAAAATGAAACAATTCTTTATCAGTGATCAACAGCTGCTCCGACTACTATCTGGTGTCAGACCACACAAACTCACACACACAAACACACAGGCAGGCATGCCAAATGACTGAACACATCAATTCTGTCACGCACTTGATGCCAAACACAATTCTCTCACAAACAGGTACACACCGACACACAAGCCCACCATTATCAGACACTGTGTCACAGTTGCTGTGCAGGGAGAGACAGAGGAATCATTTGATAGAGTTTCAGACAATGCACAGTGTCTGCTTCTCCATTCTTTTTCCATTACGAGGCAATATGCTCGCTCAACCTTGGCAGCAGGCAACAGCTTTTCTTTGGCAGACCTGCATTTGAGAACAGGACTGCCTATCTCCTCTCTATTCTCCGGCTTCCTGGAATAGCTTGATTGATATGACTGCGTCTGTGTGTGAGCCTTTGTGTGTGTCATACCTGTGTGCATCATGACATGGAAGTGGAAGTGAGACAGAAAGAACAAAAGTATTGTTAGATACATCTGCCAAAGAGTTTTTTTTTTTTTGTCTGTCAGTTAGCAAGACAACTCAGATAATGGTCATATATGTACATATTAATATTATTACTTATACCTGCACAACTGACTGAGTGCGGTTTCTACTCCATTTCAGTTCCAGACAGAAAATGGCACAAGGTGCTTTTGCCGGTTAACTACTACCCGCGCTGCATCACACTGGAGCCGGAATAGGAGGGACGACGAGACTTTTTGCCCCAGCTTTCAGGTGATATGGTACAAAATTGGCAACATCTGGCCAGCTATTACGGTCATAGTGCTTTGGCGATAATGTCTGAGAGTATGTCATCACCTACACCTACGTACCTGCACCTACTTGCACTTGTGATACCTGCTGAGCCTCCCGAGCATGGTTAACTGCTGGCAAAAACATTATCTGTGCTTATTTCTAAGCATGTTTTCTTTTTTAAATTGTGCAACTCATCCTTTAAAAAAAAACATCTCTACCCCCTTCTCCTCTTCCTGCTACTACTTTACTCACAGCAACACCAAATGAGTCCTGCAGGCAATTCAAGTGACTTTCACCACCCAGCAGCATGTTGACATGACTAAATAAAGAGCAACCTCCACAAAAATCGGTACGTAAAATATTTGAATTCTAAACTACCATAACTCTTGAATGCATCGTGCAATTTCAGTTTAGCTCAGATGACACATGCACATATCACACTAGCTACACTATTTCCTCTATGGAAAGCATTTACACTGCAGCTATAATCTACCTCAAAATTCACAGTGACAATCCTTTAAACATTAAACCTGATATTAACCCAACAAATTTAGTGATCTTAGTGGATGTGTGCGGATGCTTCGTATTCCTCAAGTGTCTTCGCTTGAGTATTTCTGGCTCTGTGTGCATTTGTGTTCATCCCTGAGAGACGAAACATGAACCTGTGTGTGAGGAACCCACAGAGAGGAAGTGAGAGATGTGTCTTTGCCTGTGCTGTTGTGAGTATTTTTGCCTCTGTGTTAACTCGCATGTCTTTGTGAAAGAACGAGTCTATATATAAGATGTGTGTATGTGTGTCAGACAAAAGAAGACTCCGTCTTTGTTCACCAGGACTGTGTATCTGCCGGTGTGTATTTGAGACTTTATGAACATTTGTGTGCATCTAAGTGTGTGAAGAAAGGAAGTGATATGGAGAAAGATGGAGACACACAACACACATGCTCTCTTTTTCACCTAAACAGAGGCGTGGAGCGCCTTGAAAACATGCATTAGCGCGCTATCTCAACAATTCCACCATGAAATCCCTGTGGGCGCAGGATGAGATGGTTCCAGAGCAGAGTGGAAAGTGCAAACCAATATATCCAACCTGAGCAGTGTGAAGGAAAATCTATAGTTTCTTTATGGACAAATCCAACTAGCCAGAAATTTTTTACCTGAAATCTGTCCCCTCTGGCAGCAGGTGAGGGTTCACGTCTAGATGGCTCTCTTCGCTTTTCAGACGTCAGAGTGTAGACGCTGCTTGTGAATCACAACACGCAGCGATAAGTGCATTTGCCTTTGCAAAATAGGGTATCTGCTGTCTGAGAAATGGTGACATCTTATCTGCTCAAGTGTTTCATGGCATGGAAGCTGTCAAAAAGAAATACAGACGAATTAAATGTTATACTCAAAACAGAACACTTGAAATCATAATCTGTGTTTTAAATTGCATCAGACACGCTTTTTACTAAACTGTGAATCTTCTCTGAGGGATGTCTTCTTTTTTCCAACTTCAGTCTTCGCCAAGGAGGTTATGTCTTCACCTGTGTCTGTTTGTTATTTGGCTGGTTTGTCGGCTGGATTCCACAAAAACTACTGAACAGATTTCCACAAAACTTGGATGGAGGGTGGGTTTCGGCCCAGAGTAGACTTTATTAACTTTTGGTGAGCAAGGGACGGATCCAGGATTTTTTATTTTTTGTCTTATTATAAACAAAGACACAAGAAGAAAAGAGTGCACAGGCAAAACACTGCCCTTCACCTGTTGTGTATATTCCCTTCATGTCTGTGACATATTCTGCAGATACAGACATTAAAACTGTAGTAAAACACTGGTACGACGTCGATATGACTGTCGACAGGTCGTTTTCAGCTCTATTTTGCAGAGAACAGCGCTCATGTCGCAGCAAAAACAGGCAAGACTGAATCTTTACACGATACGCCTGTAATAAGCATATTTTAAATATAGGCGCTCTACTGAGTGCCTGTCCAGTTTTCATTGTTTTAGCTGTCGTCCCTGTGAAGCATTTTACTCCCCGAGTATGCATGTGGGGATGCAGTCGTGTTCTGAGATCAGACACACTTAGCTGGTGTATACTAAGCTAGCTAGCTTACAGTCTTAACGTCTGAATTGTAGCTATGTTGGCTGTTTGGAGTTAATAAACACAGTCTAACACTCCAGCCCTCAAATTCATGCAAATAACTCCAAACACACCTTTCTTTTAGTCATGTTGCCATGTTTGTCAAATCTCAACTAATAACTTTATGATAGTTTTTCCCCTAAATCAAATATAGTGTGTTCTGTGAAAAATTGATTTGTGTTGAATGGAGATGCTTTTTGACCGGTTACATCTAAAACCCAAACTAGATAAGTTCTACAAAGTTCATGATAAAGTATAAATCTATTTGTCTGACCTTTCCTTTATTGCTTGCACGTATGTCAGAATGTGTTGTTTTCATCTGTGCCATCTCAATCTGTCAATCTCCGATACTACACGCCCTCATCACTCCTTTCATGGTTTGAACGATGCAAACATTAGACCTTTTAAAAACGTAAGCTGAATCAATAAGCTGACTGAACACTTTCTCCTCCAAAGCAGTTCCCATCATGCCAATAAATCCTCGGGAACGCAGAAAAACACCCTCTGAAATATCGACGAAAATACAATCAATCCATTCTGCCATTTAGAGAATGTCATGTTCTCAGGCAAGATTAACCTTTATTGCTCAAAACAACGCCACACCACTGTGTTTAAGTAGGAATTATTGTTTTGTTCCACTGAAGATTAGATGGCAATTTATTTACACACCTATAGGCAAAATCCACAGCAACACAACTTAAAAGTCCTTTAACCGGGGGGCTTTATTGAGTTATGTGAAAAGCAGACGCTCCCTCATTAATTTGACAAAGTATAATTTTGCTTTCAGGCTATATAGAGTTATTTTTATTCTGTTGTCCTGTAATGGTTTAAGTACTGGACATGTTGGAACAGAGCCAGAGACTGACGCAGCTCCGCTAATGGAAGCAATGTGTTAATTGCTTTGGGAGACTCCAGCAGCAGCCTCGATGTTCCTTTGGTTGAGTGCAACAAGCTTTTAGTTTACAGTTTTACATCAAACTGCTCTCGTTCAGCTTCCACTCATGGTTCTCTGTGAAGATTTAATGGCGTTCACCTGCTCCGGGATCTCCTTCCATATGTTGTTTTGGAGAGGGCGCACTTCCACTGATTCTGCTGCAGAATGTAAAACATCTTGTCTTGTTTGACTGTGCTCTTTAAATATGTTGTTTATCTTTTTATTATCTGTATCTTTCTCCATATATTTTGTGACATGACGTCTGACAAGCACAGCATCTCCGGCTCTACGTTCATGACTTCTTGTCTGATTTTGCAGAAGTTTTCAGCAGATTTTTTTGTTCTGATGTTTTTAATCATCTAATTGAATTACCTAATGACGGATGACCTGCAGCTGTGGGACTGTCAGTGGGATTTATCAGATGAATGCAGACTGCTAAAGTTAAATCACTAAACTAAATTGAAGAAGGTTTGAGGCCAAAACGTTTGAGCTGCCTTCGTTCCCACTGTGATAATAAAAACTGTCAAAGTACTCTCCGTGAAGCCTTTGGACCATTTGCACACCTTTCCTCCACTTTTTATGACAATTACTTTGATTTAATCACAACCAGCTGACACAAGGAGATTGAGTGTGTTGCCTGAAACTCTTTGCACAGTGCTCAACCAGTGGGTTAGATATCTGACGACATAATAACCCAATCTCCATGCAGCACGAGTTCTTTCTCAAGTTACCTCACTGCCATCGAGACCCAATAATGTTTTATTACACTAATTTTAAAGCTCGAGTCAGCCCAGTCGCCGGGATAGAATATTTGCAACTAATGTTGATACGTTCACAGTTGTACATGTTATAGGCTATGTACCATATTGACATGTCTACAAAATGTGTCATATCACGTTCGCAGTACCTGTTTATGACCTGACCTGGAGTTAAAGGTGACAAGGCTGTCAAGGCAGTGACCGTGTTTGCACGACAGGTGTTTTTAACAAGATCTTGGGACATTTCAAGCCAAAACAGGTCTTTTAAGTCATGACCTAATGTTTTCCTAACCCCGACCAAGTGTTTTAGAGCCTAAACCTAACCAGAGCACTGTGTTGATCCAACAGAACTACACAGAATTGAACCTAAAGATACGTAAGGTTGCAACAAAAAAAAATACTTTGCCAACATTTATCCTGGCAAGTGGGTCGGTGGAAGAGCAAAATATGGACGAAAAAACTGCAAAACAGCGACATTGTGTTTTCCTTGCAGCTTAAAAGTAGCAGCTGGGAACAGCACAAGTGTGAGATAGAGGTCACCCATTGACAAACACCATGGTCTCATTTATTATAATTGTACCCATGTAATGACAAAACACTGTATTTGTTCTACACCACCACAGTCATAGAATCTGGCCTTGATATAATAACTAAAAGTGGTTTGTTTACATTTTCAGAAAAAAATCAACATCATCAAGGCTGGACCTTAATTGTGTTGTGTTAATCAGTGCTGTACCTTCATCCTTCATCGTTTTCTGATGGCTAATTAAATGTTTTAGAAATGTCCCCTTTGCAAATTTACGAAGCCCTATAATTGTGACAGGAGCAAAGGAGGAAGTCAGGTGACATTGAGCAACAAAGTTTGCTCCAGGAGGAGGTCTTGGTAAAGACTTCCCCCTAACCTTAGGGAAGTAGTCCTCTTTAACCCAAACCATTATCTTTCCCTCAACCTCACTTAACTTGAGTCACTTTTGCAACAAAACCAAACCGAAATCATAGCGTTGTCACATCATTAAACTGATTTATTCTTTACTGTGATTTGTAATGGCTCTTACAAATCACACATTTATGTTGTAAAAATAGCACTGAAGAGTCAAAGACAAGCAGACCAATAAAGTTCAATAAAAAGCTAACCAAAGTTGTTTAAGCTGAACCGGAGATATGATTGTTTTTATTGCACACATTCTGCCAGTAGCGGCTAATGTAGCCTCGAGCCGCTAGCCTCAAGCGAATTTGACGAGCGGGCATCAGAGGTCTGGTAAACTCGCTTCTTTATAACTCCACACCTCCTGACTTTTTCATTGTCAGACTTGTAGTCCCCGAGCAACCCCTGACTTAAATGTCATCACCTGAGGCGATTCATCAAATCTCGTGCAGCTCTCTCTGGATTCACAAAAGGATTTACACACAGCTACAATGTATGCGGTAGATAATCTCCAACTACTGTGAGCAAACTTTGTGTAAAGTTCTCTTTTGATAACCTGAAGACATTTTGTTTCGCTGCAACTGATAGTTCCTGGATGATCCGACATAGACATGATGATTGACAAGGCATAGAATAGCAAAAATAGAGCAGAAATATTGGTGAGGTGACTGCATTCATTGTCCAGGCTCACTGAAAATCTCAAAATGACAGCCATCTCATGCAAAAACATTAACAGTTGGGCAGGTAAGAAGCATTAAAGGATTAGCAGAAGGAGAGAAAATACAAGTTTTTTGTGAAATCGGCTTGGATCAGACGCAGCGTTCCTTCAACCCACACAGCCATTGGAGGCCGTATGATGCTACAGATGAGTCTTAAAACCGATCATAAATTCTTCGGAGGACACAATCCACACTGACCTTTTCCTCTCCCCCCACCTCGCTCTCCCTCTGTTTCTCCCCTTCACACACTGACTGCCTCAGTCGCTCATTAATTCTCCAGTTTTATCGCGCTGTCTCAATCTCTCACTTTCTCCCTCACACATAGTCAGACTTGTCTCATTTTTGTTCTCTCGCTCCCTGCTCACCCTCCCCACCTCTTTGCTCAAACACACTCACACTTTACTCGCTCTATCCCCTCTCATACACCTTCGCTTTTTTCATTTTTTCACTTCTCCCTCTTTTGCTGCCCCATTTCAGTCCTTCACGGTTGCACCAGTGCTCTGAAGGGCCCGTGTTACTGACACTCACCGAGGGTGGTCATGCTAACAATTTTTTTGTCTCAAGTGACCTCTGAAGAAGAAAAGCCTGAAGCTGACTATCCAATCTTTCCCACTCGCTCTCGCTCTCTGTCTCTCTATGGGGCCAATTTAGCTCCTCACCACCAGACTGACCACAACTGCGTGGCAGGCAGCTGGAGACAGGGGAGGTATAGGATCATCATTATCACCCAAGCTGCAAAACCAGAGCTGACGACACATTTTACCTGCTGCTATGAACCTATGTGAAGCTGACGCCTCAGAGGGCTGCTTTTACTGTCCTGAGGTTCATTGAGTTCGAACTTCAGTTGTGTCCTTGGATCGGGGTTTATGTAAGCCAGCCGGTATCCCAAATATCTGATGGGAAATAAGCCAAATATATACATGATTCATTAAAAGCATATTAAATAATCTAATACTGTTTGACCTAAGACAATTTAAATACACATTTTTACTATGCAAAAGTTTGGTTTTGCCTTTGCTGTTCACTATTTAGTCATGTGCAGTGTTTTTTTTTTGTTTATTGCAGAATAAATGTTAGCCAAGTACGTTTCTGCACAACCACAAATCGGTTAAAGCTGGACGTTTCTTTATGTTGGTGGTCTGGTTAGGTTTAAGCACAAAACCACTTGGTTAGAGTTAGGAAAGCACAGGAAATGGTCAGACACCGTTTTTGTGTCCACAAAATGGACGGAAAGGTCTCCACGGCTCCTTTGAATAACACCTGGTTTTGTCGCCATAAACACTCTGGAAATGTCTGCAGGTGTCCAGTGGTGTGACTCGAACTGCGTATTGTCTGTCTGGCAGCCTTGTTGCCTGGTATTAACGCCACCGCCTTCCTGTCCACCTCCTGCTGCGACAAGTAGGTCAACTTAAGACATGTCTGTGGTTTGCAGAAAAGTTAACTGCTAATAGTATATCCTGGCAAAAAAACCTGCACTCTGGCTCGAGTTAACCCGACTCCAAAATGTCAAAGGCGGAGCAGACATCCCTGGCATCCCTGGACCTGTTCTATAAACAGTCCCCTTTAATTAAATCAAGCCTAATCCAGGATCAGACAAAACATAATTACATCCACTAGATCCAGATTCTTATTTGCATCGGCATCAAATTGTTCTCACTTTTTTTCATATGGATCTACGCATTAGTTTCTGAGAAATGAAAAAAGTCTTGCAATGTTCAAGAAAATGAGAAAAAAATCCTGAATCACCAAAAGTTAATGGGGTCTATTCTGGGACGAGAGCCACCTGCTGTCTCAGTTTCGAGGAAGTCCGTTGTGTAGTTTTTGTGTAATCCTGCTGACAAACCAACAAACAGACATGGGTGAAAGGCAAGAGACATTAGTAATATTGTCTTTGTACTGTTTCCAATTAGGAAATAATCCTTTTCTGTTTAATTTGTTTTCCAGTTTCTCAACATTTTTGGGATCGTGGTCGTGTTCAGTGATGTTGTCTGACAGCATCTCACTGGCTGCTAAGAAAGCATTTCCGCAACAGTAACTTGAAGACATACACCTCTCATTTTAAATTCAAGCTCAAGCAAATTTACAGCAACTAATACCAACCACCAATCACCGAGTCAAACAGCAAATCCAAGTATAGCAAATCAAGTCATCTGCGTATGCCAGTCTTCATCCGTGAAGCTGTCGCTCACTCATCCTTCACCATCATGCTGTACAAGCAGGCACGCTCCTGTCCGTGCTCATACACTGAACAGTATGTGTAGACAAGCATGATTAAATGCAGGCGCATCCACACAGAATTACAGCATCTGTTCATAACACCATTATATATGTGTTTATCACCTGTTATCTGATCCCCTCATTCACCTGTTCATGTTGCAGTTGTGCTCGTGTGAGAGTGCAACACGGTGACAGACGGCGAGCGGGACAAAGAGAAAGGAGAAGAGAAAAGTAAGAGGTGAAAATGGTTTGTGTACAGGGTGAAGCTGGATAATAACCGTGTTCTTATCTCTGCCCCGCCGCGCCGTGAGCCCCCAGCCTCGAAAAAAAAAAAGCAACAACACAAGGCAACAAGCTGCTCCGGCCTCCCTGTGATGGAGGGAAATTTACGACCACTGTCACCGGGATTGTGTTTCTACAGGTCACAGCACTCTGTGACCTTCACCATCTTCAGCCCGTGGATTGTCAACACAAAGCTCCATTGGCCTGACATGCACAGACGCACACACACACACACACACAAACATCCTCACTCGCATGCTTCTTGGCCGTTTTGTGATACGAAGCTATCAGCCATCAGCAGCTCGTTCTGTCTTACAAAAAAAAAAAAAAAAAAAAAGCTGTCGGTTTAAAAAAACTCCTGGCTGGAGCGTATCAGGGAGAGAGGAGGGAAACAAACATCGTCAAATGACTCATCCAAAACACACAAACATGATATCACAAAATCACAAAAGCACTGTATAATGTAGTAAATAATGGTAACTACACTCTGTAATGTGTAATTATACTTTAGAGCTGCTGTAAGTGATATATTTTAATTACAATCAGAGTTAAATAGCTCTGTATTCCAACAATAATCACTGTTATGAGTGTTCGGGCAGTAACCCATGTCTCTCCTCCTCCTGCTCAGAGAGAAATGACATTTTCTCTCTGAACTATTACCACTCTGCATTCATGTGGTGGCGTAGACAGGAAGGAGGGGATTGCTAATGGACGGGAAGTTAGCTGAAACGATAACAACGCTTACAGCAGCTTTAAGTTTCAGGTGATTCATCGGGGGGAAATGTAGACTACTGTACATACATTGCTGAATTTCAGCTGCAGGTTTCCAAATTTCTAAATTTGGACCAGTTATTGGTATCTATGATGTTGGTAATCAACCCACTGCAATAAATGTTGTATGGTAGCAGGATTAAAGAGACAGGAGCTAAAACAGAAGAGGGAATAAAGTGCATGTAAAGCATGTAAACCTGTTCTAGTAGTATCCCAAAATAATATTATGAACCTGAAAATGAGCATAAGCCTCTTTTAAAACCAACTGAGATTGAAATTACTTTAAAATGCTCCTCTCAGACCAATGGGGTGATGTCTCAAACATCATGACTCATACTGGTATTGTTATTTTTTTAATCATATGATCCCTTCAACACAGTATATTCAAATACTAGTAACAGATTTCATAACAAGAAATAATAAAAAAAAAAAACTTAAATTAAAAAGCATCTGGTCAAACTGTCAACATTTCAGTCACCAGTGGATAACGAGACTTATATAACCTCTGTTATCAGTTGATGCTGAGTGTGTGTCTTTTTAGGATTAATGTTCTGCTGCACAGGGAGCGATGTGTGTAATGTTTTCTTCAGCAGTTTAAAATATACAGCAGCGGGTTGTCTGGAATAAACAGAGGCATTTTAATCGACAAGAGACATCTGGGCAGTGCAGTGCAATTTAAGACATTTAATAATAAACAGCAAGCTCAGGCAAAGGTAGACGGTGAGCCTCTTTTCTCATTATCTTGTTTGGGAATCACTAAATGCATCAAAGCAAAAACAATCCCAGGCATTTATTAGCATCTTCTCCTCGCTCAAGTATTTTCAAGGAAGTATGAAGGTGTCGTGCCTGCAGGTACTCGTACACCACGGACATTTTCAGGGGGAAATTTCCCATGTGGAACAGGACCTGGACAAGCTGGCTGCTGATGGCCTGCTTCAGGTTCACACACCAAAAGGTAAAGTGGAGAAAAACGGCAATCATCAAGTACAAAACTGTCGAGAAGATTTATGGCACAATGCTTGTGGTCAGGAGTAAAGATTTAAAGTTTTGGACTGGAGATGTGTGTGCACTTTGAACACAAGAACAGTCAAACGTCCCTTTTTCCCAACAGTTTTGTCCTTCAAACGGTTACCTTGAAAAAAGAAAACAGGCCAAAATGTCCTAACTTTTCAAAGACAGCTCAACATAATGATGATAACAGCTTAAAAGAAGGATTATCTGGAAGTGGAGGCCTCTCTGGATTCCTCTCATGACATCTCACTTGATTCCTTACCTGAAGAAAAAAATGTCACCGTCTACGGCTCACCAGGAAACAGGCTTGTGCAGGTCCAGGTATTTTTAACCTTGGCGATGGCTTTCTCCCTATCTATAGTGACAGCTACAAGAGCACAGGAGAAAACATGCTATCACCTGACAAGAGAAAGAAGTCAAGGTACAGTAGACGGGCCGGGCCAAGCAGGGAGCAGGAAACGAAACTGCGGTGGGTTGATTGGTAGCGACGGTAGAAAAGAGGCATGTTTTGTCACATCGATTTGTTGGTGTGATTGTTTTGGTACTTGATATATGACCAGTCTGTTTTGCTCCCAACACTGAACCCAATATACATTTTAAAACTTTAAAAGCAACTGATGATGCAAGGTGAGTGCAAACAGATTATGTCTGAACAACATGACAAGGTGAACAAATTCCCGCCTTTCATTGTGATTAATTGGATTTCTTTCCTCCAGTTTCTTCTCAGGCTGTTTCTTCTCTCCACAGAGATGTGTGGATAAGGTTGTTGCAGCTGTTCAAGTCGTTGTAAGTCCGCCTACACAAATAACAAAACTTCTTACTTTCATCAGTGTGAAGTTAACTGCACCTACTAAATGCTATAGCAGCTTTGACGTGAACTGAAAATGGGATGGATGGGTGACTCCCCCGTCATGAACACAATGTCAGGCTAAATGGATGAAGTTAAACGAAATGGCAATTGTGTCTAATTACCAGGCTCATGTGTCAAATGCCTATGCGTCCAACTGAAGCCCTCTTCATACGAGGCCCGATGTTAAACTGGCGGCTCCGAAGAACAGACACCTAACTTTTTCTTTGAAAGCTGCAGGTGTTTCGACGGATAAATCTGACTCAAACTCCCCTTCCTTCTCCCTTTTCCTTTCTTTTCTCCTTCTCTATCTCCTGCTGATGAAAGAGCACCTTCAGACTGCCCACAAAAGATCCTATTTGTTGCCGCTGTTCCACACTGTGAGCGGTCTTTGTTTGAAAGTAGTCTTTCCATCAGGGCTGTACAAAAGACTGCTTTACAATGTGGTATAGGAGGAAGACGGAGATTTAAGGGGAAAGAGAAGAAAAAGAGCCGAAGAAAAACAGACAGAGGTGAAGAAAGCGGTGCGTAAAAAAGGGGGAGGAAAGAAGGGATAAAGGGAAAAAACTAGAGGCGAGATTGGGGCCCCTTGGCACTCCTGAGCTCAAAACGCTTTCTATTATCTTTGGTGCTGGTCTGAACAAAGAGGTAGGGAGAACAGGTTGGCTCTGGACCCCGGGGTGATTTAATACGGGAGCTTGAATCAGAGCCTGCAGATCAATGACCACACAGGGGAATAGGAGACATTTTTTTCCCTTCTCTTTCTCTATTTGAGGCAAAAGTTGATTTTATTTCTCTGGTTTTTAAGGCTGCATCCAACCAGGACCAAGACAAGTCCTCTGCCTGGGGCTGAAAGAAATCTACTCATCCAGCCATGATGTGGACAAATATTGCAAGACAAACTTGATTTTACTTGTTGACCGGAGAGCTAAAGCCTCACCTGCTTCATTTATTCACATTTCTAGGACTCCTCTGAAGTCTCCAATTGAACTCAACTGAAAAAAAAAGGAGTCACAGAGTTCAAGCATCTGGTAATCAATCTGACTCTGAGTTACATGGTTTGCTGGGCATGGGAAAAGTTCAAGTTGATTTTTTAAAATGTTTTTTTATCTATTTATATGTATATACTGTCAGCACCAAAATAAAATTCCCTTTCTTTTTTGGCTGCAGAGAAGAGAAATTATCTGCATGGCATGACTAAGTGGAAACAAGAGAGCATGTTTTTTTGTAATTTGGCTGAATTGGGTCAGGCTGAGTACACTTTGTATTCAGTCTGATTCGATTGGGTAGGGTACCTCAGTGGATCTGAGTGGACTCAGCTCTGACCACATTGTACATCAAAATCATTGCGAGAGAGTTTGTTTTTTGAGGCGAGATGAGCTGTCAAGGTCAGAAGAAATCTCTTGTATTTGCTGCTGTTTTTTGACCGTGGATCCTCATTTATTGGTGGAGTACCGCTCCGCTGCCGGTGTTGATGTTCTCTTTCTGTGTGAGTCAGCTCTAGTTCATTAGATCAGGTCGAATTATCTTTGGCCCCGTGTGGTATCAGGCCGACTGTCCTCAGATCCCTTTGTGTTGGATTCCCTTTTATTGAGAATTTTCGCTTTTCCATGTGTCCATTTGAAAACCGGACAGAACCGGCAAATGTGAAAATTAAGAAAGTGTTCACCTCGTTCACGATCTTAGATTAGGATGTTCGAGTAGAATTAAAACATTTGCCGCATAGCACTAAACACAAAGTGCTGCTGATGCCTTGGACACCCTAGATGACTTAGATCGCTGTGCTGTTCACACTAAACAGCTTTCTGTCTGGTAAGCAGGAATCTTACAGTATTTGTGGTTTGCACGCTACATGACTGATCAGAAAAAAGGGTCACACATGCGAGACGTGACACGGGAATGACGCGGCCCGAGTTGTTTCTGCACTGATTTGCAGTCAAAAAATAAAAAAGGATAAGACAAGAACATGAGTGAGGGAACGGATTAGGATGCGTGGGCAGCAAGAATCATAACTGGATGCTCATATTATGGTTCAGCAGGGACGACGCGGTTACAAGTACTGAAAAGCTTTTGTGTTTTTGGAGAGGAGGAAAGATGTCTGCCGTCACCGGCTGTCGCTTGTTCTTACCTGTTGATGACTCAGCCAGCCTTTAAGCCGGCTAGGTATCCAGCGTGAGCCAGTGACGCATTGGCGAGCTGTCGGTGAGGTCCTGACCTGGATGGTGTCTTTGAACAGTTCACGGTGAGCGTCACACATGGGAGCGAGTTGTGACTTGCCTTGCCTTGAATCTCCAAGAACTGTCAGGACCAAAATCCTGCAGTCTGAACATGGGTGAGTGATGAGAATGTCATTGGTTTGTGACTAAATACCTACCAAGCTAACTGTTGGATAAATTTATACTGAGCCGATGAAACTGCTCAAGGAAAAGTTAAGAAATCACCAAAGTTCATCCCGGCAACCTGTGTAAAGTCAGCACCGTTGTCTTGTTTCTCACATTTCACTGCTTATGTCTTTATTCTTATCTGCACTTGCTCATGTATGTTGTTACAAAGTTGTCCTGTAATGTATGGTCATGTCCGTGTTTGCTTGTTGTTGTGTTGCTTGTTTTGCTTTGTTGCACCCAAATTTGCTCTGCTTTTACTGCAATTGACTCGCTTTGCATCCAGATTTTTGATTTGAACTTGTTATTGGTCAGTCTGGACCAAAGTTGCACACTACTAGAAAGGTTGAAAATGCCCACAGTTCTATATTACCGTTTAATTTATGTAATTACTAAATCCACAACACACACAATGTACCTCCTTTAAAGAATTTCCATTACAGCCACTTTACTTAAACGCTGTTATTTCCGGTGGCTTGTGACACTAATCTGTCCGTACAGTGAGCGGGGATGATGATCCACTCTCTGTAAACTAACCTTTATTTATCAGCCATTAAGAAAATTATATTTCTGCTCAAGTTAACAAACAGGCTAAAGTTCCTCCTCTAGCTATCAACAGAGGGCATCTTTCAAATCTCCTCTAATGAGTTAGCCTTTCCTGACTCTTTGAATCAGCCTGTCGAATCAATGATGGGAGTCTTAATACACTACAATGGTCTATGGATTAGTGAAGGTATTTAAACATTGGCTTTAATTAGAGCTGTGCCTTTAATGCCTGGAGTGTTTGACTGCGGCTGGCCGGTCCAGAGGAGGCGTGGAGGACATGACGAAAGTGAAAAGCGAAAGTGAAGAGAAATGAGGGGAAAAGTGAAAAGGAAGTCCTGTGGTGATGAATCAAAGTCACCTTGTGGAGGTCTGACCACTCATTAGGCTGAACATGGCGGCCTTTGGCCTCTCATCTCTGAGATACATTTGTCCTGTTGCCCCAGAAATTAATGAACCGAGTCGTTCAAAACCGTCTTTCAGGTTAGGTCAAAACTTTTTTTTAACTAAATGTACAATTATAAAACAAGGTTGCCCTCAAAAGAAAAACATTTATTAGGAAAAATTAATGACCTATGGTGTGTTTTTTTGACTAGGGACCTCTTGTGGTCTTTAATATACTGTCGTCACTCACAAAGGCAGAAGTAGCTTGACATTGTTATTCTGCTGCAAAACTACCCAGATGAAGTCAGGGTGGATGTGTGGGTGACTTTGACATCAAAGATTGCAGTTTGCAGTCTCCGACCAACATTCAGCCTTTGTGCCTTTTCAACCACTCCTCTTTTAAAAACCTGACCATGATCTGTCCCTGAACTTCCATAAACTGAAGTTACAAAACTGAGTTTTTATCATTGTGTGTTAATAATTTTGAATATTCAACTAGATATGGTGCTTTTTATTATAATTCACCAGACCTTTATTCCATTTTAAAGATAAAATAGACTAGCTTTCAATATGAATTAACCCCATGTTTACTTAATAAGATAAAACAGCAACAGTAATAACTGCAGTTACACGTGGCCAATATTGTCTCAGTCTATTACGGTGCTCAGAGCTACATAAACTAAATAAATAATGAACACTGGAGAAACTGCTGTCTATCGATTACAACTGTCGGGGCGAAAGGTGGAAAAAGGTCTCAGGTATTGGAACATCATGAACACCACTTATGATCTCCATTTATCTCACTTGGTCTTGCTCTGTTTAACATGCTGCCATAATGTAATCAGCATCGTCCTGGAAATGCTCCCTGTACAGCGACATGCACAGTCTTTTATCTGTTTCGTCAGCTGCGAGTCACACCGAGGAATCTAATCAATCCAATCTGGCACGACAGAGTTTGATGTACGTAGGCTGTACAGTAGTAGCACCTGCTGAAGGGTAGGCTAGTCAGTCGAGAACATACGTCAGCAGTGTGTGCACGTCGTCCATCTGTGCCACTATACGGGTGAGCATGAAGCTAATGCTGCAGGCCTATTCGTTGGTTCATGAATGCACTTGCTATCTTTTTCAATGGCCATCTTTGAACCGCTCCCCTTACAGGACGACGTAGGACCGCTGTTTTGGAGCCCCGACCAAAGATAAGGCAAAGTTTCTTTCACATTGGTCATCTTGGACATCGCACAGTGTATACTGACCTTCAGGTGCACAGAGACTGAAGAGTTGTGGTGTAATAGCAGATGTTGATCTGTGACCTGGGTTGTCTGTTTTGTCTTTTCTGCCCTGATGTAATTCTTACTTTTTTTGACATTAGGTAGTATATAAATCATTTTCTCTTGAATAATTTACTCGTGTTGGATTCTGAAGTGTGATGGTGATGTCTCCCGGTTTGTCCACACGTCTAACTGCTTGTTTCAGAGCAACATTTCCTTAAATTACCACTTAGACAACTGTGAGGAACATTCATTGTCCCCAGAAGATGATTCTTGTGTTTTTGACCACCATTATCAGACCAAAGTTTCCACACTCGTTTCCATTTTGAACGCTAATTTAGCTTTCCTGCTGCAGCGTGGTCAGGGAAAAGTTTTACCTTTTCATACAAAATATATCAAACTCTAATCACCATACTTTGGTTGGCATGTAATTTGCTGAGTTAATTTGTGCTCACAAGGGGACAAACCCCCTTCAGATTTTAATATGTACATGGTGTCTTCCCCAGATCAAAGGCACATTACGTCCAAATCTCTAAGTCCTCAAAGCTTGGGGTATTAGACGTCCCGCAGAGAGAAAATGTGGATTAAAGAATAAACAGAAGTAGGAACACTCTCACCTCAGCTGCTGCACTCTAAGATATACATTCTAATAAAATAAAACAAAGGTTATATGCTTGTTTTCCCCCCCGTGGCGATGAGACAGTAATTATTTGTGCACCGTCAGGAATTCAGGTCTGTCTTTAAATCTGCCGAACAGAGCAGAAATGCCTTTAAACTTATCTTAAAAGAGCCGCCGCTTGTGTTAACCTGACTTGGAGGCCTCGCTAAAACATGGCAGTGAACTGTTCCCTTCAAAGTACCTCAGGACCACATGCAGGTACTCCCCAATGGCACAATATTGATCCCATCATCATCCCAGACCTTCCCCCGCCGGCCCGTCTGCCTTCATTTAAATGACCTCTATAAAGCATCTACATCTAATCTTAATTAGATATTGAAGTCCGTTAATTAAAACATTATCTCTGGCGAAACACAGCTGGCCAGTCTGACGAGTTAATCAATGAGGATGAGAGGATGCTGTCTGCTGAAAGACGTGAGGGTAGGAAAACCAAAACACACACTCCAGGCTCGAGTGTGTCAAATTAAACTGCTGAGAGGATCTGAGTTGCATGTTCTGCACTTCATTTTAAACTTCCAAGTCTCCTTTTTGTTATTTCTTGTTGAGTGTCTTCAGACAAACAACATGCACAGCTAGTTTGTTCCTTGTTCCAGATGAAGGCCTAGTCAGTGATATCATGGCAGAATAAATGTTGGCAATGTACCTTTTCTGCAAACCACGGATACGTTGAGACTTTACATTTCTTTATGTTGCAAGTTTGCGTTTCTTCTTTCTCGATTTTATCTTATGACAACGCTGCGCTTATGGCCTGGTTGGGTTTAGGCAAAAACCTCACTTGGTTATGGTTCGGAAAACATCATGTTTTGGCTTAAAATACCTGTTTTGTTCACCGCAATCCCTGCAAGAGATGTCCTGAGTTTTTGCAGAAACACAGTTGGAAATTGTCGTGAGCCCCCTTAAAAATATCCAGTGGTGTAGCACCTACAAATGTTGAAACCTGCTCACTGGCGTCGCAGCTTTCTCACCAGTGTCACTTTTAAAACCTTTAGAAGGTACGTATTGTATCTATCCACATCTTTCAGAATTTTTTTTTTCCCACAAAGACAAGGTATTATGTGGTGAGTTGCACATAACACATCTGATCTGGATCACATCTTGGTCTCCCTTTTCAATTAATTGCTTAATTTCTTCCTTGTTCTTTGGCTTATTTGCTGACTAACAGCTAATTGTCATGTAACTCTATTATTCCATACACACTCATCTCTACGAAGATGTGTATCATAAATACGTTATGACCGATCTGACCCTGTGTTACATTATACACAATTTTGAAGATAATGCAACCTCCAATGCAAGAAACACATCATGTAGGTAAGACTCTTCTCTAATATTTATGGGGACTTCCTGCCTGGAAAAACAACGTTGTAAATAATGCAGTTCAATCACTGAAATATTGTTGAAGCGTGTCTGTTCACAGACACTAATTTGATTGGATCTTCTGGCTGATTTGCCGTAAGTTTCCACAGTGTGGCTGCAATCTTTTTCTTTTGATGACCACAAAAAGACAACAGAGGGAAGATGGGCCAACCAGTGGAAATGCACCCTCTGGGATAAGCAACCAATCAACTCAAATTGAATCGTGGTTTTTAATCTGGGTTGCATTCTTTGAAGCAATCAATGTCAAAGTCGGGCAGATTTAACAGGTGAGCTCACGGGGAGACTCATTTAATCACATTGTACTTTCATCTTACACAACAACTGCAATCATCAGTCATTATATTGAAGAATTCAGCCCAGAGAAACTTGGGTCGGTGCTGTCAGAGAGCATCAAATATCATGCCTGTTGCCCTTATTCTTGTCAGCGTCAGAACTTTTGCTCAGGTTTTGATGTGAACCGATGCTGATTGGTAATTATTAGGCAGATGAAATGTCTTGCGGGCTGCTTTGTCTCACAAATCTGGGACTGTGTCATTCTCAGGCTGCCTCTCCTCTCTGCGCTTGACACATAGGACCTTTCAATCATAGTGATAAAATCTCTACCGCCGACAACCTCGGTATAAAAATCATTTAGCAGTCTAGTGATAACTATATTTTCGTCAGTTGCGCAACTGGTTGTGAAAAATAGATCAGACTCCCTCTTGATTTACTGTACTATCAAAGTATCTTTATGCAAAGCGCTCAATCCCAGACTGCCCACTTGAAACTGCCCAAAAGCCACAGTTTATAGAAAGAGAGGACAGTGAAAATAAACAAAAACTATAATGCAAAAACAAATGTATGCAATAGAATATGTGTGTTTTAAGAAAGTATATCGTTGGATTATAAAATGTGTATTATTCTGTCTTTTTCTGATATCAGAATTTGAATGTTTTGCATACTTTGATCGCATTTTCAGATGTTTTGAATGAAAGCCACCGTGTCCTCTTTTGTCTTGATGTAGGCATTGTATCGTGTGACTCATCTTGATGAGCTGTCATCCTTGAAATTAGGTAAACAGCGTCTGTAAAGGCGGCGCAGGTGTTGAGAAAGCAGACAATGATCTCAGCTCACAGCTCTGTGGCTTTTTTTTATGTGTGACGTTAAGAGGGTTCACATTTAGCTTTGCTTTTTTCATTCTTTGACTCTTAATGGCATTATTGTCGTTAATGTGACTTAACAACAATTCAGTGGATGCAACAGAAACGTGTATACAACCCACAGAAGCAAGAAACATCCTTGGTGACTAGACAATCCAATTAATTAAGCCTTAAAGTAGTGTAGTGCAGTGGATTTCAAGCAAGTTTACTGTATTATTTTGAGACACCTACATCTACCTCTACTTCTAATGTCTCTACAATTTATGCTTTTAATTATACAAAATATGTTCAACAAACTATGATGTATTAATTTAGATTAACATGGGTCCTTAGACATAAGACAATAGTCACTTGCTGGTAAGTTTAATAATTAAAATTTAAGTTATTAGAAGCCACAAGGCTACCAAGCGTACAGGTGTTATTGTGGCGACCAAAGCTGGCTATTTTTTGCAGAAATGCACTTAAAGCTAACATTTATTCTGGCATTGGGATGCATAGATACCAGCCACCTACTAAATACTACAGATTTCATGCCTTATTTTCTGGGAAATAAACGGTAATCTAAAAAAAATGCAACATTAAAGTAAACATCCTGGATCCGTTCCTTTATCTAGATCAAGTTTCCTGTCAATCAGTTCAGTAGTTTCTGTGTAATCCTGCTCACAAACCAACCCTCCAACAGACAAGGATGAAAACATAACCTCTGTGCTGGAGATAATCACAGTTTATAAAATGTTTATTATTCTGCCCAACGAGTACTTGTATCGGTTTGCGCTTTAAGTATATTTTGATGCTGACTTCTTTTACATGAATACAATTTAAATGGCTTTTACTGTCAGAGTACCTTCACGCTGTGGTATTGCTACTTTTACTTAAGTGGAAGATCTGAGTGCTTCTCCCATTTGAACAGCCAGACAGCCACACTCACACTGCGCTGCTATATTGCTGCAATGAAAGCTCTTCTGATTCCATTTTATGTTCACTTTTTGGCCTTTATATCCGTTTTCGTAAGCACCCCGGTAATAAAGGTGCAGATTGTTTTGCCCCGTCTACTGTCTCGCCATATGGCCTGATGGGAATGTGGAGTCTTCCTAAAAGCACTCATCTTTGAAGTGATAGTCCCTCTGTGTGTCTCCAGGGTGCTGCTCAGGTGCTACTCTTCTTCTTTCATTTCCCTGATATGTTCCGGATTTCAGGAAAATTACCACCCGTCCTCCTGACGGCAATTTGTCTGGCGTGACTCGGCGGCAGCCCCGCTCGCGCTCTGCTCCCTCAAACGTCGCCTGTGTTTCAGAGTGAAATCTGCAGAGCGAGTGCAGCGGTATGGATGGCTTTTTTTGATGGTTTATCATGCTATTCATTTGTAATTGTGGGCTTGATAAAGAGCTGTGGCACTGATCTCCCGTCCCCTGCGAAAATTAAACACAGCGCTAGCGGTGTGACTTGAAAAGATCCGCACACCACAAAAAGATAAAAAAGCTTCAACTGTTGTTTTTTTTTTTTGCTATTTTTAATTTTACGCTCACCGTATCTGTCCCCTGAGCTCTAACAGTAAAAATAGCAAAAAGGACTTTAAAGCCTTTTGTGTTTTCTGATGTGCAGAGTTTTCATTGATCTACTTGCACGAGGAACTGCTGGTTTCATGCACAGAAAAATGTGTGTTGAGCGCGGCTTTGTTAAAAATCTGTTTGTAGCATCTCGTAAATCTTTGCATATCAATCAACACTACTTCCTGTGTCATGTATAACGTGCAAATAATAAAAACTAACTTATTGTGATTTAAATAGAAGTCAAGTCTGGCTTTCTATATGCATTATTATTAACATTGCTGACTTCACTAGTAAAGTTAAGTACCTATATTCATATATAGCCTATACACTTCCATGCATGTACATCAACTGTGCACACAGACTGTGCACAAGATCTTCTGCATTGCAAAGATATAAAAGATGAGAAAATCTGTTCAACCGACCTGTTCTGAAAACTTCAAAAAGTATCTTTGAAGTCAGAGAGACAACAAGACAAATAAATAAATTAAAACACACCTCAAAAAGGAGGAAAAAACAGCTACCACTCTGCAGGCTGTCTTGGCCCGGTGTGTACTGTGATCCCAAGTTTGCTGCCAGGTGGTTGAATGCCCATTAGTCTCCCTGTCTGCTCTGCTCTGCCAGCTTCGGGCTCAACAGGCGCTATAGAGAGAATAAATTATGATCCACCCACGGGCTATCTGCCTTCTCCGGCCCTGACTCACCTATTTACACTAGCCTTGCACTCGGGGCAAATTGCATTTCCCCTTCAAATGTTTGCCTTTATTAATGTTGTGCATCACGGTAATTAATCTCCTCAACAAAGGTACCATCTGCCTGACCCAAAAAATGAAATTATGCTTTCCCGTCCTGTGATTAAGATGAATATCACACGTGCGGCGGAAAACAGCTTTAACAGGGGAAAAACAGAGAAAATGCTTGTTGAGAGATGAGCCAGCGCCCCTCGCCTGTCCTCCCACTTCTCCACCTCCTCCCTTACACTTTTTTTATCCCGTTTCTTCACCCAGCCTTCTGATCCACTACCTGAGCACACCTCTGCACTGCGGCAGCAATGGGGACAGATAAACCTGCACTAATGAAAATGAATGTTCCCACTTGGAGCCCAATAGAGTTCCATTATGAGGTTTATTTGTCGGGGGCAGGAAGCCAGGCTCCAGGATCAGTTTTACTTGGCTCTCTCCAGGCCTGCTGCGGTGAAACCGTAGCGCAGGCTAATCTAGCAGAGCTACTCTGCCCCAACCGGGTCCTCGTCGTGAAAACTGAAATGACTCTCTTGCTTTCTGTCACTTTCTTTCTGTTTTGTTTGGCTGTCTCTCTCTGCTCCTCCGCGGCCTCTCTTATCAAACTGAAAAGTCTCTTGCCATTGCTGTCTTTCTCTTTTTATTCTGTCTGGATGTTCCTCTCTGTCAGTGTGTGTGTCTCTGTTATTCTAACTCCAGCCCATCATCAAAAAAAAGAAGAGGGGAACAGATCAACTTCAAGAGCTTCATTCATCCGTCTTCATTATGTATTTTATGCTGATCAAATTTTGAACACGTTGGAGGAGCTGTGCATCTCATAACGGTGTTAAGACATTTTGTATATCTAAGTAAATTGGTAATGTCACCGGCGACGTCTCAGATACCACTAATCATATTTTGACATTAGGAAAATGTTCTGATGTTTAAAGTAGGCAGGTGTAAACAAAGAGAGCCTGTCATATGGTAATTATGTGTTGATAAATCATGCATCACTAGTATTATCACTGTATTACAAAGAGAGAGCCTGTCACAATCTTCAGCATATTTATATAATACATTTTAAATGTATTTACCTTTCCAGTGTGAAGACACTGCATACTCACAACCTGGTTAGAATTAGCAGGAGGTATAGGGACACTTTTTTCTTCTTCTTCATGTGTTGTTTAAAGGGACAGTTCAATCCAAAATCCAAAATACACGTTTTTCCTCCTGCCTTTTTTTTTTTTGGAGATATCGGCTGCAGAGATGTCTGCCTTCTTCTTTCCAATATAATGGAAGTAGAAGGCACTCAGCCTGTGGTGCTCAAAGCGAAAAAAATTAAAATGTTATGCGATGCTGTAACTTAGTTAGCCAGCCTCTCGTCCATGAGTAGATACGTGCTTCCTTCTGCACACTGATACAGTTAGCAGGTGTAGTTTGGTAGAAAGGAAATAGTTCCTACAGGAAAATGCTCACAAGCCGTGTGCCACCCAGTCCAGGATTATACTGGAGTCAAGTCAGACATCTCTACCATCAGTATTTCCAAAACTCAGAAATTCACACTAAAACAATGTAGATGGATAAATTGCACTAAGAAAATATATAGCACTGCTACATTTATTTTGGAACTATCCCTTTAAAAATACACATGAACACTCTGAAAATGTTAGAAGAACAAAAAACGGTAATATAACAACAATAAACTGTAAATAATTATATAATATCTCATAATAACTCCATACTTTTACACTGCACTAGTTTCCATTCACGTTACAGCTTATCACCGATACATCAGTATCAGTGTCTGTGGCGTCTGACAGAGCACAACTAAGGGACACGAGCCTGTCACCATAATGGGTTTAACTGCCCCTTTAAAGTACAGTCAGACCAATTTAATGTTGCGTTACTGTCCTCTGCTGTCGCTTCATCTTTCATTCTTTCCATCCTTTTTTGAACTACGGCATTTGCCAACTGCTTTCCTTCAGTCACACACTTCACACGGTCGCTTTTGAATAAGGACGTCACTTTTTTTTTGCACGTGCAGTCGAGCGTGAAATGCTGGAAGTCGAGGTTTGAAGGGAAGAAATGGGACGCGGTGTTTGTCGCTCTCCTGCCCTCCTCCCTCCATCCCCGTCCTCTTCTCTGTCCTGATTCAACTCATTCGTCATTCCACTTGAGTCATCTCTCTTGACGTAAAAGCATCTCTTCCTGCTGCTCTCGCTTGTCTTTTTTTTCTTCTTTATCTTCCTTTTATCTTCCTCTCTTTTTCTGGTGCCCTCCCTCGTTTCACCCCAGCATTCAGATCTCTTTAAACAGCTGAGGGGAATCTGCTGGAGCTCTTGTTACAGCTGTTGATCTAATAAAGACCCCTCGGAATGGCAGTGGAAACATCAAAGTCCGCAAATATAATAAAAGCCCCCGAGTGTATCGAACGGAGGCACCTTATTTTATTTATGAATCGAATTCACACTTCGCAGATATATATGGGCCACGCAGTTTAAACCCACAGGTGATGATGTAAACCAATTAGACAACTTTATGTAGCGCGGTGGAGGCGCAGCACGATCATAATGATCTCCGTGCAAACACATCATAATCATATGCAAAGAACTTCTTTAATTAATCACGTTTAGTAGAGTGATACAATCCCTTCGCCTTGAGCTATATTCTAGACCCTGGAGCAGTTGTTTACACACACACACTACGGCACACACACACACTTTCATCCTATAACCAGCTAGGATCTCGTCTTGCTTCATCCACGCACGGAGGGGAAACAGTTTCGAACGTTAACCGGAACCGCACATGCGAAAGTTACCATCTGCTGGCTGGAAACCATCCAACCCCAGCAGCCGAGCGTCCGAGCGAGTGGCTCCGAGCACCTCATCAGATCTCTGCAGCCTCGTCAATAATTCAGCGCTCACAAATCATTCATAGGACCGTTGCTTACGCCGAACACACCAGCAGTCGCACATCACTGCTTTGAGGAAGGACTCCAGCTCTCTTTTTTCGGATGATTTTATTTGTTTTTCCTTCCACGTCCCTTAATAAGACATCATGCTTGACGGAGCAGGAAGTGGCGAGCAGCGCCGGAGTCAGCAGCTAACCTGAGTTTGAACCCAGCTGGGAGGGAAAAATGTTGCTGGGCAAGCTTAGAGGGAGTTGTGTTCTGCTGCATGTGTGACACGTACCGGCAAGAAACACTCATGCATAAGCGTGTAAAGGTTTCCATACTGTGTGTGTTTGTACTGTATGCACTGCCACACGCCTCTCATGTGTTATGGGAAAGGAAGAGAAAGTCTGCACAGAGCGAGCCGGGTGTCACACTTGGATGCGTCCAGCTGTGATGGTAATAGGAATGGGCAGAAATCTGAGGCAGACGCTGCTAATGGTTCTCTCAAACTGGGAGGGATGGTGACCCCAGTATCACTCTCAATGTGTGTGTGTGTAACGCAGATCTGCTCTCATTTTACTCTCCGGCAGACTTTCACACTCTTTATCCACGCCACCTTTCTTCCCCGCTCTTATTCCTCTTTCGGTATCTCCTTTCCTCAAGTCCTTTATCAATCTCCACCTCCCTTTCCATCTCCGTCTCGTCCTCTCTCACCTCTACTCTCCTTCCTCCTCGCTCTCTGTAACCTCGCCTTCGCTGCCGTTTCTTCTTCTTCCGATCACTGTCTCGCCGCGACATCTTCTTGTGGTGCTCCGTCCCTCCTGTTCATTAATCTTGACTCAATCCACCATTACCTTCCTCGGCCCACTTCATTTCCTCTTTGTTTGTTTTCAAGAATGGAAACAGAGCGGGGGAAGGCGCAAACAAGAAAGACGTGGGAGACATGATATATATGAGGCGACTAGGCTCGGTTAAATTTTTCAAATTCACATCTTCCTCCTTAACGGAAACAACTGCTGAAGGCAAATAAATAAGATGCTGATTTAGTCTTTGTTGACCAAATGAAAGCTGTGTTTTAATGGTCAGTCTTCATCTCCCCTGTAGAAGCCTGGAAGACGGAGTCGAGGCTGCCGTTGAATGTCTTTTCCTAAACACCTTTCCTTAACTTCGAAGGAAAACGTCATGAGTTGAAGGAAAGACATGAAGGAGAATTAATAGACTTCGTAAAAGACCACCGCCGTGCTAAGAGAAACCAACTGCAGTTAGACCAGAGCAACGACAAAGACTTGTGGAGCAGCATTATCTCCTTTCCCTGTTTAAAGAATGGTCCGTCGTATCCTATGCTGAAGGAGATAAGACAGTAAGAATTGAATCACCTCTAGCATTTAGAGAATTCGACCAGCTCTTATCATTGGCTGCCACTGAGCTACTTCCCAGTCATCTCACTCAGTTAGGAGCCTTCCTCAGCAAAGACGACTATTCGACTGCAGCCGTAGTCTGACTGGACGCTAAGTAATGTAAAGTGAAGTCAATCAGCCAGTCTCTTTCTTACTGGGTTCAGAATCCATCACACCACATGTAATTTGAAAGATTTATGCAAAGCAGAAAACAAACTTCATTAAAGCAAAGTGAAAACTGGTTTGGCTAAACTGATTACAACACCTGTGGTGGAATTAGTGCGAGGTGTACTTTTGGATAGATGTGGTGAAACCAAACAAACCCAAAACAAAACATTTTTTTTTGCTTTTTCACACATAATAACTGAATAGTTTACTCTGTGATGAATAGAAAATTGAGATTTAGGATACTACGTGTTGTAAAAAGTACCCAAAAGTCATACTTGAGTAAAAGTAAAGGTATTGTGTTGTATTTGTACAAAGTATTATGGTATAGTAAGTCATCAAAAGTAACCAGTTATCAAATCACTCTGGTGGATAAAAAACTACGACATTTGCCCCAAAAATGTAGTGAAAGTATAAAATAGCAGAAAATGGAAAGTACAGGTTCCTCGAAAAACAGTGGATGAGTTGCGTAAATGAATTTACTTCCAACATTTTAACGTCCGCTTTGTTTTCCCTGCCACGTAATAACTCTCCTGTCATTTCAGATGCTGCCACTCCCTCCTGACCAGCAGTAGCCTCCTCCACCTGGCCGATCTGCACACCTGTTCCCACTCTTCCATCAGCCCTGAAACATATATGCTAACCCAACCCCATTCACACTTCACCAGATTGCTTCAGCCTTAGTGTTACAGCCATCCACTCTGCCTCTTTGTCTCCACCTGCCCATCAGACTTCTGCCTCTCAGCCTGACCCCTTTCGAATCAGTTTGTTTCTACCTGCAGGCCTGGTTCTGGACCACGAGTAAACACGAACTTTTAACGATCCTGTCCGTCTCGGAGTGTCTGGGTTCAAACTTGTTTTTGTTTCTCTGTTGAGACGATTTGATTAAAAGAACTATGACTGGATCGACAGATTAGCTGGCAGTTAGATCCGAATCAAATACAATATTGACAAAACCTTCTGTGTGTTTCTCGGGGACACTTCAGTCAGACTACAGTACACTTGAGGACATAAAGAACATTTACCA
Organism: Pagrus pagrus; assembly: GCF_965226575.1. NCBI lineage: Eukaryota > Metazoa > Chordata > Actinopteri > Spariformes > Sparidae > Pagrus > Pagrus pagrus. The sequence continues at coordinate 5,210,113 of NC_140198.1, forward strand.
TGCATAAATAACTAAAAGGAGAATAAAAATCTGTGATTTTATCCTCCTCATTTCTAAATGCCAGCAGCAATATGGCACATAAAGTGATTGAAAACTTAAGTGAAAGAGGCGATCGTGTAATTTGGCAGATATAACCAGATGGCAGTCTCTCCCCCCTGTTGAATTTAAATGATGCACCTGAATCAACTTTTTGAGTAAATCACAAAACTTGTTTGTCCCAATCAATGCAGTTTGAGAAGCTTCCAAAAGCAGAGCAGGACTGAGGCGAATCAATCTGCCGAGCTGCTTTGGAGAATACCAGAGCGAGCTGTGTGGTCACGCTGACGGATAAATGCCACCTCCAGCAGGAGTTGAACTCCCTCAAACTCAAAATGAGGCTCGTAGACAAACCGCAGAGTCCCGCCGCAGCAGTCCCGCCGCAGCAGCTCCGTCCCGAACAGCGCACGGATTTTCCCCGGAAAATCACTTGGGTTGTGTATACCGATGCATCCTCTCACATAAACAGACATAATGAACACATCGTGGTGTAATTGGGATGTAACCAAATTGCAAAGGAGAGCGTACAGTATATTATTGCTCTGTGTGAAATTAAATGCGCTGCAGACGGAGAGAAGGTGCTGAAATTGCTTTTCAAGACTCTGCATTTCTAAATATTATTTGCAAACATGCCAATATTGACTTTTTTTTCTCGCCAGTTTAATTAAATAAGGAAGTTGTGCTGGTGCAAGTGTTTATTTCTTAAGAAAATATGAGCCGGTGTAACTGCCTGCTTTTATCTGAAGCTCGTGGTCAACAAAGAAAGAGGCTAATTTCATTTTCATATCCTCCGTTTTTTTTATTGTCTTGTTTACGCAGGGGCGAGCCTGAGGCGACAGAATGAATTATTACACCGTCTCCGTCCATATTAAGCCCACTGCACATCAACATTTCATTAATTTCATCTTATAAATGCACTCTTTCTTATCTCAGTCCCTGATGTTTTTTCGGCAGTTGTGCGTTTGTCAGCTGCCTTGGTTTAATTTATTCATTATCTGTTTCCCCCTCCTCCTCCTCCTCTTCGCTCTGAGGCTGCTGATTGCAGGTTTTTGCACGAATCCTTTGCAACGACTTCAGTCACGGGCACATTTTCTTTTAGCACAGAAGTCTGAATGATTTAAATTAGTGAAGACTGTGATATGCTTTTGAGCGTGCAACGATAAATCAACAGGCAGCAGAGGATTGAGGAAGAAAAGCAGAGCAGGCAAGGATCTGGGATATTTACATCGTCTCAATTTGCTTGTATATTTCAGAAAGATTGCTGAAGCTGTTAGAGATAGAAATATTTACAGTAAATGCAGTGAAATGGATCATGATCACAAGCAGAGCCGCTGCCTTGAATACATGTCTGTAAGCAGTAAGGGTCCATTTATTGTAATGACAAAGCTGAATATCGTGGATGAAGAGCAAACATGATATTTTGAATTCTTTGCCTACAACAGATGTTAATGGAAGCCAAAAGGTCTGTTCTTACCACCTTTACTACTTTATCATTTGCATTATATATCAATTGACTATTTGTTTAAATCAGTGAAGTCCAGGGAAGTCTGCACCTCAGGCGGACTCTGTGGAAGTCTGCAGAAATTCCACTTGAGGACGTCTGCAACCCCCCGCAGACCTCCATCGAACGCACCTGCAGAGTCTGCAAGAAAGGGCGAGTCTGGACATTTGGTTGCATCCTTCTTCTTCTTCTTCTTCTTCTTCTTCTTCTTCTTCTTTATTTTCTTCCTGCTCTTCTTCTTCTTCTCTTCTCTTGCTCCCATCCTCCTTTTTCTTGTTCTACTTTTACTTCTTTCGACTCTTCCTCCTTCTCCTTACCCTCCTCCTCCTCCTTCTTTTTCTTCTTCCAATGAAATTCTATATGCACAATGCAAATCATTTAATATTTCAAAAATCAGCAGTTTTCTTTCCAAAAAGCTGCATTGTGACACAGTTCAGAACATGACTTCTCCTTCTTCCATCCAAATCTCTCCTCCCTCTCTGTGAAGCTCCTTCTAAATTATCACAACGTCCTTTCTTTCACACGGCCAGTTCTGGATTACTTACCTGGCTCTCCCTGCAGGCCTATTAAAAGACTCTTGGAGTCATGGTCACTGCCTGGCTAGCTCTGCATTCATAATGGTCATTAACTGAGCCTCCAAAAGTGAATGGTGGAACAATCCAATTCAGAGAGATCTTTTTACCAAGGGGCCCTATATTGATAGCAGGCAATTTCACATCTCATTCGCCAGAAGTGGGCTTATTGAATATGAGCGGACTGGGGAGGAGAGAATTGCAATGTGGTTCCTTTACATTTCACCCGCATAGAGAAAAGGCTGTGATATCTTTCAAGTCCGTGTGATTCCTCCTCATGTATCACACATCGCCCTGGGTGGATCCATTGTTAGGGATAATATGTTTTTAAAAGCTTTCCTTTTTACTTGGCCCGACAACAGGATTTTTCCATTCAGCGCGAGTCCTTTAACTCCCCGGCAACGAGACAATCACATTATTTCATTTTCATCAGAAAGACCTGCGGCAGCATTCTGCCATTCATTTCTCCCTCCGCCGCTGACAGGGAGATGGTGTCCTCTCTTAGCCACTTTTCTCCATTCTGCTTCCATCAATAAAAACAGGGTTAGATAAAGACGTACAATCCTTTCAATCCTTCCCTGATCTTATCTCAAGGATCTATTCAAATGTGAGCCTTTACCACAGGGGTATTAGCTCCCTTTCAAGCTGTCTCCTGTGAACATAAGCACCAGAGCAAGGGCAAGAGATTAAAGTTTTGACGCTGTCACGAAAATGTCTAATTGACAAGATTTCTGTATGGATTTGAATTCATAAAGAAACATGACCAGAGGATGTCAGACACCTTCGAAACCAAAGAAGGTTCATCACATTTCAATTACATGATATCATGAATAGCAAGTTTCTCCAAAGGGTGACATTGAGAGGAAACCTCGGCCTCTTGTCTTGCAAAGAAAAGTGCTAAACGGTTAAATTTGACCAGTCTTCTGCAGAGAAAGGTGCTCTATCTTTTTAAATGAACAGGAACTTTTATCAGATTCATTAAAGTCAAAAGTTGCCTCGTAAAGCATAAAAACCTTAGGAATAAAACAATGACAAATTATGTTTGAAGTTGAAGTTGTGAAGTTATCACCAGATAGCTTCTTATTTTCATACCCAACTGTGATATACAGTATGTATGACTTTACCCCTAAATGCCACCGGATCCGTGTTCGGTCCGTGTCCGATCCGCCAGGCCAGCGTCGCATAACTACTCCGTTGCAGCTCCGGCAGTCCGGATCCTTCCGCAGGAGATACGCCAGGCTTCTATTTCTGCCAGATGCCGGAGCACGGCACATCAATTCAGCCGAATTCAGACAGGAAGTCAGACACCGAAACAACAACATAACATCTGGTTAATTTTCATGATAAAACACTCCCTGTTGGTGCCAGCACAAAAATTGCAGTGCTGCATTCAAAACGCAGCCGGTGGGGTTGACGGACGACGGAGCACGGAGCAAAACGCTAGCCGAGCCGCTCTGCAACGTACATGCAACCAATGGAATTGCTGGGTTATTCAGTCATTGTATGATGTGTTGAGGCTTTCGTGTGGTGCCAGTGAACTAAAACAGTAAAGTTGAGGGCAGGACAGCTAAACAATGAGCTGCAACTCAGATTGAGCTGATAATTCTCCCTTACATGTCTCTAATTGTCTTCAAACTGTCATTGTGTTGATAAAAAAGGATTAGAGCCTCCTTAAAGTGATTATAATCTGTCAGCTGTTAGCGATGCTTCATCTGTTTCAATATGCTACACATGACAACTTCAAGATGGAGATTCCTCCCCTCTCAGCAGTTTTGAGCAGCCCTGCACCTTCACCTGACAATCACCGCTCGGAATAAAAGGGGCCGACAACAGCACGAAGCGTCTGCTGTCTGCCGCTGCATTGACCCATACGTCCTTGCTCACTTCTGTCCCTCCCCGGCTGTCTCCCGTCTCCACTCTAAGCCGTAATTTCTGCACAGTGCTAGCTCGGATATGCCCGCAGGCTAGTCTGGTCAATGTTCCCTCTCATACGACGCTCATCAGTGTTCTGGTGCGTTTCTGCAGCAAGACCAGCCCCAGCCTGGCAATTCACTGACCTTTCTATCGTGTCTTTCTCCCCCATCAGGCAAAATGGGTTCTCATTAATAGTTCATGGCTCCTTTCTTCACCCTGTTTGTTACATTGATTCACCTCCCTTTTCCTTTTCTTTTCCCTCTTCTTCTCGATTTCAGGTAGCTGCCCCGGCGCTGTGCACTCATTTACACAGGAGCCTTTCTATTAACCCTGGGAGGAGCCTCTATTCTTTCAATTGCCCTTCCTCATTCTCCTCCATGCCATCCATTTCCCTCTCATTCCTTCCACCTATCTCTCATTGTATTACTTTGTCTTCCCAACCCACCTTCCACTTTTGAGTGTCATCCCTTCTTGACATGTTTTGCACTCTTGTCTTTGTGGTAATGTTTTTTGAGCAGTCTGAAGCAGGTAATAGGCGAGTGGGATAACAAAAAGAGGAGACTTTAGGGTAAGTGCTTTATGAGGCACAAACATGAAGGTGTAGGGAGGAGAAGGACAGAGAGGAGAAAGACTGACACTGGGTTATTGTTTCAATGCTTCAAGTGTCGTGCAAAAAGGTGCGGGGAGACGGAAAATCAATCAATTCCACCTTTAAGTAGGGCCGCTAAATGGAAACGAAATGTTGTGTTCATCGCCGAAATGAAAACAAAAACAAACTTTATTGTTTAGACAGTCTCCCCTCGCTGATACCGACATTTTAATATCTGCCTGTATCTCCACACACACACACACACAAAACAGGTGGAGTGTTTTGATTTAGAGTGAAATTGACTTGCAACAAGGAATAATAGAGCAGCGGAGGAAGAGTTATTGGTTTTACGCTTTAGAATAGTGATGAAAGGACGATACGCTCCGATCCAGCGATGCTGAAATTTCCAGACAAGCCGTTAACGCGCTCCAATATTTTGACTCGGTAATGGCAGGGACATTATTTGACTGTTTGAGTCTCCATGAAAAGATACTGTCTGTCAAAGTCGACTGAGACTTACAGTAATGGATGTAAGCGGCAGAACGGTGAGCTAAATCGTCTTTTTTGTTTTGTTTTGCTCTTATCAGTTTGACATGTTTTCACAAGGAGGAAATTAAAGACCGGTAATTATAACCACACAATCTGCTCCGGTGCTTCATCTTGTCATGTGAATTAATCTCCAGCAAATAAACCCCCCACTAATTTACATCACAGTCACAATACTTAGCTGGACTATATCGATGCCAAGTAATCCACATGTTTCTGATCTGGAAGCCACTTTCCAATCAAACTCTGAATCATTTGTGTTTCTCGCCGCCTACAGAGGGACAGGATTGGACCTGGAGGATGTTGGGCACCGGCCCAGTTCAGGTGTTTGGCTGCCCTCTGCACTATTTCTTTAACCTGAATTTAGTAGAAGTTTGTGCTGATCGTGCATCTTTTTCAAGCTTCATCCTGCTTTATATTCATTCCTTCCCACCTGGGACGTTCACTTGACCAAAGTCTTGTACTGTTGGCAACTGTGCAGATACAGTACACTGGGATTATTCAGCATTAAGTGCCCCAATGGTAAGTAAGTGTTGGGGAAAGATCTACAGAGAGGGGGACATTTTATTTGGGGACCTCCCAATGTTTACATTTACTCCAATTAAGACATAATCGAAGACACTTGGACGACAGAAGCACAAGCAGTTTGTGCTGGTTATTTACTTTTCTACTGAAAATTGGTATAAATGTAAAAATGTGATTTTTTTGTCTGCCCTGCTCAGGACTTTTCAGAAAACAACCTACACAACAGCCTGAAAAGAAATCTGCAAACATGTAGCTGCTGATGATGCGGAGGCTCATTATCCTTATTGAATGATTTCAAAGAGAGAAAACATTATGAGGTTTTTATCAACTTCAACTAGACGAACACTATGAGCATAAAGATGACTAAAATGTGACTAATACTAATGAGCGTTTTGTTCAAATCCACACTGGACTGGACAATCTGCCCTCGCTTTACCCCTCCTGTCTACTGACACCCAACCTCTCCTAATGCAGGCCTACTTATGCTTTTGTCTAATACAAGCCTGTAAGTGTACCTGGTTGGTGAGAAATCATTCGGTACCACCTTGGTTTCCAGAGGTTGCATAATTAGCTACAAGCCGCCTCCACATGCAGCTCACCTGTTGTTAAAAAAGGGATCATGGGTGAAAAATCCAAAACTTTCTGCACACACGGAGAGAGAAACAGAAAGGTGAGACAAGCCGGAGTGTGCATTAATGAAGGGAAACTTTCTAAAGTGACTCAAAAAGATAGTTGATTTTTTTTTTTTAGTCTTATTCTCAGGTCTTCAAATGCCTGAAGCTCCTCTCCCTCCACCACTGGTACACGGCCACTCTGTGGAAAACACTGTAATCTGTTTGGTTGTTCTCGACAGCGGATGTTTTGGAGGAGAAAATACAGAGGCACAGCTGAAAGCGACACTATCAAGTACCTCTAACTTCAGCCCGGTGCTGTCTGTAGCTCACACTCTCCATAATGATGCAGCTGAACTGAGCTGCCGGTGTCCTACAGTTGAAAACGGTCTGTTGTGTCGGCCTGCGATCGACACTTTGCACACGTCCTAATGGCCGGCGAGAACGGTGCTGTTATTCAGTTATATCAGTAATCCATCATTTCCTGCAATTTGTTAACTATGTCATGTTAATAGTTGGAGTTTCCACATGTGGACATGGGGCACATTATTTTCACATTTGGAAGGCGAAACCATTATTACACCAGAATAAATCAATTCCGGGTTCAGTTCCCAGCAGCTTGTACCTCCGGGCCTAGTCATGCATTCAGTGAACACAATTAGCAGTGATCGTGTGCAGGTTGTACAGCAACCCAAGCACATGTAACCAATGATGGTGGGAAGCAAGATTAGCATGTACAGAAACCTGTTTTTAACATACGTCCCACACAAACCATTGAATTGACTAAAATGTTGCATTCAAAAGCACGTCTTATCCCGTGGAATTACTGACACCAAGTTAATAATTTTGCGACTTTTCATTTCTTTTTCAATCTAATAAATTGCTATTTGAACATGATGGATGGATGGCAGAGGGGTTTTTAATGAAATGGTCACTCGTTTTAGAAAATCATCAAACTGGCTGGCACACTTTCACCTTCTCTTCTGTTGCCCGAAAAGATAAATCACTCTGTCCAGTCTCCGTATTTGTTTTAGGTAGCTAACATCTCATCCCATTTTCTGTTTCTTTTTTTATTGCTATAAAAGCTGTTGCACTTACACAAGGCGAGACCTACATACATAAAACAGTGTAACCCTTCCAGGACCTCACATTTAGATCATATAGTGTAGACAGAACGTTATCTTTGAGGGTTAGGCAGATCAAACAGACTCCCTTCAGACTTCAGACTCAACATGTTTTTGTAGCTCTGAGTTTTTCTCTGATTTCTATAAATGAAAACTGTCTAGTTGCTCTGCGGTGAGTGTCGGGTCAGTCAGCTAATGAGATACTGACCGTACAGTTTGGGCTTTAATAGGATACAAGTATTGTTTAGCCGTACAGGGGATTTCACGGCGGTGGTGGTGAAATATTGACTCTCGCTCTCAGTGGTTCAAGTTTTTTGTGGGTAAATGTCATCATTTGAAATTTCTATTTTCATCTGCGCTTTGGAGGGATGGGAAAACTAATGGCATTCAGTATTGCATTTTTCTTTTGAGCGGGTCATATCTGGCTTGTTAGAAATGAGGTTGCTGGGATACTGACACCAATATGGGAAATGCCTGTTCTGGGCCATGAAAGCGCCGAAAAATGCTTCTTTTTTTTTTTCTTTTTAAGCAGAACAGTGTGAAAAATGAAAGCAATACAGGCGGGAAATGAATGTTACACAGTGAAAGATCTGCAGGTAACAAGGCTTATACTTTTGTCTGGTCACAGAGTTGCCCACGCACAGGTTACTGCAACACATCTGGACGAACTGACGCTATATTTCTTATACAAAGAAATGAATCATGCATGTATTACATTTGCCAAATGTTGGCAACTGTTGGCTGCCATCAGTGTGTGAATGGGTGAATGTGACACGTGTTTTAAAGCGCTTTGAGCGGTCAGTAGAGTGGAAAAGCACTATAGAAATGCAAGTCCATTAAAAGTTTGAGCTGCAAAGGCAAGATTTCATTGTTTATTATCTGGATACCTATACCGTGTTATAACTCTGTGTAAATGGAGTGTTACACATTTGTTACTGCACAAGTAGTCAGTATCCATAAACAGCAACTGACTTGTGTAACTTCAAGCACATAATATAACAGCCACAGGGGTAAGTAGAATACCACTTTTCAAAAATGAGCATATATCCAGTATGTATATACCATTTTTAAGAATCTGGTTTCAGATCAATACACAGTATCAGCTGAGACACAAAGTTGGGTGAGTTAAGTTCAAGAAGGCCTTTATCCTTTATCAGGGCCGGGTTAGGGTGGATGGGTTTGGGGCCCTGAAACCAAACACACACACACACACAATTGTCACCAATGTGCTTCATAAGTAATCAATAATCAAACAAATGTATACCAAAAAAGGAAAAAATAAATACCCCCCCTCATTTCTATAAGTAATAATGACATTATACTCACAGACACAGCCCCTCTTTACTTATCTGACCGCATTAAGCCTCACACTCCAGCTAGAGCATTGAGGTCAGGCAGCCAGTTACTGCTGGTTTGCCCCAGATCAAAATTAAAAAGCAAGGGCGACAGAGCATTTTCAGTTGTGGCGTATAATTTATGGAACAATCTACCACTCCATATTAGAGCAGCTGAAACTCTGGAGCATTTTCAATTACTTTTAAAGACCCACCTCTTCTTACTGGCCTTCAACTCACCCTGACACCCTGACTTGTTATTTTCATCTTTTAGTATAGCTTTTATTTGTTTTATTGTATTATTTATCTTATCGTTACTCTATGTTGATGATTTATGCTGTTTTTATCTATATTGCTTGCACTGGACGTTATGTATGTTGTGCAGCACTTTGGGCAACTAACGTTGTTTTTAAATGTGCTATATAAATACATTTTGAGTTGAGTTGAGTTGAGACATGGGAAGTGACATGGTTAAAAATGAAGAGGATCAAGACACACAGACGTATTGTTTGGAAGGGAAAACAAACACAGTTCAATTATTACCCAAACTGTGTGCGGTAAACATCCATCACAGTTCACAAACTCACTTAATGCAAACTTTGACCTGCTGTGCTTGCTGTAGACAAACAACAGTGTTTGTGTGCACGGAAATGAGATGTGTGCTCTCACCTCAGATAAACTGGCTGAGCTGAACAACCTGTTCGATCCAGAGCTATTAGTCAATCGAAAGCTGATTCATTGCCAACTTTTCTAAACAAAAATGTCAAACATTTGTTAGTTCCAGCGTATTACATGAAAGGGTATGCTGCTTTTCTTTGTAATTTATGATGATACATTTATTTTAGATCTATGATGAAGGGTTTTTGGACTGTTAGTTGGACAAAAGAGGCAATTTCAAGACATCACTTTGGGCGTTGTGAAATTGTAATGAGTTTCTTTTTACAAATTTTGAAATGTATTACACTAAACGAATTATTAATCGTGGAAATAATTGTCTGTGGCTGTTTCTTGACACGTCAGATGTTGCAGTTTACGCCCCAAAACTTCACACAAAAGGACCCAAGCTGTAAAAAACATGAATTATCCCAAAAGATCGAAGATTGATGTGTCTTGGGCGTTCATGTCGCTTCAAAGATGGCTTCAGCTGCCACTCTGCGTCTCCACAAAGAGACTCTCTAAAAAGTATTATGCTGTGGTATTTCTCCTCTCAGACATATTTTTGAAAAGGATGCGAAGATTACAGAGACACATTAGATATGTTGTGATATTCTACACAAAAACACACCATGATTACTGTCTGGCATCGCAGCAGGCACCGGAGATGGGAGGAAGACTATTCAACGAGGGCAACAACTGAGGGGAAAATATGACACGGACACAATATGATCACATAGTAGAGGCTGCAGCCGCTGAATGAGCTGTGATACTGGAAAAAAAGGACCAGAGGACAAATGCATGTGACAGTACTGCCATTGTCTTTATATGCACACATGGACACATAAAAACACATTAAGACAGAGATGTTGACAGACACACACACTATACTGAGCTGCTCAAGGACCCAGTCGACCCCCCCCCAGGATCACAGAGTCCAACCTAAATCCATCCAATCCTTCAATTGCCACCTCTGTTATCACCCAATCAATAAACTCGGGCCCTCGTTCAATTTGACAAGCATCTACATGGGGAGAAAGGCAATCGCTTAGCACCTGCAGGTATATGATATTGACCGGGTGGAGATAAGGCTTAGCCTATTCAATCATGCCAGGGAGATTGGGCCAGTGAGGTTTCGGGCTGGAGCCAATACAGAGTGTCTGCACAGCCACTCAAGCAAAAGGCAGCAATAATGAAGAGTGCGGAGGAGCTGAGGAGCAAACAAACAGACAAATTTGTCCTTCCTATGGTGAGGAACGTGTGATGGAGAGAGCAAACGAGTGCCTGTGAGTTTGTTTGTCTGTGTGAGTCAGAGAGACGGTGGAGGAATGGTGCATGTTTTGTAGATGAGAGTGTAGGTGTGGACTCCTGGGCTGGTTTGAAATGATTGTCTATTCATCTGTAAACTATGGTTAAGAGTAGAGACGTGGTTACATCAAAGCTGATGTTGGTCATTTATTTTAGAAACATCTTGTGTTGTGTTTGTAGAAAATCACTTAACATCCAGACAGCAATTAAAAAAATCAAATGCTCTGACAAAGAAAAAGAAAAAAGTCCAGTGTCTGTAGCTGTTGCAAGCCCATCCAGTCATTTAAATCTGCCCGATGTTCCTGCCTGCTCGCAAGTGTAGGTGGATATATCGCTAAAGCTATTAGCGAGCTAGTAGCACAAGAATAGAAGAAAAAGTGAGGCCAAAATTCGCTAGTGCTAACATGCTAGCCATGTTCGTTTTTTAAGGTCAGTATTGTGTCGGGTGTTGTTAGGTCAGGTGTTTTGCATGATATGGTTCGCAACGACAACTGTACTGTACACAGCAGCAACAGTCTGTGGTTGAGGAGTTTAAGCACAAACCCAGAGCAGTGAGTAGTAACTGTGAGGTCAGGTAGCATTTTAGGACAGAGGTGCATTCATGACATCTTATTTCCTTGTCCTTGGGATTGTGGAATTCTTTATTTATGTATTTATGTTGTCGATATTAAAAAGGGACCCGAATGCAAAACATCAAGACGGGCAGGTAGAAAAACAACAAGTGAGCTCTAATGAACAGAACAAAATAAAAATTAAAGGCAGGCGACATAAACAAGCTGGGGCAAATACAAAGAACTAGAGAGGAATACAAAATGAAAAGTACAAACGCAGGCATGGTAGCAGAAAACACAGGGAGCAAACAGAAGTGACAATAGAGAGGGAAAAAGACAAACTTAAAAAACACAAGGGCTAATGAACACATGAAACGCAGGTGTATGCAGAAAAAGGGCAGGAAAAAGACAAAGACAGGACATGGAAAGTCACAACAAAACAGGAGGATGAACCCTACAAAATAAAACAGGAAACTGAAAAACAAAACCACAAAATTGTATTAGTCTGAAAAAGCTAAGAGAGCTTGTTGAACGTAGTGATCTCGCTGTTCACACAAATGTCCCAGCTGGCCAGAGAGCTGTTACTCCTTCAACACATTAATGATTGGGTGCTTTGAATGCTAATATATGACCGAGGTGGTGCTAACTGAAACACTCCTCCCGCTGCCCATGTTTTATTTTTTTATTACTCTATTTTCTCATTTCTATTTCATTGCATAAGATATAAATTTCAGTTTTTCCGGCAGTTTTAAAGCCCATTTCCATTTGGGAAACTTTTGTTTGGCGATCATATGGTGTAATCAAGAAATGTCTGAAATCTTCCTTACTTTTAAAATAAAAATAGTATACCAAAATAGTATACCTCAGTCCCCATCATGAGGATTTTCTCTTTAACTTTTTTGTTGGATGGTCCTCCACTGTCACCCCCCACTGCTCCCACAGAATGAGATAACGCTGGTCTGAATGCTGCCTTGCCTTATTCATTGCCACAGAAAGGGCACCGCACTTCCTGCAGTGGCACTAGAAGTAAATCGTGATGTGCAAACTCATCTGATATAAACATAATTCCTTTGGTTACTCAGCTGTGTGTGAGTGAGAGCACAAAGGCAGGTACTGGCATCCTGAGCTACTCAAAGCTTGACCTTGCTACATCTGTTCTTCATATGAGGGTCCCTTCAAGGGCATGTGAAGCTGGCAGCAGGCTCTTGTGTTTGTTTGCTAAACACAAACAAATGTGAAGCCTTTACTTACAAATTGATACAAGTGCTAACAGGAAGTTTGAGTCAAAGGTACAATACCTGATCCAACTGTAAGCAAAAGGTTCAATCACCCAAATAATTAAATATTACAACCTGCTGTCAGAGAAGTTGTTCTGACATTATTAAAAGACAGTTTTATTCAACTATGATCAGTTGCAAAGAACAAAAATCCCTCAGTGAGTGTGATCTTACCTGTATATAGTGAGAAATCATTACTGAGTTACTCACTAGCAACTGTTTTTATGCATTGGCATCGCCTGAAGCTACAAGTCTTTCAACTGATCTCACAGTCAGTGGTGTCTTGCCAGACAAACATGAACAGCAGCAAATTGGGCCGAGTAAACAATTTACATTTAGAGCACATTTCAGAGCAGAGGAAAATATTATTCTTGTATTTCAGGTGCTTGATTCTCAAAAGTCATTCCAGGGGGCGGCTACAGCCTAACATGAAAAGTGAGTTTGCTTGTAGTTTGTCAGCCAACAACAACATCAACTCTATTTGATTCTTTGATTCCACTCACAAATTACTAAAGGAAAACTTGCTTTCTGCTTTTCATTCTGCTTATTTCATTCATTGAGTTATTAATTGTTTTTCAATTTGCCTTCATTTAAACTGAAAAATCATCGAGTGCTGGCCCTCGTTTACAATTATGTCGAGTATTCATTTGTTTAGCCGTCTAATGACTTTGAAGACATTTAAAGATGTTATGGTTTGAGATGACAGCAAATAAAACTACCAAAGTAATGCACTTAAAGTCGAGTGTAACATTTTTTATGTGCTTGTTCTTGTCTCAGGGTGGCATCACATCAGTGAAGCATTACATTGCTGTCTGCCGGGTGACGGTTTTGTCACGAGGAATCACCAAAGTCATACATTTTATATTCCTACTCCCAAGAGATCAAAATTGTATTATGATATCTCTTAAAGGTCCAGTTTTCAGGGGTTTAGGGGGATCTATTGGCAGAAATGCAACATGATAATCATAATGATGTTTTCATTAGTGTATAATCACCTGAAACTAAGAATAGTTGTGTTTTCGTTACATTAAAATGAGCCTTCAGAGGCGTCCTCCATGTTGCACCACCGTGTTTCTACAGTAGACCAGAATAGACATTTTTTTTGTGTGTGTTTTTGGTTTCCACTGTTTGGGAGAGTGAGACGAGGGGTGTTCAGTTGGTTACATTCTGCAAACACACCACTAGATGTCACTAGATCCTACACTGGACCTTTTAAAGGTTTGTTTACAATAGTTAGCCTTTATGTGAAGCAGGCTTTCATTGTGTATTTATTAAGACTAACAGCTGCACCATGCTAGCAGCACTGCTAACACTTACTGTTATATGGGCACAGGTGTGTTTTTGGCTAACTGCTAACATCACCCTGCTAACATTCCCACAATTGACTGTTCTGAAGCCCCGCCCATTTCATCATTCAGCTTAGTAACTGGATGTGTTTCGTCTACAATAAAAAACAGGTGTTACTGGGGGACCTGTAAACTACTCCACACACACACATACACTTGCTCAGCGACATGCCATTTCTGTAGCTGTGGGCTTGACTGTAATTTCCTTTCCTATTGTATTTATGTTATTATCCAGTAGATGCAGTCAGTGTCGAACACACATATACACACTGGGGTCCCTCACAGATACACGTGTGTGAGGCCACTTTGTTTCTTGCGGTCTTCATCTTCTGCTCTCCATCTGTCTCATTTGCTGTATCACTTTCATTTCCTCTCTCTCTCGCTCTCTCTCTCTCTCTCTCTCTCTCTCTCTCTCTCTATGTGTGTGTGCATGTCTCTCGATCTCTCTCTTATCTTGCTGATTTCTGACAGCAAGAACATGGCCCACCGTTGTCCCAGCAGGGCCCAATCAATACTAAGTTAATGAGTCACTTTGGAGGTGAATAAGGATTTGGTGTGTGTGTGTGTGTGTGTGTGTGTGTGTGGTGAACGTTCGGGCTGCTTTAACAACACCTTTTACAGTTGTGCATTTTATGATCCGACACACATTAAGTGGACATCGGGGAAAAGTGGTCTGATATCGTGGGTTTTATTTACTGGTCCCTAAGCTGTCGAGGTAGCCAAAAGGTCAGCGAGATCAGGGGGATTTAAGATTGTTTCGATGTTATTGATTTTGCTTTTCGGTCCTTATTTGTCACAGCCGATACTCCAGTCACAATGGGCCTTATGTAAGAAGCACTTGTAAGAAAAGGATTGCATCTTAAATGGCACATACACGTAATTTAAGAGGACTTGCGGCAATAATCAATTTTCTAATTTTGTCTGTCTGGATAGTCTGCCTTTCTCTATGAAGATATATGCAGATGCCTCCTGGCCACCTTCCTTTGGAGGTTTTCCGGGCACATCAAGCTGGAAGAAGACTCCGGGGTGGACTCCCTGGAGGGATTACATCTCTCATCTAGCCTCAGAAAGCTCTCAGGAGGAGCTGGAAAAACGTTGCCAAGCAGGGGGACCTCTGCAATACCCTGCTTAGCCTGCAGCCACCCTGACCTGACCCCAGCTGAGAAGATTGATGGATGGAGGATAACACTACAAAAATTTTTTCACTTCCTTTACTTAATGACAGCACAGAGAGATGAGTAAAATATCTCAAATAAGTAAATTGTGTATCATAGATAATATTTGTATCAACGTGGGTGGATTTTGAGCGATTATTAAAATGGAAAGCATCAAACCAATTTGGCAACGCTGCGTGTAGGCACATTATTAACACCACACAGATATCATGACTCAAAGTTTTGGACTGTGAATCCAATGATTCATTAAAGAAAGTCCAACAAATGCAACACTGTATTTATTTTGTCATGTTTTAGGTTCCATTAACATTAATAGTAGTACTGAGTTTTTACATACCTGCATCTCCCAGAGCAAGGGTCCACCATGTGACCCAGTAACTAATAATATGTTTTATTTAAACAACCCAAAAGAGGCTTAAAACGCCTGGACTCTTGTGGATGAGTTGCAAAAAGTTGAACTTTAAATGAAAAAGTTAAATCAAAGAGAAAGTTGGATTCTTTGTTTGCTGAGTCTGCTGCAAAATGAAAAAACAAAAACACCATCACAACATAAAAGTATATATTCTCAACTTAAATCTTTCAAAAAATCACTTTCCGCCCACGACCACTTGGGGCCAGCACATAATGAGTCTGGTTGGTTTGCTTGTATACAGTTACATTTGTGTGTCAGAGAGAGTAAGTGTGTGCATGTGTTTACTGTTTTCCTTTGTATCAGAAGCTCTTTGACTCTGAAAAGTATTTCTAAACATTGAAGTCATGAATTTGTCCTGTTGGGAGTCATTTTTTCAAACATCTTGTTTCTGAATATAAACACTTTGTTCCCTGTTGATCTCCTTGTTGGAGCTTTTCACTGATGTTCTGAAGGCACGTCTGTAGAGAAGATTTGTCGTGGGACCGCAGCCATAAACGCAGCTGCTGTCTCTCTGCAGGGTTTTGACTCTTGACAGATGAACTGGAGCAGAGCCAAAGGTTCAGTAAGGGCCATTCCTTTAAATAAGACTGTGACACAGCTGAATGGATAGTTAGATAATGATCTGGGCTCAGCCGAGGCTCACTCGCTGCAGAATTAACTGGATGTGTGTAGATGAAACCAGGTGAGGCGTACGGACCTCCACAGGTAATTAATCTCGTCCTGATGTCTGCAGATTGGATTTCCGGACCAGAAGCACAATATGTTATCAAAGCCTGTGTAGAGAAGGCAAACACATCCTCACGTCTTTGTCTCATTAAGAAAAATTAATTAAATTTCAAGTCAGATAACGGACAAGAAAAGATATCTTCTGAATAATTCATACCAGAAAAACAAAAAAAGAAACGGAGCGGACAGCACAGGAACTACCAGGGGAGACTTTTCAAACTCGTTCAGAACTCATTGTTGAGTTATCATGTACTCTTAAGTGACCACCGCTGGGATGGCCATTAATCCTCATTGCAGAAATGAACTTTCATTTTTTAAATATCAGTTTTTATTAGTCAGCTCGTGTGTCTTCAGAGAGAGCTGGAGAGACTCTGTGTCCTCGCATGCATTATGAATGAGAAGGAGCGCTGTTATACTGTATGGCTGAGATAGAGGTCATTCAGGAGTAGTTTGAAGTGCAGACTCAGGAAAACAAGCTGTCTTCGAGACCTTTCAGTCACTATAAAAAGACAAGCCAGACTTCATGATGAACGTCTCGCTTAATGGACCGTCTTTTATTTTCTCACATCAACAGCAGGTCTTCGTGTTTCTTCCCTCATGTTTTCCCCCTCTTAAAGTCACATGGTAAAACATAAAACATATATATTCTTCAAAATAAAAATTCACTTTATTTGCTTGGACTCAGTCATGACATGTCAGTTCAGACTCCTTCAGCTTTTGCTTTTTGTCTTCTTACTGTCAAATTTTGGTAGAATCACACAAACATTGTTGAGGGTGCACTGCCCTGTTTACATTTAGTCTGAGCCTCAACGACATACTGTGTCAGGTGAAATGATCAGCACGGTGTGAACAGAAAAGTTGCAGGTTCTGGCCAACACGGGTACAATAAAACTTGTAGAGTTAACACAACATACAAGATCGCTCAAGGTTAGATTTGCCTTAGGTCCAACAGCAATGCCACACACAAAAGAAAAGTGGAGTGATAAACTGTGAACAGGCCCACCTACCTCGACCCCTCTTTCCTTCATCCACCTACCTCGACCCCTTTTTCCTGCATCCACCTACCTTGACCCCTTTTTCCTTCATCCTCCTACCTCGACCCCTCTTTCCGTCATCCACCTACCTCGACCCCTCTTTCCGTCATCCACCTACCTCGACCCCTCTTTCCTTCATCCACCTACCTCGACCCCTCTTTCCGTCATCCACCTACCTCGACCCCTCTTTCCTTCATCCACCTACCTCGACCCCCTTCCCTTCTCTCATCAAGCCTTCTATCAATTCAAATTAAATTACTTTTATGCGAAACGATGGCGTGGTCTTTGTTAGTGAAAGCTTACATTGTGAAAGAAACTGCTGTAAAATAGTAAAAAGAGCCATTTCACAGGGGCTGAGACGCTCAAAAAATACATCCACTGTCATAATTTAATCCATTCAGTCTTATTTGGAAAGTCTAAAAGAGCTGCTTGATTGAATAATTGTATCCCTATTCAAGGTAGCCCGGGGCTAAACCTAAAGTTAGCTAAAAGTCTTATGTGTGCACACTCTATCGGCCCCCCAATGCTGACGATCTGGGTAATGATCTCTGGTGGTAATCTTACCAAAGCCGAGGGAGGAAATGAGAGCTTTTGTCACTGTCACACTCGTTTGTTCATTCATTTTTTTAAACAGCATTGTCCTTCGGTAACTCACAGCACTACAGTACATCTAGTGTTCGAAACATATTTATTGCTGAGCTAAGAAAGTATCCTCCCACCAGTAATTATGAAAAATGCACATCTGCGACTTTAATGAAACTGTGTGATCTATAACTTAAACATAGTCACCTGAAACAAGGAGTCATCGTGGGTTGCTTGCTTCTAAATTACTTCAATTACCTTCAACAGCTTGCACAGGTCTCAGATAATTACTGTTATCAATAACTCCTGTCTCGTGCTATTTTGCCTCATTTCCTGTGACTCTGCACCGTTACACAGTCAACAGTCTGTCAGTCACAGCGTGGACATACAGAGACTTAATTACACCGCTGGACGGTTTGTCAGCGCGGCATAATGAGATAAGACGGGTACCTTGATTTCTAGGTATCAAACGTGCAGGTACATTTTTATAATCTCAAATCTTTAAAGAGACAAAAATACTATTTCTTTCGTCATTTAAATTCTTTCCTTGATGTCTGAAATTAGACCTTTTCTTCTGTTGACTGTTTCCCGTCTTTGTGTGCACGCTTCCCTGCATACACTGCATACTGTCTGGTCGGTGGATTCTCGTGCCCCTCTCTAACTCAGGGGGATGAAGTGAGATCGTAATCTTAATCTCTTTGATATGTCACACCTCCGTAGACTCCTGTTCATGCCTCGCTCCAGCCGGCTCAGTCCAGCCCTCCAGGATTGTCTGACAGATAATAGGAAGAACAGACTGAAGGGGATTTAACCTCTAAATACACAGTCGAGGAATTTTTCATTTGCATTAAAGTGCACCAACCCCGTGTTGAGGACAAAGGCTTTATGGTGAGACATATGGATGGGTCACTCCTGGAGGTTTCATCACCATGTGCTCAGAGATTACGTCGTATGTGTCCTCGTTTGCCTGTAGAAACAAACCTGCAGAAATCTTCAGTTCTGCATTTTTTATATATTTTCTCTGTCTCAGCTGTTCTGACTGTCAATCAAAGTGATGCTCTAACAAATTTAATTCAAAGTCCACTCACCGAGCTTTGCCAGAGCTTTCAACAGCAACCGATCTTCATCTTCTTTAACAAAGACAACTTGTTTTTAACCCTACTTCTTACAAAACATTAGCACTCAGTAATATTCTAATATAACATCAAAACTGGTGTTTTATTAAGTTGGGACTAAATGCTGTTGGGACATGTCTGACAAGTATTGATATCACACTCGCGGCTCTCGAAAATTTTATAAATTGAAGTCTCTCAAATTACAATTTTGATTTGATAAATGAAAAATCATTCAGCCCTGCCTGAGGGTTTTTTTTTTTTTGCAAATTATTTGAATATAAATGCTTCTTGTATTACGTTTTCCCAAAAAAAGAAATAGCAGAGATGGAGCCCTGGTTTTAATGTGAAGATCATTTCGCAGATTGAATACTCACACATCATTAGATCATTTAGAGGTGCACATGCTAAAAATAAAAATATCTAATTAAAAAGGCTTTTGCGGTATAATTATTTCTATTCCTCAGGTTTTGGCTGTGAAGGTTGCAGCAAAATCTGTATTCAGGAATAAAAGAGAGCATGGGCGCTGTGTGAAAGTGTTGGCTGCACGTGAATGCACAAACACACACAGACATGGGCCGAGGTACAAAAGAGACTCCCTCCAGACACAAATGCACATACAAACAATTACAGTCTGTCGCTGAGTGTACGTTCTGTAGGGCCCCGACTCCACAGCGTCTACATGATTCATGAAGTGTTTCATTCCACTTGGACTAAGATCAAGGTGTGACCCAGTTTTTTTTTTCCTTGCAGTCTGACCATTGTTTAGTTCTTTCACATTCACATTTTCTGTCCATGCAAAAGGGGACATTTCTAGAATCTTCTCTAAAATAACTTATTTCTGACTGATTGATAAGGTCAACAGGATGTATACTGCAACTTCCTTCTGTCTTTCCTTCCCTCCTTCCTTTCTACACATCTCCCAAAACAAAACATGCACAATTCAGCTTTTATTCAAACCACATAAATCAATATTTTGAATTAAAAGTAGGTAAAATCCTGTCTTTTTTCAAGGAAGACTGTTTAAACTCATTGTAATGTTGCCAGAGCAATGCCACCCATTATGTTTTACTCCTATTTTTAGTTATTTTAGCTTTACCCCCAACTTAAGGTAGACTGCTAAACTTTGGATTAAAGTGTCAAAAATGATTATATCGCTGTGTCGGAGCAGCAAGCCTGTGGCCCCTGAAAGAAACTTCAAATAAAAAGGTTAAAGGTATAAAAACAAAAAATTGAAAATATGAAATATTAAGAAGGCATCGGGCTGTTTGTGAGGGTTAAGCATTGACCATGAAATTGTGTGAGGGAGATGCAGCGCAGGTCTGGAGCTGAAAAATCAGTTTTTCACAGGCAGAGAGTGAAAACATTCGGCTGCGCTGCAGACTTGTGTTACATAAAGTCTGCAGAGATCAAACAGGTGATGCAGGTTATCATTTTGAACTTTGACCTCTGAGAAAATACTTGGAATTCTCAATTTAAGTATTGATTGATAGAGGTCAACATGCCATTGTTCAGCATACTGATATAAAGTCCTCTCATTTGCAACTATATCTATTATTCTTACCGGACAGGCATCGTTCAGCACCTATCTGTGTCCTTTTCAATTTGTTTTTGCAACATTTTCATCCAGTAGCTGCCCAGTAACTAACCAAGTGTTGTGTATCTACCAAGGAGCTCTACTACACTCATTTGGGCTTAATTGGCATCCACATTAATGCAAATCGATTTCTCGATTTCTCGCTTCAAAATTAAGGACATGCACGTATTACGTGAAGTATGGAGTATGGCCATGAATTGGAACATCACACCTAACTATGCAACTAGATCTTTGGTTTCTGGTTAAGGAGTGACTTTTTTCCTTTACAAGGAAATATTATGGAGGCGTTAAAGTTTGTGGCATTGCTCAGATAATTGGACCAAAGTTATGATTCGGTAACCAAAGATATTATGACTGAAACTAACAATTTTCAGTATCGATTAGTCGGATAATTATCGTCTCAGTTAATCATTTAGTATATTTAACATATTAAATAGTGAAAAAAAAATGTCCTTCACAGTTTCCGAGATTCAAAGGTGAAGTCATCAGATGTCTTGTTTTGTCCAACTGTCCAAAAACCAAATGTAATCAGTTTATAACTCTATAAAGAAAAAGAAAAGCAGCAACTCTTACATTAGAGAAGCTGAGCCACAAAATGGTGGGTGGTTTTGATTGTTGATCATTTGGCAAAACTGTTGCTGATGAAGTTGATGCTGTCAATAAATCGTTTGATGTGCTCGCGGATCACGTTCATCATCGTAGCCTACGCTGCCATGCATGACTGGCTGGAAAGAGGTCGCATGATACGTCGGAGCCATATATTTTGCCAACCTGTTTATGTCATGAAATGAATTAAAACGTGAAAGTATACTGGTCAAATTATCATACAATATGGATTTATTGCTGTCATTAATCATTCATTGTACAGAGAGCAAAATGATTATACAATCTGATATTTATCGTACATCTAATACCACTGACACACATTATCATTCTTCTGTGTGGAAAAAAATACTCTGGGTTAAAATTGTTAAGTATGTAAGTGTGCTTTTTAGTGCTGCACAGGTAACCCCTCTGAAGTTAATTAAATGTGTTGCACCAGTCTGAAGCTCGTTTTCATTCTGAGGCTGTAACAGGTATGATTGCACAGCAGCATGATTATACTGACTGAACATTGTTGGTCCTATCCCGTGCTCGCCAACATACTGAGTGAAGTGGTCGGTGAACCTCTCGTCTGTCCCCGTCTGCCTGCCTGACCCGAGGACAGAAGGACTTTAATCAGGGATAGTAGAGGCCAACCAGCATCGCTGCCAAGTGTTCCTCCGCCTGCTTGCGATGCAGCTTTTTCCACAAAGAAACAGAGACAAAATATTCCCTATGTATCATCTTTTTTTTTGTTACCCGCTGTAGCACAATAGAACAGGGATTTCTGAGAGTAAACATTTTTTCTGTGTGTTATAACACACAGCATCAAAGCAGAAAACAGCATCACAGACGTGTGTCTGCATTATAAATTATAGATTGTGTGCAGGTTTTTGAGGTGCTGGCAGAAAAACGGTGAGTTGAATTTTAATCCAATGCATTACACCTACAAATGCATATTTAAACTTTGCTGTCGTCTCCAGTTAGAAACATTATTTCTTGTATACGTTTATTGATATTACAAAGAGTATTTATTAGAAATCCTAGTCATATTACAGTTTATTAGTATGCTTAAACTGCATGGTGTTAACCCACGTGTCAAAACCTCCGTTTGGTGATAAAGAAATAACTCTGAAGTGGATTCTGCTGTGGAGGGTCTTATTTTCATTTAGATTAAGGATGACATCAGTGACTGTTTCATTCCCATTCTGTCAAAGTCTGCGACACAGCCACAGCATGCATAAATAAATCATACCGTATACTCTTTACTCTCTTTCTGCCCTATACACCATGCATTATAAATAATGATCGTTTATACATAATTAATCTATAAATAAATACATTTCCTGTGCGACGGCAGTCCTACTTAACCAATGAAATCTCACACGCGTTCAACAATTTAAACCGTGTTGCTCAGGATTATAAATGTACCAGACAAACTACATGTTAATGTGATTATGTATCAGTAAATGAAGTGGCACAATGTTAAGAGCTTGTGTTTTATAATCAGGCTGTCTCTCAGTGGAGCAGGTTTGAACACTGGTGACTAAAAGCAGAATCTGTTTCACTGTCCACATGAAAAACCTGCGTCTTTTGCTGCATTCAATAGAGAGTGGGAAGTCGATATTTCCAAGTCGGTATTTCCAACTTCCAGTCTAGAAAGCTTGGAGACAAACAGGTGTCTGAATGGACATACGACCATCAGTGGGTTTAATGTAGTAGCTGAAGACCAGTGTTAACAACTAAAACATGCTTTCAATCTTCCAGACGACAGAGTTGATGCTACTTAACTAATTAGCCACCAAACATCATGAAGATACTGATGCTTTGGGATTGTCGGGGAGGTTGGCCGCCATCCACAAGTATCAGCATTCGAGACTCAAAAACTACCTATCGACTATCTCCCCAACAGGAGCTTTAAGTTAAGTGGCACTTTGCAATATTTAAAATCTTAAAAGTACTGGGTGTATTCTACAATTAACCACTTCCTGCTTTAGATGTAAGGCAGGTGTTCTTAGTGAAGAACACAACTGATCTCTGATTGTAACCAAAGTCAAATAACAAGCAATGAACTCACACAACAAACAAACAAACAGAAGGTGGAACACCAGCAGTAGTAATATGCATTCAGTCTGAAAACACTTGGACTTGAATAGGAAAGGTAAATTTGACCACTCAACCAAACCAAACAATTCCAGAGGACAATTGCAGCAGCTCCCGTAGCAGCGATGCTGTATTGAATAAGTGAAAAACTGGAATGACCCCAGTTCTGTAAAGCAGATTGAGGAGAGACTGTTGAGCAGCCTGAGAGCCTGGTGCTGCTAAATCTTCTCTTGGCATTACAAGAGCGACATGCACCACTTGACTCACTTTCCCTCTCATTCTTGCCTCATTGCTTTTTTTCTGTCTTTTTTCCCCCCTCTCCTCTCGTCCTTTTCTTTCCCCTGCTTGTTTTTTTTTGCACCCTATCCTTTCAAAAAATTCTCTCATTATCTTCATCTCTCTCTACCTCCCATCAGGCCTCACGCTGGGCTTTGCTGAGGAGGTAAAGTGTTTGGTCCCATCTGGGCGAGATTTAGCGAACATCTGTTTGCTGACTCTCCTCCCTGTCTCTCCCACTGCCACTATAGCTGGCCTATAATATCACATAACAGACATGCAGTGACATTAGACACCCGCTGCTACGCCGTTTTGACAAGAACTTCCCCCACATACTCTGTCTCTTTAAGTTTTTGATGGTATATTCCTTTTTCTTTTTTCTCCCATCTTCTTCCTGTTCCTCCTCCAGTGATTTTAAAAACAGTCCCAGTGTTGCAGCTTGTCATTGCACCCTTTTGCTGCCACATAAGCTGTAATTGCCTCTCTCTCACACACACACACATATACACACTCTCATGCTGATTAGTTTCATGACCTTGATGCAACAGAAACAATTACTGAGTCAGCGTCATGCTAATTATGTGTTAACAACATTCCCTGGTGTGAATGTAACTCTCAGCTTTACCTCCCTATCCTCTGTAGGAGCGACGGTGACTGCTGTGTTTATGTTCAGCACTGTGCGCTATAAACTCATCCCTACGACTATTTTCTAATCAGGCTCAGGGTCCCTTAAGTACTTGGTTAAGGCTTGGGATCCATTTTTTGGTCATGGTTAAAGAAGCATGTGTTGACAGTTGGTAGGAGTCAAAGTGAACCAGTCATCTATGATTCTCATTAAAATGTTGTGCCATTTAAGACAAGACAGGGTCTTTTTCTCCAGTGCTGCTGATAAAAAAACACCAGAAGGCATCAGAATGATAAATCCAATCGTTTAAAAATACCATACTGACTTGGACGCAGCAGCCAAATACCAAAGTGTATCAAATTTATACATTTCTGAATGTGGGTGTAGAAAAGATTAGTATAATTCTGTTTAAAAAAATTGCATTTATTGCCTGTTGTCGTTTTTCATCTGTGGTCATTGTGTGTCCCTTTTTTAGTTGTTTGGCATCTCTTTGTATTAGTTTTGTGTCTCTTTGTAGTTGTTTTGTCTTTATCATTTTGCATTTTGCACATTTAATGTCCATTTTGTAATTGCTTGACAGTTGTTTTACATGTTGTTTGTTCTTCTTTGTGGTTGTTTGGTATCTATCTTAGTCGTTTTGTGTGTCTTTGTGGTCATGTTTTATCTGTGGTCATTTTGTGCCCCTTTTTCAGTCGTTTTGCGTCAATTTGTTGTCATGTGTGTCTGTGGTCGTTTGACGTCTCTTTTTTAGTTTTGCTGCATCTCTTGAGTTGTTTACATGTCAGTTGTGTCTCTTTTTTAGTTGTTTTGTGTCTCTTTGTATTAATTTTGTGTCCCTCTATCATTGTTTTTTGTCTCTTTGTCACTATTTTGCATTTGTGGTCATTTTAAGGCTACGGCTAGGGTATGGGTTAGGGTTAGGGTTATGGGGCTAGGGTTTCAGGTCACGGTCCACTTTTGACCGATTGACTCGAAATTGATCACAAATGTTGTCCATACTGGCGAAAGAAGGGCCAGAAGTTTTTTATTGGATTCTGGTGATATTTGTATTTTTGGTGAATATTTTAAAGAAAAGCAGCCATTTTTCATGAAAACCTCAGCCGATTTTTTCAATAGCTTCCAGGTCTTTGGACCGATTGACTCGAAATTTCTCCCAAACGTGGTCCTATACTGGCTGAATGAGACACAGCAGTCCCCATTGGATTCGGGTGGAATTTGTATTTTTGGTGAATATTTTAGTGAAAGGGGGCCATTTTTCATGAAAACCTCGGCCGATTTTTTCAATAGCTTCCAGGTCTTTGGACCGATTGACTCAAAATTTCTCCCAAACGTGGTCCTATACTGGCTGAACGAGACACAGCAGTCCCCATTGGATTCGGGTGGAATTTGTATTTTTGGTGAATATTTTAGTGAAAGGGGGCCATTTTTCATGAAAACCTCTGCCGATTTTTTCAATAGCTTCCAGGTCTTTGGACCGATTGACTCAAAATTTCTCCCAAACGTGGTCCTATACTGGCTGAACGAGACACAGCAGTCCCCATTGGATTAGGGTGCAATTTGTATTTTTGGTGAATATTTTAAAGAAAAGCAGCCGTTTTTCATGAAATCCTCGGTTGATTTTTTCAATAGCTTCCAGGTCTTTCGACCGATTGACTTGAAATTTCTCTAAGACGTGGTTCTATACTTGCTGAACGAGACACAGCAGACCCCATTGGATTCGGGTGGAATCTGTATTTTTGGTGAATATTTTAGTGAAAGGGGGACATTTTTCACAAAAACCTCTGCCGATTTTTTCAATAGCTTCCAGGTCTTTGGCCCGATTGACTCGAAATTTCTCACAGACGTGGTCCTATACTGGCTGAACGAGACACAGCAGACCCCATTGGATTCGGGTGGAATCTGTATTTTTGGTGAATATTTTAGTGAAAGGGGGACATTTTTCACAAAAACCTCTGCCGATTTTTTCAATAGCTTCCAGGTTTTTGGACCGATTGACTCAAAATTTCTCTCAGACGTGGTCCTATACTGGCTGTACGAGACACAACAGTCCCCATTGGATTCGGGTGGAATTTGTATTTTTGGTGAATATTTTAGTGAAAGGTGACCATTTTTCATGAAAACCTCTGCCGATTTTTTCAATAGCTTCAAGGTCTTTGGACCGATTGACTCAAAATTTCTCCCAAACGTGGTCCTATACTGGCTGAACGAGACACAGCAGACCCCATTGGATTCGGGTGGAATTTGTATTTTTGGTGAATATTTTAAAGAAAAGCAGCCGTTTTTCATGAAATCCTCGGTTGATTTTTTCAATAGCTTCCAGGTCTTTCGACCGATTGACTCGAAATTTCTCTCAGACGTGGTCCTATACTGGCTGAACGAGACACAGCAGACCCCATTGGATTCGGGTGGAATTTGTATTTTTGGTGAATATTTTAGTGAAAGGTGAACATTTTTCATGAAAACCTCGGCCGATTTTTTCAATAGCTTCCAGGTTTTTGGACCGATTGACTCAAAATTTCTCCCAAATGTGGTCCTATACTGGCTGAACGAGACACAGCAGACCCCATTGGATTCGGGTGGAATTTGTATTTTTGGTGAATATTTTAGTGAAAGGGGGCCATTTTTCATGAAAACCTCTGCCGATTTTTTCAATAGCTTCCAGGTCTTTGGACCGATTGACTCAAAATTTCTCCCAAACGTGGTCCTATACTGGCTGAACGAGACACAGCAGTCCCCATTGGATTCGGGTGGAATTTGTATTTTTGGTGAATATTTTAGTGAAAGGGGGACATTTTTCACAAAAACCTCTGCCGATTTTTTCAATAGCTTCCAGGTTTTTGGACCGATTGACTCAAAATTTCTCTCAGATGTGGTCCTATACTGGCTGAACGAGACACAGCAGTCCCCATTGGATTCGGGTGGAATTTGTATTTTTGGTGAATATTTTAGTGAAAGGTGACCATTTTTCATGAAAACCTCTGCCGATTTTTTCAATAGCTTCAAGGTCTTTGGACCGATTGATTCAGAATTTCTCCCAAACGTGGTCCTATACTGGCTGAACGAGACACAGCAGACCCCATTGGATTCGGGTGGAATTTGTATTTTTGGTGAATATTTTAAAGAAAAGCAGCCGTTTTTCATGAAATCCTCGGTTGATTTTTTCAATAGCTTCCAGGTCTTTCGACCGATTGACTCGAAATTTCTCTCAGACGTGGTCCTATACTGGCTGTACGAGACACAGCAGACCCCATTGGATTCGGGTGGAATTTGTATTTTTGGTGAATATTTTAGTGAAAGGTGACCATTTTTCATGAAAACCTCGGCCGATTTTTTCAATAGCTTCCAGGTTTTTGGACCTATTGACTCAAAATTTCTCCCAAATGTTGTCCTATACTGGCTGAACGAGACACAGCAGACCCCATTGGATTTGTGTGGAATCTGTATTTTTGGTGAATATTTTAGTGAAAGGGGGACATTTTTCACAAAAACCTCTGCCGATTTTTTCAATAGCTTCCAGGTTTTTGGACCGATTGACTCAAAATTTCTCTCAGACGTGGTCCTATACTGGTTGAACGAGACACAGCAGTCCTCATTGGATTTGGGTGGAATTTGTATTTTTGGTGAATATTTTAGTGAAAGGGGCCCATTTTTCATTAAAAACCTGGCCGATTTTTTCAATAGCTTCCAGGTCTTTGGCCTGATTGACTCGAAATTTCTCTCAGACGTGGTCCTATACTGGCTGAACGAGACACAGCAGACCCCATTGGATTCGGGTGGAATTTGTATTTTTGGTGAATATTTTAGTGAAAGGTGACCATTTTTCATGAAAACCTCGGCCGATTTTTTCAATAGCTTCCAGGTTTTTGGACCGATTGACTCAAAATTTCTCTCAGACGTGGTCCTATACTGGCTGAACGAGACACAGCAGACCCCATTGGATTTGGGTGGAATTTGTATTTTTGGTGAATATTTTAGTGAAAGGGGGCCATTTTTCACGAAAACCTCTGCAGATTTTTTCAATAGCTTCCAGGTCTTTCGCCCGATTGACTCAAAATTTCTCTCAAACGTGGTCCTATACTGGCTGAACGAGACACAGCAGACCCCATTGGATTTGGGTGGAATTTGTATTTTTGGTGAATATTTTAGTGAAAGGGGGCCATTTTTCACGAAAACCTCTGCAGATTTTTTCAATAGCTTCCAGGTCTTTGGCCCGATTGACTCGAAATTCCTCTCAGACGTGGTCCTATACTGGCTGAACGAGACACAGCAGACCCCATTGGATTCGGGTGGAATTTGTATTTTTGGTGAATATTTTAGTGAAAGGTGACCATTTTTCATTAAAAACCTGGCCGATTTTTTCAATAGCTTCCAGGTCTTTGGCCCGATTGACTCGAAATTCCTCTCAGACGTGGTCCTATACTGGCTGAACGAGACACAGCAGACCCCATTGGATTCGGGTGGAATTTGTATTTTTGGTGAATATTTTAGTGAAAGGTGACCATTTTTCATTAAAAACCTGGCCGATTTTTTCAATAGCTTCCAGGTCTTTGGACCGATTGACTCAAAATTTCTCCCAAACGTGGTCCTATACTGGCTGAACGAGACACAGCAGTCCCCATTGGATTCGGGTGGAATTTGTATTTTTGGTGAATATTTTAGTGAAAGGGGGCCATTTTTCATGAAAACCTCTGCCGATTTTTTCAATAGCTTCCAGGTCTTTGGACCGATTGACTCAAAATTTCTCCCAAACGTGGTCCTATACTGGCTGAACGAGACACAGCAGTCCCCATTGGATTAGGGTGCAATTTGTATTTTTGGTGAATATTTTAAAGAAAAGCAGCCGTTTTTCATGAAATCCTCGGTTGATTTTTTCAATAGCTTCCAGGTCTTTCGACCGATTGACTTGAAATTTCTCTAAGACGTGGTTCTATACTTGCTGAACGAGACACAGCAGACCCCATTGAATTCGGGTGGAATTTGTATTTTTGGTGAATATTTTAGTGAAAGGTGACCATTTTTCATGAAAACCTCGGCCGATTTTTTCAATAGCTTCCAGGTCTTTGGCCCGATTGACTCGAAATTTCTCACAGACGTGGTCCTATACTGGCTGAACGAGACACAGCAGACCCCATTGGATTCGGGTGGAATCTGTATTTTTGGTGAATATTTTAGTGAAAGGGGGACATTTTTCACAAAAACCTCTGCCGATTTTTTCAATAGCTTCCAGGTTTTTGGACCGATTGACTCAAAATTTCTCTCAGACGTGGTCCTATACTGGCTGTACGAGACACAGCAGTCCCCATTGGATTCGGGTGGAATTTGTATTTTTGGTGAATATTTTAGTGAAAGGTGACCATTTTTCATGAAAACCTCTGCCGATTTTTTCAATAGCTTCAAGGTCTTTGGACCGATTGACTCAAAATTTCTCCCAAACGTGGTCCTATACTGGCTGAACGAGACACAGCAGACCCCATTGGATTCGGGTGGAATTTGTATTTTTGGTGAATATTTTAAAGAAAAGCAGCCGTTTTTCATGAAATCCTCGGTTGATTTTTTCAATAGCTTCCAGGTCTTTCGACCGATTGACTCGAAATTTCTCTCAGACGTGGTCCTATACTGGCTGAACGAGACACAGCAGACCCCATTGGATTCGGGTGGAATTTGTATTTTTGGTGAATATTTTAGTGAAAGGTGAACATTTTTCATGAAAACCTCGGCCGATTTTTTCAATAGCTTCCAGGTTTTTGGACCGATTGACTCAAAATTTCTCCCAAATGTGGTCCTATACTGGCTGAACGAGACACAGCAGACCCCATTGGATTCGGGTGGAATTTGTATTTTTGGTGAATATTTTAGTGAAAGGTGACCATTTTTCATGAAAACCTCGGCCGATTTTTTCAATAGCTTCCAGGTTTTTGGACCGATTGACTCAAAATTTCTCCCAAATGTGGTCCTATACTGGCTGAACGAGACACAGCAGTCCCCATTGGATTCGGGTGGAATTTGTATTTTTGGTGAATATTTTAGTGAAAGTTGACCATTTTTCATGAAAACCTCAGCCGATTTTTTCAATAGCTTCCAGGTTTTTGGACCGATTGACTCAAAATTTCTCCCAAACGTGGTCCTATACTGGCTGAACGAGACACAGCAGTCCCCATTGGATTCGGGTGGAATTTGTATTTTTGGTGAATATTTTAGTGAAAGGGGGCCATTTTTCATGAAAACCTCTGCCGATTTTTTCAATAGCTTCCAGGTCTTTGGACCGATTGACTCAAAATTTCTCCCAAACGTGGTCCTATACTGGCTGAACGAGACACAGCAGTCCCCATTGGATTCGGGTGGAATTTGTATTTTTGGTGAATATTTTAGTGAAAGGTGACCATTTTTCATGAAAACCTCTGCCGATTTTTTCAATAGCTTCAAGGTCTTTGCACCGATTGATTCAAAATTTCTCCCAAACGTGGTCCTATACTGGCTGAACGAGACACAGCAGACCCCATTGGATTCGGGTGGAATTTGTATTTTTGGTGAATATTTTAAAGAAAAGCAGCCGTTTTTCATGAAATCCTCGGTTGATTTTTTCAATAGCTTCCAGGTCTTTCGACCGATTGACTCGAAATTTCTCTCAGACGTGGTCCTATACTGGCTGTACGAGACACAGCAGACCCCATTGGATTCGGGTGGAATTTGTATTTTTGGTGAATATTTTAGTGAAAGGTGACCATTTTTCATGAAAACCTCGGCCGATTTTTTCAATAGCTTCCAGGTTTTTGGACCTATTGACTCAAAATTTCTCCCAAATGTTGTCCTATACTGGCTGAACGAGACACAGCAGACCCCATTGGATTCGTGTGGAATCTGTATTTTTGGTGAATATTTTAGTGAAAGGGGGACATTTTTCACAAAAACCTCTGCCGATTTTTTCAATAGCTTCCAGGTTTTTGGACCGATTGACTCAAAATTTCTCCCAAATGTGGTCCTATACTGGCTGAACGAGACACAGCAGACCCCATTGGATTCGGGTGGAATTTGTATTTTTGGTGAATATTTTAGTGAAAGGGGGCCATTTTTCACGAAAACCTCTGCAGATTTTTTCAATAGCTTCCAGGTCTTTGGCCCGATTGACTCGAAATTCCTCTCAGACGTGGTCCTATACTGGCTGAACGAGACACAGCAGACCCCATTGGATTCGGGTGGAATTTGTATTTTTGGTGAATATTTTAGTGAAAGGTGACCATTTTTCATTAAAAACCTGGCCGATTTTTTCAATAGCTTCCAGGTCTTTGGCCCGATTGACTCGAAATTTCTCTCAGACGTGGTCCTATACTGGCTGAACGAGACACAGCAGACCCCATTGGATTCGGGTGGAATTTGTATTTTTGGTGAATATTTTAGTGAAAGGTGACCATTTTTCATGAAAACCTCGGCCGATTTTTTCAATAGCTTCCAGGTTTTTGGACCGATTGACTCAAAATTTCTCCCAAATGTGGTCCTATACTGGCTGAACGAGACACAGCAGACCCCATTGGATTCGGGTGGAATTTGTATTTTTGGTGAATATTTTAGTGAAAGTTGACCATTTTTCATGAAAAACTCGGCCGATTTTTTCAATAGCTTCCAGGTTTTTGGACCGATTGACTCGAAATTCCTCTCAGACGTGGTCCTATACTGGCTGAACGAGACACAGCAGACCCCATTGGATTCGGGTGGAATTTGTATTTTTGGTGAATATTTTAGTGAAAGGTGACCATTTTTCATTAAAAACCTGGCCGATTTTTTCAATAGCTTCCAGGTCTTTGGCCTGATTGACTCGAAATTTCTCTCAGACGTGGTCCTATACTGGCTGAACGAGACACAGCAGACCCCATTGGATTCGGGTGGAATTTGTATTTTTGGTGAATATTTTAGTGAAAGGGGCCCATTTTTCATTAAAAACCTGGCCGATTTTTTCAATAGCTTCCAGGTCTTTGGCCCGATTGACTCAAAATTTCTCTCAGACGTGGTCCTATACTGGCTGAACGAGACACAGCAGACCCCATTGGATTCGGGTGGAATTTGTATTTTTGGTGAATATTTTAGTGAAAGGTGACCATTTTTCATGAAAACCTCGGCCGATTTTTTCAATAGCTTCCAGGTTTTTGGACCGATTGACTCAAAATTTCTCCCAAATGTGGTCCTATACTGGCTGAACGAGACACAGCAGACCCCATTGGATTCGGGTGGAATTTGTATTTTTGGTGAATATTTTAGTGAAAGGGGGCCATTTTTCACGAAAACCTCTGCAGATTTTTTCAATAGCTTCCAGGTCTTTGGCCCGATTGACTCGAAATTTCTCTCAGACGTGGTCCTATACTGGCTGAACGAGACACAGCAGACCCCATTGGATTCGGGTGGAATCTGTATTTTTGGTGAATATTTTAGTGAAAGGTGACCATTTTTCATGAAAACCTCGGCCGATTTTTTCAATAGCTTCCAGGTCTTTGGCCCGATTGACTCGAAATTTCTCTCAGACGTGGTCCTATACTGGCTGAACGAGACACAGCAGACCCCATTGGATTTGGGTGGAATTTGTATTTTTGGTGAATATTTTAGTGAAAGGGGGCCATTTTTCACGAAAACCTCTGCAGATTTTTTCAATAGCTTCCAGGTCTTTGGCCCGATTGACTCGAAATTCCTCTCAGACGTGGTCCTATACTGGCTGAACGAGACACAGCAGACCCCATTGGATTCGGGTGGAATTTGAATTTTTGGTGAATATTTTAGTGCAAGGTGACCATTTTTCATTAAAAACCTGGCCGATTTTTTCAATAGCTTCCAGGTCTTTGGCCCGATTGACTCAAAATTTCTCTCAGACGTGGTCCTATACTGGCTGAACGAGACACAGCAGACCCCATTGGATTCGGGTGGAATTTGTATTTTTGGTGAATATTTTAAAGAAAAGCAGCCGTTTTTCATGAAATCCTCGGTTGATTTTTTCAATAGCTTCCAGGTCTTGCGACCGATTGACTTGAAAGTTCTCTCAGACGTGTTCCTATACTGGCTGAACAAGACACAGCAGACCCCATTGGATTTGGGTGGAATTTGTATTTTTGGTGAATATTTTAGTGAAAGGTGACCATTTTTCATGAAAACCTCTGCCCATTTTTTCAATAGCTTCCAGGTTTTTGGACCGATTGACTCAAAATTTCTCTCAGACGTGGTCCTATACTGGCTGAACGAGACACAGCAGACCCCATTGGATTCGGGTGGAATTTGTATTTTTGGTGAATATTTTAGTGAAAGTTGACCATTTTTCATGAAAAACTCGGCCGATTTTTTCAATAGCTTCCAGGTTTTTGGACCGATTGACTCAAAATTTCTCTCAGACGTGGTCCTATACTGGCTGAACGAGACACAGCAGACCCCATTGGATTTGGGTGGAATTTGTATTTTTGGTGAATATTTTAGTGAAAGGGGGCCATTTTTCACGAAAACCTCTGCAGATTTTTTCAATAGCTTCCAGGTCTTTGGCCCGATTGACTCGAAATTTCTCTCAGACGTGGTCCTATACTGGCTGAACGAGACACAGCAGACCCCATTGGATTCGGGTGGAATTTGTATTTTTGGTGAATATTTTAGTGAAAAGTGACCATTTTTCATTAAAAAAACCTGGCCGATTTTTTCAATAGCTTCCAGGTCTTTCGCCCGATTGACTCAAAATTTCTCTCAAACGTGGTCCTATACTGGCTGAACGAGACACAGCAGACCCCATTGGATTCGGGTGGAATTTGTATTTTTGGTGAATATTTTAGTGAAAGGTGACCATTTTTCATGAAAACCTCGGCCGATTTTTTCAATAGCTTCCAGGTTTTTGGACCGATTGACTCAAAATTTCTCCCAAATGTGGTCCTATACTGGCTGAACGAGACACAGCAGACCCCATTGGATTCGGGTGGAATTTGTATTTTTGGTGAATATTTTAGTGAAAGTTGACCATTTTTCATGAAAAACTCGGCCGATTTTTTCAATAGCTTCCAGGTCTTTCGCCCGATTGACTCAAAATTTCTCTCAGACGTGGTCCTATACTGGCTGAACGAGACACAGCAGACCCCATTGGATTCGGGTGGAATTTGTATTTTTGGTGAATATTTTAGTGAAAGGGGGCCATTTTTCACGAAAACCTCTGCAGATTTTTTCAATAGCTTCCAGGTCTTTGGCCCGATTGACTCGAAATTCCTCTCAGACGTGGTCCTATACTGGCTGAACGAGACACAGCAGACCCCATTGGATTCGGGTGGAATTTGTATTTTTGGTGAATATTTTAGTGAAAGGTGACCATTTTTCATTAAAAACCTGGCCGATTTTTTCAATAGCTTCCAGGTCTTTGGCCCGATTGACTGAAAATTTCTCTCAGACGTGGTCCTATACTGGCTGAACGAGACACAGCAGACCCCATTGGATTCGGGTGGAATTTGTATTTTTGGTGAATATTTTAGTGAAAGGGGGCCATTTTTCACGAAAACCTCTGCAGATTTTTTCAATAGCTTCCAGGTTTTTGGACCGATTGACTCAAAATTTCTCCCAAATGTGGTCCTATACTGGCTGAACGAGACACAGCAGACCCCATTGGATTCGGGTGGAATCTGTATTTTTGGTGAATATTTTAGTGAAAGGTGACCATTTTTCATGAAAACCTCGGCCGATTTTTTCAATAGCTTCCAGGTCTTTGGCCCGATTGACTCGAAATTTCTCTCAGACGTGGTCCTATACTGGCTGTACGAGACACAGCAGACCCCATTGGATTCGGGTGGAATTTGTATTTTTGGTGAATATTTTAGTGAAAGGTGACCATTTTTCATGAAAACCTCGGCCGATTTTTTCAATAGCTTCCAGGTTTTTTTGACCGATTGACTCAAAATTTCTCCCAAACGTGGTCCTATACTGGCTGAACGAGACACAGCAGACCCCATTGGATTCGGGTGGAATTTGTATTTTTGGTGAATATTTTAGTGAAAGCTGACCATTTTTCATGAAAAACTCGGCCGATTTTTTCAATAGCTTCCAGGTTTTTGGACCGATTGACTCAAAATTTCTCTCAGACGTGGTCCTATACTGGCTGAACGAGACACAGCAGACCCCATTGGATTCGGGTGGAATTTGTATTTTTGGTGAATATTTTAGTGAAAGTTGACCATTTTTCATGAAAAACTCGGCCGATTTTTTCAATAGCTTCCAGGTTTTTGGACCGATTGACTCAAAATTTCTCTCAGACGTGGTCCTATACTGGCTGAACGAGACACAGCAGACCCCATTGGATTTGGGTGGAATTTGTATTTTTGGTGAATATTTTAGTGAAAGGGGGCCATTTTTCACGAAAACCTCTGCAGATTTTTTCAATAGCTTCCAGGTCTTTGGCCCGATTGACTCGAAATTTCTCTCAGACGTGGTCCTATACTGGCTGAACGAGACACAGCAGACCCCATTGGATTCGGGTGGAATTTGTATTTTTGGTGAATATTTTAGTGAAAGGGGGCCATTTTTCACGAAAACCTCTGCAGATTTTTTCAATAGCTTCCAGGTCTTTCGCCCGATTGACTCAAAATTTCTCTCAAACGTGGTCCTATACTGGCTGAACGAGACACAGCAGACCCCATTGGATTTGGGTGGAATTTGTATTTTTGGTGAATATTTTAGTGAAAGGGGGCCATTTTTCACGAAAACCTCTGCAGATTTTTTCAATAGCTTCCAGGTCTTTGGCCCGATTGACTCGAAATTCCTCTCAGACGTGGTCCTATACTGGCTGAACGAGACACAGCAGACCCCATTGGATTCGGGTGGAATTTGTATTTTTGGTGAATATTTTAGTGAAAGGTGACCATTTTTCATTAAAAACCTGGCCGATTTTTTCAATAGCTTCCAGGTCTTTGGCCCGATTGACTCGAAATTCCTCTCAGACGTGGTCCTATACTGGCTGAACGAGACACAGCAGACCCCATTGGATTCGGGTGGAATTTGTATTTTTGGTGAATATTTTAGTGAAAGGGGGCCATTGGTGGATTTTTTCAATAGCTTCCAGGTTTTTGGACCGATTGACTCAAAATTTCTCCCAAATGTTGTCCTATACTGGCTGAACGAGACACAGCAGACCCCATTGGATTCGGGTGGAATTTGTATTTTTGGTGAATATTTTAGTGAAAGTTGACCATTTTTCATGAAAACCTCGGCCGATTTTTTCAATAGCTTCCAGGTTTTTGGACCGATTGACTCAAAATTTCTCCCAAATGCGGTCCTATACTGGCTGAACGAGACACAGCAGACCCCATTGGATTCGGGTGGAATTTGTATTTTTGGTGAATATTTTAGTGAAAGTTGACCATTTTTCATGAAAAACTCGGCCGATTTTTTCAATAGCTTCCAGGTTTTTGGACCGATTGACTCAAAATTTCTCTCAGACGTGGTCCTATACTGGCTGAACGAGACACAGCAGACCCCATTGGGTTTGGGTGGAATTTGTATTTTTGGTGAATATTTTAGTGAAAGGGGGCCATTTTTCACGAAAACCTCTGCAGATTTTTTCAATAGCTTCCAGGTCTTTGGCCCGATTGACTGAAAATTTCTCTCAGACGTGGTCCTATACTGGCTGAACGAGACACAGCAGACCCCATTGGATTCGGGTGGAATTTGTATTTTTGGTGAATATTTTAGTGAAAGGTGACCATTTTTCATGAAAACCTCGGCGGATTTTTTCAATAGCTTCCAGGTTTTTGGACCGATTGACTCAAAATTTCTCTCAGACGTGGTCCTATACTGGCTGTACGAGACACAGCAGACCCCATTGGATTCGGGTGGAATTTGTATTTTTGGTGAATATTTTAGTGAAAGGTGACCATTTTTCATGAAAACCTCGGCCGATTTTTTCAATAGCTTCCAGGTTTTTGGACCGATTGACTCAAAATTTCTCCCAAATGTGGTCCTATACTGGCTGAACGAGACACAGCAGACCCCATTGGATTCGGGTGGAATTTGTATTTTTGGTGAATATTTTAGTGAAGGTTGACCATTTTTCATGAAAAACTCGGCCGATTTTTTCAATAGTTTCCAGGTTTTTGGACCGATTGACTCAAAATTTCTCTCAGACGTGGTCCTATACTGGCTGAACGAGACACAGCAGACCCCATTGGATTCGGGTGGAATTTGTATTTTTGGTGAATATTTTAGTGAAAGTTGACCATTTTTCATGAAAAACTCGGCCGATTTTTTCAATAGTTTCCAGGTTTTTGGACCGATTGACTCAAAATTTCTCTCAGACGTGGTCCTATACTGGCTGAACGAGACACAGCAGACCCCATTGGATTCGGGTGGAATTTGTATTTTTGGTGAATATTTTAAAGAAAAGCAGCCGTTTTTCATGAAATCCTCGGTTGATTTTTTCAATAGCTTCCAGGTCTTGCGACCGATTGACTTGAAATTTCTCTCAGACGTGGTTCTATACTGGCTGAACGAGACACAGCAGACCCCATTGGATTTGGGTGGAATTTGTATTTTTGGTGAATATTTTAGTGAAAGGTGACCATTTTTCATGAAAACCTCTGCCGATTTTTTCAATAGCTTCCAGGTTTTTGGACCGATTGACTCAAAATTTCTCCCAAATGTGGTCCTATACTGGCTGAACGAGACACAGCAGACCCCATTGGATTCGGGTGGAATTTGTATTTTTGGTGAATATTTTAGTGAAAGTTGACCATTTTTCATGAAAAACTCGGCCGATTTTTTCAATAGCTTCCAGGTTTTTGGACCGATTGACTCAAAATTTCTCTCAGACGTGGTCCTATACTGGCTGAACGAGACACAGCAGACCCCATTGGATTTGGGTGGAATTTGTATTTTTGGTGAATATTTTAGTGAAAGGGGGCCATTTTTCACGAAAACCTCTGCAGATTTTTTCAATAGCTTCCAGGTCTTTCGCCCGATTGACTCAAAATTTCTCTCAGACGTTTGAGTGGTCCAGTATAGGACCACTCAAACGTGGTCCTATACTGGCTGAACGAGACACAGCAGACCCCATTGGATTTGGGTGGAATTTGTATTTTTGGTGAATATTTTAGTGAAAGGCGACCATTTTTCATTAAAAACCTGGCCGATTTTTTCAATAGCTTCCAGGTCTTTGGCCCGATTGACTGAAAATTTCTCTCAGACGTGGTCCTATACTGGCTGAACGAGACACAGCAGACCCCATTGGATTCGGGTGGAATTTGTATTTTTGGTGAATATTTTAGTGAAAGGTGACCATTTTTCACGAAAACCTCGGCCGATTTTTTCAATAGCTTCCAGGTTTTTGGACCGATTGACTCAAAATTTCTCCCAAATGTGGTCCTATACTGGCTGAACGAGACACAGCAGACCCCATTGGATTCGGGTGGAATTTGTATTTTTGGTGAATATTTTAGTGAAAGTTGACCATTTTTCATGAAAAACTCGGCCGATTTTTTCAATAGCTTCCAGGTTTTTGGACCGATTGACTCAAAATTTCTCTCAGACGTGGTCCTATACTGGCTGAACGAGACACAGCAGACCCCATTGGATTTGGGTGGAATTTGTATTTTTGGTGAATATTTTAGTGAAAGGGGGCCATTTTTCACGAAAACCTCTGCAGATTTTTTCAATAGCTTCCAGGTCTTTGGCCCGATTGACTCGAAATTTCTCTCAGACGTGGTCCTATACTGGCTGAACGAGACACAGCAGACCCCATTGGATTTGGGTGGAATTTGTATTTTTGGTGAATATTTTAGTGAAAGGGGGCCATTTTTCACGAAAACCTCTGCAGATTTTTTCAATAGCTTCCAGGTCTTTGGCCCGATTGACTCGAAATTTCTCTCAGACGTGGTCCTATACTGGCTGAACGAGACACAGCAGACCCCATTGGATTCGGGTGGAATCTGTATTTTTGGTGAATATTTTAGTGAAAGGTGACCATTTTTCATTAAAACCTCGGCCGATTTTTTCAATAGCTTCCAGGTCTTTGGCCCGATTGACTCGAAATTTCTCTCAGACGTGGTCCTATACTGGCTGTACGAGACACAGCAGACCCCATTGGATTCGGGTGGAATTTGTATTTTTGGTGAATATTTTAGTGAAAGGTGACCATTTTTCATGAAGACCTCGGCCGATTTTTTCAATAGCTTCCAGGTCTTTGGCCCGATTGACTCGAAATTTCTCTCAGACGTGGTCCTATACTGGCTGAACGAGACACAGCAGACCCCATTGGATTCGGGTGGAATTTGTATTTTTGGTGAATATTTTAGTGAAAGTTGACCATTTTTCATGAAAAACTCGGCCGATTTTTTCAATAGCTTCCAGGTTTTTGGAGTCAAAACCTCAGACGTGGTCCTATACTGGCTGAACGAGACACAGCAGACCCCATTGGATTTGGGTGGAATTTGTATTTTTGGTGAATATTTTAGTGAAAGGGGGCCATTTTTCACGAAAACCTCTGCAGATTTTTTCAATAGCTTCCAGGTCTTTCGCCCGATTGACTCAAAATTTCTCTCAGACGTGGTCCTATACTGGCTGAACGAGACACAGCAGACCCCATTGGATTCGGGTGGAATTTGTATTTTTGGTGAATATTTTAGTGAAAGGTGACCATTTTTCACGAAAACCTCAGCCGATTTTTTCAATAGCTTCCAGGTTTTTGGACCGATTGACTCAAAATTTCTCCCAAATGTGGTCCTATACTGGCTGAACGAGACACAGCAGACCCCATTGGATTTGGGTGGAATTTGTATTTTTGGTGAATATTTTAGTGAAAGGGGGCCATTTTTCACGAAAACCTCTGCCAGATTTTTTCAATAGCTTCCAGGTCTTTGGCCCGATTGACTCGAAATTCCTCTCAGACGTGGTCCTATACTGGCTGAACGAGACACAGCAGACCCCATTGGATTCGGGTGGAATTTGTATTTTTGGTGAATATTTTAGTGAAAGTTGACCATTTTTCATGAAAAACTCGGCCGATTTTTTCAATAGCTTCCAGGTTTTTGGACCGATTGACTCAAAATTTCTCTCAGACGTGGTCCTATACTGGCTGAACGAGACACAGCAGACCCATTAGATTTGGGTGGAATTTGTATTTTTGGTGAATATTTTAGTGAAAGGGGGCCATTTTTCACGAAAACCTCTGCAGATTTTTTCAATAGCTTCCAGGTCTTTGGCCCGATTGACTCGAAATTTCTCTCAAACGTGGTCCTATACTGGCTGAACGAGACACAGCAGACCCCATTGGATTTGGGTGGAATTTGTATTTTTGGTGAATATTTTAGTGAAAGTGGGCCATTTTTCACGAAAACCTCTGCAGATTTTTTCAATAGCTTCCAGGTCTTTGGCCCGATTGACTCGAAATTCCTCTCAGACGTGGTCCTATACTGGCTGAACGAGACACAGCAGACCCCATTGGACCTCTGCAACCTCTGCAGATTTTTTCAATAGCTTCCAGGTCTTTGGCCCGATTGACTCGAAATTCCTCTCAGACGTGGTCCTATACTGGCTGAACGAGACACAGCAGACCCCATTGGATTCGGGTGGAATTTGTATTTTTGGTGAATATTTTAGTGAAAGGTGACCATTTTTCATTAAGAAACCTGGCCGATTTTTTCAATAGCTTCCAGGTCTTTGGCCCGATTGACTCGAAATTTCTCTCAGACGTGGTCCTATACTGGCTGAACGAGACACAGCAGACCCCATTGGATTCGGGTGGAATTTGTATTTTTGGTGAATATTTTAGTGAAAGGTGACCATTTTTCATTAAAAACCTGGCCGATTTTTTCAATAGCTTCCAGGTCTTTGGCCCGATTGACTCGAAATTTCTCTCAGACGTGGTCCTATACTGGCTGAACGAGACACAGCAGACCCCATTGGATTCGGGTGGAATTTGTATTTTTGGTGAATATTTTAAAGAAAAGCAGCCGTTTTTCATGAAATCCTCGGTATATTTTTTCAATAGCTTCCAGGTCTTTGGCCCGATTGACTCGAAATTCCTCTCAGACGTGGTTCTATACTGGCTGAACGAGACACAGCAGACCCCATTGGATTTGGGTGGAATTTGTATTTTTGGTGAATATTTTAGTGAAAGGTGACCATTTTTCATGAAAACCTCGGCCGATTTTTTCAATAGCTTCCAGGTTTTTGGACCGATTGACTCAAAATTTCTCCCAAATGTGGTCCTATACTGGCTGAACGAGACACAGCAGACCCCATTGGATTTGGGTGGAATTTGTATTTTTGGTGAATATTTTAGTGAAAGTGGGCCATTTTTCACGAAAACCTCTGCAGATTTTTTCAATAGCTTCCAGGTCTTTGGCCCGATTGACTCGAAATTCCTCTCAGACGTGGTCCTATACTGGCTGAACGAGACACAGCAGACCCCATTGGACCTCTGCAACCTCTGCAGATTTTTTCAATAGCTTCCAGGTCTTTGGCCCGATTGACTCGAAATTCCTCTCAGACGTGGTCCTATACTGGCTGAACGAGACACAGCAGACCCCATTGGATTCGGGTGGAATTTGTATTTTTGGTGAATATTTTAGTGAAAGGTGACCATTTTTCATTAAAAACCTGGCCGATTTTTTCAATAGCTTCCAGGTCTTTGGCCCGATTGACTCGAAATTTCTCTCAGACGTGGTCCTATACTGGCTGAACGAGACACAGCAGACCCCATTGGATTCGGGTGGAATTTGTATTTTTGGTGAATATTTTAGTGAAAGGTGACCATTTTTCATTAAAAACCTGGCCGATTTTTTCAATAGCTTCCAGGTCTTTGGCCCGATTGACTCGAAATTTCTCTCAGACGTGGTCCTATACTGGCTGAACGAGACACAGCAGACCCCATTGGATTTGGGTGGAATTTGTATTTTTGGTGAATATTTTAAAGAAAAGCAGCCGTTTTTCATGAAATCCTCGGTATATTTTTTCAATAGCTTCCAGGTCTTTGGCCCGATTGACTCGAAATTCCTCTCAGACGTGGTTCTATACTGGCTGAACGAGACACAGCAGACCCCATTGGATTTGGGTGGAATTTGTATTTTTGGTGAATATTTTAGTGAAAGGTGACCATTTTTCATGAAAACCTCTGCCGATTTTTTCAATAGCTTCCAGGTTTTTGGACCGATTGACTCAAAATTTCTCCCAAATGTGGTCCTATACTGGCTGAACGAGACACAGCAGACCCCATTGGATTTGGGTGGAATTTGTATTTTTGGTGAATATTTTAGTGAAAGGGGGCCATTTTTCACGAAAACCTCTGCAGATTTTTTCAATAGCTTCCAGGTCTTTGGCCCGATTGACTCGAAATTCCTCTCAGACGTGGTCCTATACTGGCTGAACGAGACACAGCAGACCCCATTGGATTCGGGTGGAATTTGTATTTTTGGTGAATATTTTAGTGAAAGTTGACCATTTTTCATGAAAAACTCGGCCGATTTTTTCAATAGCTTCCAGGTTTTTGGACCGATTGACTCAAAATTTCTCTCAGACGTGGTCCTATACTGGCTGAACGAGACACAGCAGACCCCATTGGATTCGGGTGGAATTTGTATTTTTGGTGAATATTTTAGTGAAAGGTGACCATTTTCATGAAAACCTCGGCCGATTTTTTCAATAGCTTCCAGGTTTTTGGCACCGATTGACTCAAAATTTCTCCCAAATGTGGTCCTATACTGGCTGAACGAGACACAGCAGACCCCATTGGATTCGGGTGGAATTTGTATTTTTGGTGAATATTTTAGTGAAAGGGGGCCATTTTTCACGAAAACCTCTGCAGATTTTTTCAATAGCTTCCAGGTCTTTCGCCCGATTGACTGAAAATTTCTCTCAGACGTGGTCCTATACTGGCTGAACGAGACACAGCAGACCCCATTGGATTTGGGTGGAATTTGTATTTTTGGTGAATATTTTAGTGAAAGGTGACCATTTCTCATTAAAAACCTGGCCGATTTTTTCAATAGCTTCCAGGTCTTTGGCCCGATTGACTGAAAATTTCTCTCAGACGTGGTCCTATACTGGCTGAACGAGACACAGCAGACCCCATTGGATTTGGGTGGAATTTGTATTTTTGGTGAATATTTTAGTGAAAGGGGGCCATTTTTCACGAAAACCTCTGCAGATTTTTTCAATAGCTTCCAGGTCTTTGGCCCGATTGACTCGAAATTCCTCTCAGACCTGGTCCTATACTGGCTGAACGAGACACAGCAGACCCCATTGGATTCGGGTGGAATTTGTATTTTTGGTGAATATTTTAGTGAAAGGTGACCATTTTTCATTAAAAACCTGGCCGATTTTTTCAATAGCTTCCAGGTCTTTGGCCCGATTGACTGAAAATTTCTCTCAGACGTGGTCCTCTACTGGCTGAACGAGACACAGCAGACCCCATTGGATTCGGGTGGAATTTGTATTTTTGGTGAATATTTTAGTGAAAGGTGACCATTTTTCATGAAAACCTCGGTCGATTTTTTCAATAGCTTCCAGGTTTTTGGACCGATTGACTCAAAATTTCTCCCAAATCTGGTCCTATACTGGCTGAACGAGACACAGCAGACCCCATTGGATTCGGGTGGAATTTGTATTTTTGGTGAATATTTTAGTGAAAGTTGACCATTTTTCATGAAAAACTCGGCCGATTTTTTCAATAGCTTCCAGGTTTTTGGACCGATTGACTCAAAATTTCTCTCAGACGTGGTCCTCTACTGGCTGAACGAGACACAGCAGACCCCATTGGATTCGGGTGGAATTTGTATTTTTGGTGAATATTTTAGTGAAAGGTGACCATTTTTCATGAAAACCTCGGCCGATTTTTTCAATAGCTTCCAGGTTTTTGGCACCGATTGACTCAAAATTTCTCCCAAATGTGGTCCTATACTGGCTGAACGAGACACAGCAGACCCCATTGGATTCGGGTGGAATTTGTATTTTTGGTGAATATTTTAGTGAAAGGGGGCCATTTTTCACGAAAACCTCTGCAGATTTTTTCAATAGCTTCCAGGTCTTTCGCCCGATTGACTGAAAATTTCTCTCAGACGTGGTCCTATACTGGCTGAACGAGACACAGCAGACCCCATTGTATTTGGGTGGAATTTGTATTTTTGGTGAATATTTTAGTGAAAGGTGACCATTTTTCATGAAAACCTCGGCCGATTTTTTCAATAGCTTCCAGGTTTTTGGACCGATTGACTCAAAATTTCTCCCAAATGTGGTCCTATACTGGCTGAACGAGACACAGCAGACCCCATTGGATTCGGGTGGAATTTGTATTTTTGGTGAATATTTTAGTGAAAGTTGACCATTTTTCATGAAAAACTCGGCCGATTTTTTCAATAGCTTCCAGGTTTTTGGACCGATTGACTCAAAATTTCTCTCAGACGTGGTCCTATACTGGCTGTACGAGACACAGCAGACCCCATTGGATTCGGGTGGAATTTGTATTTTTGGTGAATATTTTAGTGAAAGGGGGCCATTTTTCACGAAAACCTCTGCAGATTTTTTCAATAGCTTCCAGGTCTTTGGCCCGATTGACTCGAAATTTCTCTCAGACGTGGTCCTATACTGGCTGAACGAGACACAGCAGACCCCATTGGATTCGGGTGGAATCTGTATTTTTGGTGAATATTT
This sequence comes from Pagrus pagrus, assembly GCF_965226575.1. Lineage (NCBI taxonomy): Eukaryota > Metazoa > Chordata > Actinopteri > Spariformes > Sparidae > Pagrus > Pagrus pagrus. Next base: position 5,254,859 of record NC_140198.1, read on the forward strand.
TAGTGAAAGGTGACCATTTTTCATGAAAACCTCGGCCGATTTTTTCAATAGCTTCCAGGTCTTTGGCCCGATTGACTCGAAATTTCTCTCAGACGTGGTCCTATACTGGCTGTACGAGACACAGCAGACCCCATTGGATTCGGGTGGAATTTGTATTTTTGGTGAATATTTTAGTGAAAGGGGGCCATTTTTCACGAAAACCTCTGCAGATTTTTTCAATAGCTTCCAGGTCTTTGGCCCGATTGACTCGAAATTTCTCTCAGACGTGGTCCTATACTGGCTGAACGAGACACAGCAGACCCCATTGGATTCGGGTGGAATTTGTATTTTTGGTGAATATTTTAGTGAAAAGTGACCATTTTTCATTAAAAAAACCTGGCCGATTTTTTCAATAGCTTCCAGGTCTTTCGCCCGATTGACTCAAAATTTCTCTCAAACGTGGTCCTATACTGGCTGAACGAGACACAGCAGACCCCATTGGATTCGGGTGGAATTTGTATTTTTGGTGAATATTTTAGTGAAAGGTGACCATTTTTCATGAAAACCTCGGCCGATTTTTTCAATAGCTTCCAGGTTTTTGGACCGATTGACTCAAAATTTCTCCCAAATGTGGTCCTATACTGGCTGAACGAGACACAGCAGACCCCATTGGATTCGGGTGGAATTTGTATTTTTGGTGAATATTTTAGTGAAAGTTGACCATTTTTCATGAAAAACTCGGCCGATTTTTTCAATAGCTTCCAGGTCTTTCGCCCGATTGACTCAAAATTTCTCTCAGACGTGGTCCTATACTGGCTGAACGAGACACAGCAGACCCCATTGCATTCGGGTGGAATTTGTATTTTTGGTGAATATTTTAGTGAAAGGTGACCATTTTTCATTAAAAACCTGGCCGATTTTTTCAATAGCTTCCAGGTCTTTGGCCCGATTGACTCGAAATTTCTCTCAGACGTGGTCCTATACTGGCTGAACGAGACACAGCAGACCCCATTGGATTCGGGTGGAATCTGTATTTTTGGTGAATATTTTAGTGAAAGGTGACCATTTTTCATGAAAACCTCGGCCGATTTTTTCAATAGCTTCCAGGTCTTTGGCCCGATTGACTCGAAATTTCTCTCAGACATGGTCCTATACTGGCTGTACGAGACACAGCAGACCCCATTGGATTCGGGTGGAATTTGTATTTTTGGTGAATATTTTAGTGAACGGTGACCATTTTTCATGAAAACCTCGGCCGATTTTTTCAATAGCTTCCAGGTTTTTGGACCGATTGACTCAAAATTTCTCCCAAATGTTGTCCTATACTGGCTGAACGAGACACAGCAGACCCCATTGGATTCGGGTGGAATTTGTATTTTTGGTGAATATTTTAGTGAAAGGGGGCCATTTTTCACGAAAACCTCTGCAGATTTTTTCAATAGCTTCCAGGTCTTTGGCCCGATTGACTCGAAATTCCTCTCAGACGTGGTCCTATACTGGCTGAACGAGACACAGCAGACCCCATTGGATTCGGGTGGAATTTGTATTTTTGGTGAATATTTTAGTGAAAGGTGACCATTTTTCATTAAAAACCTGGCCGATTTTTTCAATAGCTTCCAGGTCTTTGGCCCGATTGACTGAAAATTTCTCTCAGACGTGGTCCTATACTGGCTGAACGAGACACAGCAGACCCCATTGGATTCGGGTGGAATTTGTATTTTTGGTGAATATTTTAGTGAAAGGGGGCCATTTTTCACGAAAACCTCTGCAGATTTTTTCAATAGCTTCCAGGTTTTTGGACCGATTGACTCAAAATTTCTCCCAAATGTGGTCCTATACTGGCTGAACGAGACACAGCAGACCCCATTGGATTCGGGTGGAATCTGTATTTTTGGTGAATATTTTAGTGAAAGGTGACCATTTTTCATGAAAACCTCGGCCGATTTTTTCAATAGCTTCCAGGTCTTTGGCCCGATTGACTCGAAATTTCTCTCAGACGTGGTCCTATACTGGCTGTACGAGACACAGCAGACCCCATTGGATTCGGGTGGAATTTGTATTTTTGGTGAATATTTTAGTGAAAGGTGACCATTTTTCATGAAAACCTCGGCCGATTTTTTCAATAGCTTCCAGGTTTTTTTGACCGATTGACTCAAAATTTCTCCCAAACGTGGTCCTATACTGGCTGAACGAGACACAGCAGACCCCATTGGATTCGGGTGGAATTTGTATTTTTGGTGAATATTTTAGTGAAAGCTGACCATTTTTCATTAAAAACCTGGCCGATTTTTTCAATAGCTTCCAGGTCTTTGGCCCGATTGACTCGAAATTTCTCTCAGACGTGGTCCTATACTGGCTGAACGAGACACAGCAGACCCCATTGGATTCGGGTGGAATCTGTATTTTTGGTGAATATTTTAGTGAAAGGTGACCATTTTTCATGAAAACCTCGGCCGATTTTTTCAATAGCTTCCAGGTCTTTGGCCCGATTGACTCGAAATTTCTCTCAGACATGGTCCTATACTGGCTGTACGAGACACAGCAGACCCCATTGGATTCGGGTGGAATTTGTATTTTTGGTGAATATTTTAGTGAACGGTGACCATTTTTCATGAAAACCTCGGCCGATTTTTTCAATAGCTTCCAGGTTTTTGGACCGATTGACTCAAAATTTCTCCCAAATGTTGTCCTATACTGGCTGAACGAGACACAGCAGACCCCATTGGATTCGGGTGGAATTTGTATTTTTGGTGAATATTTTAGTGAAAGGGGGCCATTTTTCACGAAAACCTCTGCAGATTTTTTCAATAGCTTCCAGGTCTTTGGCCCGATTGACTCGAAATTCCTCTCAGACGTGGTCCTATACTGGCTGAACGAGACACAGCAGACCCCATTGGATTCGGGTGGAATTTGTATTTTTGGTGAATATTTTAGTGAAAGGTGACCATTTTTCATTAAAAACCTGGCCGATTTTTTCAATAGCTTCCAGGTCTTTGGCCCGATTGACTGAAAATTTCTCTCAGACGTGGTCCTATACTGGCTGAACGAGACACAGCAGACCCCATTGGATTCGGGTGGAATTTGTATTTTTGGTGAATATTTTAGTGAAAGGTGACCATTTTTCATGAAAACCTCGGCCGATTTTTTCAATAGCTTCCAGGTCTTTGGCCCGATTGACTCGAAATTTCTCTCAGACGTGGTCCTATACTGGCTGTACGAGACACAGCAGACCCCATTGGATTCGGGTGGAATTTGTATTTTTGGTGAATATTTTAGTGAAAGGTGACCATTTTTCATGAAAACCTCGGCCGATTTTTTCAATAGCTTCCAGGTTTTTTTGACCGATTGACTCAAAATTTCTCCCAAACGTGGTCCTATACTGGCTGAACGAGACACAGCAGACCCCATTGGATTCGGGTGGAATTTGTATTTTTGGTGAATATTTTAGTGAAAGCTGACCATTTTTCATGAAAAACTCGGCCGATTTTTTCAATAGCTTCCAGGTTTTTGGACCGATTGACTCAAAATTTCTCTCAGACGTGGTCCTATACTGGCTGAACGAGACACAGCAGACCCCATTGGATTCGGGTGGAATTTGTATTTTTGGTGAATATTTTAGTGAAAGTTGACCATTTTTCATGAAAAACTCGGCCAATTTTTTCAATAGCTTCCAGGTTTTTGGACCGATTGACTCAAAATTTCTCTCAGACGTGGTCCTATACTGGCTGAACGAGACACAGCAGACCCCATTGGATTTGGGTGGAATTTGTATTTTTGGTGAATATTTTAGTGAAAGGGGGCCATTTTTCACGAAAACCTCTGCAGATTTTTTCAATAGCTTCCAGGTCTTTGGCCCGATTGACTCGAAATTTCTCTCAGACGTGGTCCTATACTGGCTGAACGAGACACAGCAGACCCCATTGGATTCGGGTGGAATTTGTATTTTTGGTGAATATTTTAGTGAAAGGTGACCATTTTTCATTAAAAACCTGGCCGATTTTTTCAATAGCTTCCAGGTCTTTGGCCCGATTGACTCGAAATTCCTCTCAGACGTGGTCCTATACTGGCTGAACGAGACACAGCAGACCCCATTGGATTCGGGTGGAATTTGTATTTTTGGTGAATATTTTAGTGAAAGGGGGCCATTGGTGGATTTTTTCAATAGCTTCCAGGTTTTTGGACCGATTGACTCAAAATTTCTCCCAAATGTTGTCCTATACTGGCTGAACGAGACACAGCAGACCCCATTGGATTCGGGTGGAATTTGTATTTTTGGTGAATATTTTAGTGAAAGTTGACCATTTTTCATGAAAACCTCGGCCGATTTTTTCAATAGCTTCCAGGTTTTTGGACCGATTGACTCAAAATTTCTCCCAAATGTGGTCCTATACTGGCTGAACGAGACACAGCAGACCCCATTGGATTCGGGTGGAATTTGTATTTTTGGTGAATATTTTAGTGAAAGTTGACCATTTTTCATGAAAAACTCGGCCGATTTTTTCAATAGCTTCCAGGTTTTTGGACCGATTGACTCAAAATTTCTCTCAGACGTGGTCCTATACTGGCTGAACGAGACACAGCAGACCCCATTGGATTTGGGTGGAATTTGTATTTTTGGTGAATATTTTAGTGAAAGGGGGCCATTTTTCACGAAAACCTCTGCAGATTTTTTCAATAGCTTCCAGGTCTTTGGCCCGATTGACTGAAAATTTCTCTCAGACGTGGTCCTATACTGGCTGAACGAGACACAGCAGACCCCATTGGATTCGGGTGGAATTTGTATTTTTGGTGAATATTTTAGTGAAAGGTGACCATTTTTCATGAAAACCTCGGCGGATTTTTTCAATAGCTTCCAGGTTTTTGGACCGATTGACTCAAAATTTCTCTCAGACGTGGTCCTATACTGGCTGTACGAGACACAGCAGACCCCATTGGATTCGGGTGGAATTTGTATTTTTGGTGAATATTTTAGTGAAAGGTGACCATTTTTCATGAAAACCTCGGCCGATTTTTTCAATAGCTTCCAGGTTTTTGGACCGATTGACTCAAAATTTCTCCCAAATGTGGTCCTATACTGGCTGAACGAGACACAGCAGACCCCATTGGATTCGGGTGGAATTTGTATTTTTGGTGAATATTTTAGTGAAGGTTGACCATTTTTCATGAAAAACTCGGCCGATTTTTTCAATAGTTTCCAGGTTTTTGGACCGATTGACTCAAAATTTCTCTCAGACGTGGTCCTATACTGGCTGAACGAGACACAGCAGACCCCATTGGATTCGGGTGGAATTTGTATTTTTGGTGAATATTTTAGTGAAAGTTGACCATTTTTCATGAAAAACTCGGCCGATTTTTTCAATAGTTTCCAGGTTTTTGGACCGATTGACTCAAAATTTCTCTCAGACGTGGTCCTATACTGGCTGAACGAGACACAGCAGACCCCATTGGATTCGGGTGGAATCTGTATTTTTGGTGAATATTTTAGTGAAAGGTGACCATTTTTCATGAAAACCTCGGCCGATTTTTTCAATAGCTTCCAGGTCTTTGGCCCGATTGACTCGAAATTTCTCTCAGACGTGGTCCTATACTGGCTGTACGAGACACAGCAGACCCCATTGGATTCGGGTGGAATTTGTATTTTTGGTGAATATTTTAGTGAAAGGTGACCATTTTTCATGAAAACCTCGGCCGATTTTTTCAATAGCTTCCAGGTTTTTTTGACCGATTGACTCAAAATTTCTCCCAAACGTGGTCCTATACTGGCTGAACGAGACACAGCAGACCCCATTGGATTCGGGTGGAATTTGTATTTTTGGTGAATATTTTAGTGAAAGCTGACCATTTTTCATGAAAAACTCGGCCGATTTTTTCAATAGCTTCCAGGTTTTTGGACCGATTGACTCAAAATTTCTCTCAGACGTGGTCCTATACTGGCTGAACGAGACACAGCAGACCCCATTGGATTCGGGTGGAATTTGTATTTTTGGTGAATATTTTAGTGAAAGTTGACCATTTTTCATGAAAAACTCGGCCGATTTTTTCAATAGCTTCCAGGTTTTTGGACCGATTGACTCAAAATTTCTCTCAGACGTGGTCCTATACTGGCTGAACGAGACACAGCAGACCCCATTGGATTTGGGTGGAATTTGTATTTTTGGTGAATATTTTAGTGAAAGGGGGCCATTTTTCACGAAAACCTCTGCAGATTTTTTCAATAGCTTCCAGGTCTTTGGCCCGATTGACTCGAAATTTCTCTCAGACGTGGTCCTATACTGGCTGAACGAGACACAGCAGACCCCATTGGATTCGGGTGGAATTTGTATTTTTGGTGAATATTTTAGTGAAAGGTGACCATTTTTCATTAAAAACCTGGCCGATTTTTTCAATAGCTTCCAGGTCTTTGGCCCGATTGACTCGAAATTCCTCTCAGACGTGGTCCTATACTGGCTGAACGAGACACAGCAGACCCCATTGGATTCGGGTGGAATTTGTATTTTTGGTGAATATTTTAGTGAAAGGGGGCCATTGGTGGATTTTTTCAATAGCTTCCAGGTTTTTGGACCGATTGACTCAAAATTTCTCCCAAATGTTGTCCTATACTGGCTGAACGAGACACAGCAGACCCCATTGGATTCGGGTGGAATTTGTATTTTTGGTGAATATTTTAGTGAAAGTTGACCATTTTTCATGAAAACCTCGGCCGATTTTTTCAATAGCTTCCAGGTTTTTGGACCGATTGACTCAAAATTTCTCCCAAATGTGGTCCTATACTGGCTGAACGAGACACAGCAGACCCCATTGGATTCGGGTGGAATTTGTATTTTTGGTGAATATTTTAGTGAAAGTTGACCATTTTTCATGAAAAACTCGGCCGATTTTTTCAATAGCTTCCAGGTTTTTGGACCGATTGACTCAAAATTTCTCTCAGACGTGGTCCTATACTGGCTGAACGAGACACAGCAGACCCCATTGGATTTGGGTGGAATTTGTATTTTTGGTGAATATTTTAGTGAAAGGGGGCCATTTTTCACGAAAACCTCTGCAGATTTTTTCAATAGCTTCCAGGTCTTTGGCCCGATTGACTGAAAATTTCTCTCAGACGTGGTCCTATACTGGCTGAACGAGACACAGCAGACCCCATTGGATTCGGGTGGAATTTGTATTTTTGGTGAATATTTTAGTGAAAGGTGACCATTTTTCATGAAAACCTCGGCGGATTTTTTCAATAGCTTCCAGGTTTTTGGACCGATTGACTCAAAATTTCTCTCAGACGTGGTCCTATACTGGCTGTACGAGACACAGCAGACCCCATTGGATTCGGGTGGAATTTGTATTTTTGGTGAATATTTTAGTGAAAGGTGACCATTTTTCATGAAAACCTCGGCCGATTTTTTCAATAGCTTCCAGGTTTTTGGACCGATTGACTCAAAATTTCTCCCAAATGTGGTCCTATACTGGCTGAACGAGACACAGCAGACCCCATTGGATTCGGGTGGAATTTGTATTTTTGGTGAATATTTTAGTGAAGGTTGACCATTTTTCATGAAAAACTCGGCCGATTTTTTCAATAGTTTCCAGGTTTTTGGACCGATTGACTCAAAATTTCTCTCAGACGTGGTCCTATACTGGCTGAACGAGACACAGCAGACCCCATTGGATTCGGGTGGAATTTGTATTTTTGGTGAATATTTTAGTGAAAGTTGACCATTTTTCATGAAAAACTCGGCCGATTTTTTCAATAGTTTCCAGGTTTTTGGACCGATTGACTCAAAATTTCTCTCAGACGTGGTCCTATACTGGCTGAACGAGACACAGCAGACCCCATTGGATTTGGGTGGAATTTGTATTTTTGGTGAATATTTTAGTGAAAGTTGACCATTTTTCATGAAAAACTTGGCCGATTTTTTCAATAGCTTCCAGGTTTTTGGACCGATTGACTCAAAATTTCTCTCAGACGTGGTCCTATACTGGCTGAACGAGACACAGCAGACCCCATTGGATTTGGGTGGAATTTGTATTTTTGGTGAATATTTTAGTGAAAGGGGGCCATTTTTCACGAAAACCTCTGCAGATTTTTTCAATAGCTTCCAGGTCTTTCGCCCGATTGACTCAAAATTTCTCTCAAACGTGGTCCTATACTGGCTGAACGAGACACAGCAGACCCCATTGGATTCAGGTGGAATTTGTATTTTTGGTGAATATTTTAGTGAAAAGTGACCATTTTTCATTAAAAAAACCTGGCCGATTTTTTCAATAGCTTCCAGGTCTTTGGCCCGATTGACTCGAAATTTCTCTCAGACGTGGTCCTATACTGGCTGTACGAGACACAGCAGACCCCATTGGATTCGGGTGGAATTTGTATTTTTGGTGAATATTTTAGTGAAAGGTGACCATTTTTCATGAAAACCTCGGCCGATTTTTTCAATAGCTTCCAGGTTTTTGGACCGATTGACTCAAAATTTCTCCCAAATGTGGTCCTATACTGGCTGAACGAGACACAGCAGACCCCATTGGATTCGGGTGGAATTTGTATTTTTGGTGAATATTTTAGTGAAAGTTGACCATTTTTCATGAAAAACTCGGCCGATTTTTTCAATAGCTTCCAGGTTTTTGGACCGATTGACTCAAAATTTCTCTCAGACGTGGTCCTCTACTGGCTGAACGAGACACAGCAGACCCCATTGGATTCGGGTGGAATTTGTATTTTTGGTGAATATTTTAGTGAAAGGTGACCATTTTTCATGAAAACCTCGGCCGATTTTTTCAATAGCTTCCAGGTTTTTGGACCGATTGACTCAAAATTTCTCCCAAATCTGGTCCTATACTGGCTGAACGAGACACAGCAGACCCCATTGGATTCGGGTGGAATTTGTATTTTTGGTGAATATTTTAGTGAAAGTTGACCATTTTTCATGAAAAACTCGGCCGATTTTTTCAATAGCTTCCAGGTTTTTGGACCGATTGACTCAAAATTTCTCTCAGACGTGGTCCTATACTGGCTGAACGAGACACAGCAGACCCCATTGGATTCGGGTGGAATTTGTATTTTTGGTGAATATTTTAGTGAAAGGTGACCATTTTTCATGAAAACCTCGGCCGATTTTTTCAATAGCTTCCAGGTTTTTGGCACCGATTGACTCAAAATTTCTCCCAAATGTGGTCCTATACTGGCTGAACGAGACACAGCAGACCCCATTGGATTCGGGTGGAATTTGTATTTTTGGTGAATATTTTAGTGAAAGGGGGCCATTTTTCACGAAAACCTCTGCAGATTTTTTCAATAGCTTCCAGGTCTTTCGCCCGATTGACTGAAAATTTCTCTCAGACGTGGTCCTATACTGGCTGAACGAGACACAGCAGACCCCATTGTATTTGGGTGGAATTTGTATTTTTGGTGAATATTTTAGTGAAAGGTGACCATTTTTCATGAAAACCTCGGCCGATTTTTTCAATAGCTTCCAGGTTTTTGGACC